>NW_022170596.1:26979019-27402177 GCF_008802855.1 Photinus pyralis | reverse complement strand
GGGATGAGATGGAGGATTAGTACGATCGTCGCTAGTCGCTATATATAGAAGGTAGGTTGCGGATAGTAAGGAAAAATAGTTAGGGACGTAGGCAAGGGTAGGTGTGTGTAGTAAGTGCAAAAGATTATGTCGTAGGATACGCGAAAGGGTAGAGGACTGGTTCAACCTAGTCTAGGGATTGTGGACTTCAAGAAGAAAGATGAAGTTATCTATCTGGCTTTTAGAAAGTAGGACCCCTCAAAAAGTATCTGTATTTGCAATCCAACCATTGGTTAACGTGACGATTCTTTATAAATTTCAAAGCAATTGATTCAGAACCGTATTTGTGTATGCTATGTAGCGAACATTCAGAAATCTCCGGTAGACATCCGAGGCGCCACGGAAGATTAATCTATACGCGATAAAGAGCGAAGTGGATGTGACGCAATCCTTTCCGTGAAAAATACGTGTTTATTCTACAATATTCGAAGTTGCCTAAAGAAATTCAGAAACGTTTACTGGGTATATGATGTAAAATGGCACAATATGTATAATCTCTTGTTTTTTAGTTTTTTTTTGATTCTGCAGCCGTTCCTTCTCTTTCTTCGAATAGATTAACCCCTAAATCGGTTGATGTAATTGAAAATTTTTTGTGTTTTTTTTTTTTTTTTTTTTTTTTTTTTTTTTTTTTTTTTTTTTTTTTTTGTTTTTTGTGGGTTGTGGTTTGCTGGTAATTCTATCTAAAATCATCGATATAACAAAAAAAGAAAACTAAGTTCAGAGAAGATTAACCCATGGCACCGTAGTTATTCATTGTTATTTATCGATGAAAATTTGTAGGCAACATTGTCGCCGTTTGGTGACCGTTTTAAATAAGTTCCATTTTGTAAAATTGAAGGTCAGAATCCCATTAAACCTTACCAAATAAGCATGATGAAAATTAAAGTAAAAAAAAAAAGACCAATTTAGTATAAAAAAGACAAGAAGAGTAAAGAAAGAAATGAGAGACGATGAAAACGAAAAGAGGAGGACAGCAATACCTGGTCGGTACGAAGAGGTGCGAAGTGAGGAAGAAAAAGAGAAGACATAATACGACAGAGAAAGACAAAATAAAAAAAGGACTTAAAAAATAAAATATTAAATGTGGCAGCTGAAAAGAGGGCTGGGTTAAGTTAAGGAAAAATTCAGGAAAAAAAATGGTAAAATGCAAGAGGAACAATAGTAACTGAAAGAATACTAGGAATAGATGGAATTTAAGATTAGGAAACAAGGTTTAGAATCGGATCATCAAGTGATGGAATTGAGTCAAGATCAAGATAAGGGGACGCAAGACGAAGGGATGCTTATGGGGGGACAAAAGACACGAGGAGCTGGGTATAGGAGGGAAACTAGGGGAAAAAGAGAAGAAATAGGAGAGAATGGTACAGGAGAAGTGGATTAATATACAGGTCATTCTTGCGAGCAGTCAGTTTAGACAGATATGGAGACACCTTGAAATGAAAATAAATGATAAGTCCTTTAAGGGTCATGGATGATTGAACTAAAATATTTTTCAAAGATGGCGCCACTTCCGGAAATACCGTAATAGCCATTAACTATTGTTATTTTAAATAGGGACCTCCTATTTATTCTACATTTTCGATTCTACGGTCGAATTTTGGAGTAGAACGGATTACCCATAGTTTGATCCTTTGCTCCAAGGGCTTCGTCCGATTATTCATTTTTATGTCATAAATTTGGAATGGCAGGGGTAATTTTAAAAATTTATTATTCGAAAACGGTGAAGATATCCAAAACGTTGTCAATGCGTTTTAAGGAGGATCGAATTTCTTAATGGATAGAAAACGTCTGAGAACGTGAGACTACGTTCACTTTTTGCCCAAGCTCATCAGTTTAAATTTAAATTTCGTAACTCCATTTTTAAAATGGCACCCCAAACGGCGAATACAAAATGGGGGTATAGGGGAGTATTGAACAAGCAATAAGATGGACACAAGCAACGAGGCGGAGAGAAAAACAATGAAGCGTAAGGAGAACGAGTGTGAAGAAGAGAGAAATAGATATAAAAATGAACGGAGAAGGAAAGAAAAGAGGAAAACGGGAGAAAGGATATAGAAAACAGAAAAAAGTACAAAAGTTTGTAAAGAAACAAGATGGAGAAGAGAGAGAATGCGGAAAAGCAAGTCGGGGGAATTAAAAACAGATTGAAAAAAGATAAACAAACAAGTGGGAGAGAATACAAAAAGGGAAATGGAAGCCTCAAGGAAGCAGATACAGAGTACGGTAAAGGGAGGTTTAAGGAAGAGAGAATAATCAGCGAGGAGATCGAAGTATTAATTTAACAGACGGAAGAACGGAAAACGTCAGAGAGAGGAGATAATGAGGCTTGCATTTCCGCCACAGATGAGGCCTCAAAGAAGCGATGAAAAATCTAGTAAAAAGGGGTATGGAAAGCAGGGAGTTTACTCGAGAAATGAAAGAAGAGGTAATTGTGCGATGTTTCAAAGGAGTAGAACAAAGATGTGCAGGAAATGAAGGAAATTGACTACGGCGTTATGAATATATGCAATGATACTGGAAAGAAAGATTTAAGAGAGAATGTGGACGATCGATGAGTTTGGATGAAAAACACAAATGGGCTTCAGAAAAAGGAACGGTCGATCTGTTATGCATTGCACAGATTGTGTGGAAATGAAATTGGGAAAAAAAGCGGAAATGCGTTCGCATTTTCATCGCAGGCGCGTTGACAGATGTGAAAGGGAAGGTATAGAAGATCTGGAAATGGACAAAAAGTTTAATGACAACTCAAGGAATGTCAATAGAGAGGCAAGGTGAGAAGCGAGGGTAAAGAAGAGCAGGAAAGGGGTCGAAAGTGTTTTGCTACATGTAAAGTAGGAGACAGGGATGCCCACTTAGCCTAACACTCCTTAAGACATGGCAAAGTATTAGGACGGGGTCAAGGTGAGGGGATAGTAAGTAGGAAAGAAGATGGCGACAGACAGGTAGCAGAGGAGAAAATGATTAGGGAAAAAGAAAGGAATTGAAGCAAAATGTAGAAGCGAAAGTGATGCATATGGAAAGGGGGGGGGGGTGTGGAAGGAACGGTGAGAAGGAAAGAATAGAAAGAACTAAAAGAATTTATATATATTACTACATAACATATGAGCCCAAATGAGCAGATACCATAATTACGGAAAAAGGGGTGGCGAGACGATGAGACAGGTGGTGGGGAATTGTGGGAGGCGGTTCAAGAATGTTTTAGAGACAAAGAAAGTATCTTTGATGCAATGGTGGCGAGGGGATGCTCCATGACGGAAGAAACGGAACGAGTATGGGGGTGAATGAAAGGGGTGAATGTGGAAGATATTGATACATGAGTATTAGATAAAGGAAGGAACGCCAAAAAGAAGAGAAATGGCAACAAGAATGAACGAAAAATGTAAGAATATAGAAACGGGAAAGAAGGAGGATATTGAACGCAATGTTAGTGCGGAGTGAGGTGAAGTGCTGGAATGAGGAGTGCGAGAGGTGATGACGTAAGATTTTGAAGGAAAAGAAGGGAAAACGTTTACTTTATTTTGTTTATACGGTAAGTTAAGGTCAATTTGTAAATTTTGCCCAGCGCCGTCGTATACGATCGAAATACCATTTTCTTTGGATCAGGAGGGCGACAAATCCATACACATGTTCAAGCTGGTCGAATTGGAGATGCTTCACGAGACAGTTAAGATACTCGACAGCAATGGAGGAAGGCTCTCTGGCTATTTGAAGATCTCAATGCACCGGGAAACATTAATGCATATTTGACACTACACTCCGTTCCTCGACATAAATTGGTCCAATAGAATTATCCACGGATGCGAACGTAACCATTTGCGACTTACATATCGATTTGCATTATCGCCTGCATAAAAGAGAGAAACGTTTTAATGGAATACCTCAAAACGCACAAAAAGGTTTTCATCATAATATGTGCAGTATATAGTAAAAGACCAATAAAAAACCCAATGAGAAAAAGTCCAGTAAGTGAGGATTAAAAGCAATAGCAACTCTGGCGTATACGTATATTAGGCAAACAAGCGGAGTAAGTTTAGCGTTAACGCGCCTCCTTTCAGTAGAAGTAATAAACACCCACATAATGAAAGGGTCGGTAGGCCTTGGCAGAGATAATTATGTGACCATTGGGGGACGACTTGAAGTGTAGGGTACAGTTGTAGACATGTGACGGATGACGATAGAATTGGATACTGCTAAATTTTATGCAGGTGTTGAAGATTGCGGCATCAAAATGTCTAATGTGGATCCCGAATTTTTAGTTTCCATCTTTTCCTTTTCGGCCCCCGCGCACCCAATTATGATTACCTCGCGAAGCTTCGAATTTATTTAATAATTAATTATACGCTTAACAAAGATTGCGTCGGCGTTTCAATTTGATGTCGAGTGTTTTCGGGGCGCCTTATAGTGAACGTCACACTAAGTGATTACAAGACTTCCCTACAATTAGTTTCAAACTAATCTTTGGTTATGCTACTAAACATGTTTGGTAATATTTGAGCGGGGTTATCTCTCTATATCCGCATTATGCGGTATTAACTCGTTTAGTCCATACGGTAATGACGACAGCCTTTTTATTTGAAGGTAAAGTGGCGCAGACCGAAAAGGCGTCCCTTGGTGGACAAATTAATTTAATTTTGGCCGCTGTCCTCATTGTGTACGGACAAAGACAATGAGAACCTTTTGCTTTAAGCGAAGCTGCGACCTGGAAGAGATTCCGTAGAAGGCATAAACATCTTAAAAGGGCACATTAACTATACTGTTTGTATAGCACAATAGGCAATCTAACAATGATTGCATTTAGCTTTGGAGTTGAATGCTGCAGCAAATTTCCGGTCTACATGATAGCTACTAGCAATAGTATAAGAATTCATTATGTATACCTAACTGCTTGTTACAAAGTTGTAAGTGAGGACCCTACTCTACCACATGGCTATACTGAAAGTCAAAATAAGACAGGGCCCAGCTGGAGTCAGAGACGGATTTAATCTTTAGCCAGGCTAACATTGAATAAATCAACGTATAGGCTGACCGCCTAACTTGGCTTTTGCGTTGGTTCCGTTTAAAGCAGCAGGCGACGCCGCCGTGGCATTTGCGTTAGTTCCGTTTCGATTTTGCTCAGTAAAGGCAACTACATATAGAAAATTAGAGAGACAAAAGGAAGCGTTCCAGCTTGGATCACAATAGCGCTCCACTTCTCCGTTCAATTTTACGGTCGCCACATTTCGATCGCTCGGTTCTAAGAGAAATCGCTCCAAAAGCGATCCAGTTTTCAATTTTTCTGGGCGGAAGCCTTTCCAAGAGGGAGCCCTACCATTTGTAATCTAAAGAAAAACACCATTCCACCAAATGCTTACGGATTTGTTATTGAAATTACACTAGTTAGGTACATAATTTATTGGAAGATCAGCCCTCTAAATTTCGAGATCCTATAAATTTTCTATGATATCTAATGCTTAACCTACTCTAACCCTTGAAATCCAAGAAAATTCTTCACCCAAGTATCTCTATATAATTCGAAAAAAACAAATCCAAATTTAGAGCTACGGTTACAAGGTGCTTTTAGAGATTCTGCAGTTATGTTTAATGACACTTTTTAAAGAATCTTATTTGGGGTTTACTTAACCCTTTTTCAGAGACTCCTTGTTGTAGTTATAGTTATCACAGATTTCCCCTAAATTCATGTATATAAAATAACTGCACGGGAAATCTCCACAGGGCAAGATCTCGGTTGCTTTCTATTAAACTATTTTATGGCAGTGCCTGGATTTGAATACGAGGCCCTCTTGGTCGTTACCGAACGAAAGGAAATCTATTACTCTTTCCAAAATATACTCTAAAGAACGCTTCTTAAAAATCACTTAATAACCCTGTTAGTACACCAGAGAAATGTGTTAAAAATCTCTTTAAAAAAGCACTAATGGATGTATCGAGAGTAAATAAACATCTTCTAAACAATATGAAAATTCTCTTAACGTAGTCAATGAAGAATATAAGGAAACCCTCCAACCGATCGTATATTCCTGAAGAAGTCGATATGAGGGTCGTTTGAGTTTCTACAGGAGTGTGGACGGATACCTACGGGTGAAAAGTGACCTTTGAGCTTCACATTGACTTACACTTCAACGTCACCTCCAGATGGCGACCGACTGTGAATGAATTGAGGAGTGAGCGAGTCCGATCACGCTTCTAGGATAGGCAATCGCTTTATAACCCCGTCCAAAATTCGAGAATGTCTCACCTCGGTTGCTGTTCAATAACCCCTTATTTTTCAGACGCAAGGATGCCAGAGTGACCTGATCTCTCGCGTGGAGATCTGGTGGTGACAGACCCAGAAGGGCCTCGATGACGGCTGTGGGAGTTGTTCGCATAACTCTCGTGCAAGGCAGGTACGCAGGTCTTTGCACCTGGTGCTACGGTTGTGGAGAGTTTGGTTCCAGGCCACCAGACAGTTTCTCCATAGCAGAGCATAGGTCTTATTACGGAAGTGTACAGCTGCAAGATTTCAGGGATGGTCCCTAAAGTCTCGCAATTGAGCGGCGCGTTTGCCAGAAAGCCCAATTCAGTTTTTTGACATGTGCGATTCCTAGATATTTCACTGACTCTGAAAATTGAAATAGGAAGGGAGTTTGAAAACCCTCTACCTTTCTTTTCTTTTTCCTCTGATGGGGGTTTTATAGAGCTGCAACGATTCTTCCATGCCTTTCTCTGACTGCCCCTAATTTCCTTCTTATATAGCCTTAGGTTTACCTTAGTGGCCCCCCAATCGGCTATAGCTTTGCTCTTCTTTGCCTTATTGAACAGTTGGGTAAACTGAATTATCTGCAGGTGACCTGCACCACCAGGGATGGTTATAGGGCGGTTTGGCAGTCCTCCGAGGTCATACCTGTTCAAATGACTCCACAATTGAGTTGGTAAGAAGATACATTTTGTCCTGCAAGTCGGCAGGACTCGAGAGGCGTCCCCCGAAAGGGTACTCTCTAAATAACTACGATTTATGTGACTGGACTATGATATAGCCTCTCAAGATGTGCAAAACTGGAAAATATAACTGCTAATTAGGCATAAAATCGGAGGGTTATTGATCGCGGAAGCCATTGGGTATCGGGTGGAGTTGGATTTTGTGGGGGTGGAGTCGAGGGGATTCGACGGGATTAGCAAGCGGACTACCAACTCATCCACTACAAGAAATTGTCCAGTCATTGCACTCCATCTGAAACCATCACTATTCCATGTAACCCATCCAGGGGCAGGTGAACAGTATAAGTGTCAATTTTTATACTCTTTGGCTTTACTCGGAAAGGCGACTTATCTCACTTTTGGACCTAAGCACCCAGAACTACTGGGAAGGCTGCATGAAAATAATTCCAGCAGATCCGACAATTAATCTTAATAAAAGTTGAAAATAAAAAATGATGGCATTCTTTGTGTAGATAAATGAATATAATTCCAGAACGAGGCACATGGAACGGAATTTTACCCCGAATCAATCCTGAAACCTTCATTATTCATGCTACTTTCTGTCAGGAATCTAGTTTCCATGACAGAGGCGGAGCAAGACTACGTTTCATGCCGCTTGTCATTTACTAGGGCGCGCACCTGTCACTTTACCGGCCGCAATCGTCACTTTATTCGGCCGCATTTTGTGACATTTCTAATGTTTATAATGACTCCTGCATCACTGATAGATTGGAATTAATCAAAGTTTTATACACAAATTAAATGTTACTATTAAAATACGACATTTCGGAGTAAAATTTATGCATAAACTCGTGCAGTAAAATGACATTACCACTTGACTCGGAAAATTAAAGTTACTCGGCCCCAAAGGGCCTCGCACTTTCCAATATTTCCTCCTAGTAATGTGTCATTTTCCTGACTTTTAATGTACATACTACTATCAGCATTAATCATACTACGGGAAATTGCAGAAAGATTATCATCACCGAGAAGACACCCAGTAGAAGGGCGATGCAAAAAAATTAAAAACATTCGCATGTAGCATCAACGTCAGATTCTTGAATTTTGGAAGACCTTTTTGGAATCAAGTCACGGAGCCCCATAGGTACACGGGCCATAAAGAGAAGCAAGTCAAACGTTCCAAAAACCTTTGATGCCTAGGTATATACGGAAATGTGTATCAATATGACTAAGATTTTCACCGTAGATTTCGAAAAATGGAAGAATAAAGAGTGTTCTATTTAAATAAGAAAAGCTGCACAATCAATCGATAATATTATTACTTTCGAATAGTAGCATAAAAAACTAGTTGGTATGCAAATTTGCAGAATTAAATTATTATGAGGTCTGAATACTTTTAGTAAACGGTTTTCGGATGAACGCTGTATAAGACATTTCAATGCTTGTTTACAATCTGCATTAAAAAAAATTGATTAGTACAATAAAAAATAGTGATTAAAAAAAAGAATATATTAAATGATAACAATTATTAATATTAAATATTAGATGGATTTCCAAATTTTTTTATACAATAGGAGCCCTTTTTGTTAATTTTCTAAATCCGCTGACGAATTTTTGTTTTTGGATTCCAAGACTAGTGTATAGTATCGTTTATGTTGATAAGGGAACTTAGGTTTGTGAACAGACACGGTAGAAAGCCTGATGCATATCGTTGGTTCCTTAATGCATCAGAGTCGAAACCAGGTGTAAAAGTTTAAATGGGCTGATTAGCCACAGATCATAACAACCACAAAAGCAAAATAAAATAACAAATAAAAACTAGATATTTTTGTTGGAAAATCAACAGTTGAACAGATGCATTTGAACGTCTATCAAATGAAAGTAAATTAATACCATTTTGACGCGATTTGCCGTTTACTTATATCATGCCGGCACCGTGAAAATTTGAAAGGCAATCGACCAAGGCACACAACAGGATTGAGACAATATCCGCCTTTCGTGTTGGGAAACTTTCTGGTGAAGTGTCCGTCCGTTATCCCAGTTATAACTTCGCTGGGTGTTTGTACCAAGATGATACCTACCATTCCGCCAGGGGTGATAAACTAAACAGCTTCGACGGTGAACGCTTATTTAGGCAAAAAGCAAGCACATTGACTTAAAGCAACGTATTCGCGGAAACATTTAGTCAACCTTCGAGTTAGTTGTGTTCATTTTTTCATAAAATTAATATATCCTAGGCTATATGACTAAAGTATATATCCATAATTACGAAGAGAGAGTACATTAGGTGACCGGTATTGAAATATCCACCAGATATCACCGTGCGGTTAGTTTGTTAATGGATATTGCTATGCTTGCAAACTAAAGTATTTATAAACCAGTTTGCTCGTTGCACAAAAAAATGTTTAAGTTTGTCAACATCGGTGATACCATGTTTGACGTTTTCGCATAAAATCGTGTGATTATTGGTAAGGCCATATTAGCGTCTAGTTTTCCATCCCACTAAACTGACTAGAAGGTTCATGAGCCTTTGACTGTTTTGCCGCATACTCCACCATTTTATCATTTCTAAAACACCACATCCTTTTAAACCTTTGTTTGTTTCTTTCACTTTCATCAACCTTTGTCAAGGGTTTTGGTTATTGAGAAAGATAACCTGAGCTTAACCTAGAACCTAGCGGGACTCATCTCATGGCTAATCTTCAATGACTGAGTAGAGCTGTTCTGTACTTCAAGGTTTAAGCCTCACACTTCAAATAAATCACAACCCCGCTGAGTCTTAATTTCGCCTATTTAGATCGATAACTCGGTGAAGCAAAATTGAAGCAGAAGCACGTGCTCGAAAAACGAAGCTTGGTCCTATTTATTTGTATCTTTTTCGCGTATGATTTGAAAACGTACGATTTTTTTGCTTCTGAAAAATAATTTGCAGATCCCACGTCGCCTAATAACAACCATGTATTACAACTAGATACAAAAAAGTGAAGTAGTCTCATACTGCAGATCATTAGAGGAGAAATATGTTCCATTTCTCCTAGTCCTCAATTTTATAAGAAGGAATTCCATTGTTAGCACAAAAGCTCAATATCACCGTTTCATCGATGTTGTAACAAAGACAGAGAGACTTTAACAATATTGCTTAAAAGCGATATTTCTTGACCTCGTTAACAAATCTATGACTGAATTTATGTAGTTTCCGTTTTAGCGCGGTGGTAGTAATCCATGCATTTCAACTATCAGGACAAGTAAAAGAGATAATCCAGCGACGTCACTTACATCCGACGGATATAACTCTTCGGTTTCGCTGTTAACCTTAATTGTTTGAAAATTATGATCCAAATTTCCACTTGCTCTTTCGGCACGAATTTGGTCGCCCTTTTATTTTATTCACATGTTAATCCAATTCTTGGGGCTAAAATGTGAATTGTCCCGTAAACTTGCCGCAATTTAGGGGCGGTGAAGTATAGAACAAAGCGCTTATATAATATAAATGCAGGCCGCGCTTTTAGGGTTACGACGTATTCGTCTAATTAGTCCACTGTTTAACCGTAAGAAAAAAATTTGTAGTGCACGTCAGCCTATAATCTCATCCGCCTTTTCGTACGGCACGGCACGGAAATGGCACAAAACGGAATTAAAAAATTTAATCTCGCGCCAGATGTGTTCGCCTGGTATCTTGACTCTGGGAGAAATTTACTTAACGTAGTCATGACGGAACATTTCGTAAAAAAAACGAGGGAAGTAATCGGTGGTGATTAATCTTAAAGGGCGGCGTAACCCCTTACTCAATAAGGCTCCTAGATGTTTACACAATCAAAAATCAGCCTGTACAACACTTAGTTTAGGAAACTTTCCCAAAGGAATTTTTTTTTGTCTTCCAACAGCAACAAGGTTATCAATTTTCAACGCAAATAAAAAGCGCAAATGTTCCTCCAAGCTACATCTCCCATGATTCATTAGGAGAACTCGAATGCCGAAGTATAAAATGTGTAAGACTACTAGCCTTTGCGACTGATTTTGTGTGGTTTACGAACGTTATCCGTAAATATAATCATAATAGAAGCAATTTTTCGACTTAAATAGCCGCTGTTTTAATATTACTTTACACACCGCAAAGTTGAACTTCTTATGTATTCCACTAACATAGCGAAAGGAACTTTGACCACTACGATTAGGTATCGGAAAATTAAAAATGTTCTCCCAAATTTTTTCTTCATTGAAACTTGTTACGGCACACAGTTTGTTTTCCTTGGAGAATATTTGTATTTGAGAAGTTTACAAACAAACGCACAATTTTATTATTGTAACTGGCCTTTGTGAATTAGTTTTCAACACAATGGGAGAATTGTTTTAACTTACAACGTGTTGGTGTGGCGAAATACATCCATAGGATTCTGCAACCATTGAAAAGTTTGCTCTCTTTGAATTACGACTCGGCAGAACAGCATAATCGATTTTCCAGCGTTTCTCGACTTACTCTTTGCTTGTCGCAAAAACTTACTAAGTGGCTGAAAGATAATCCCCCCCTTTGCTGATAACTCAAACGAAAAGGATATGTGAAGTGAACAATAAATATATTGTCAACAAAGAGCAAAATTAGTGCCAAAATGCATCAAGCAATTCTACGGGATCCTGCTTCAAGTTTAGTTAAACTCAACGGGCGATTCCAAAGGAAGTTAGATAAAAAATACGAAGTGACCAACCAAAAGGGAAATGACAAGCATTAGCATACTATCTCAGCTCCCCTTGGTTTCTTTGCACCCATCAAAATGAAAGGATTTGCCAATCCTACAGTTAGTTTGCAGAATCCCAGACGATGACTACATAGAGCAGTTATGCACATTGAAGGAGTGGATGCCAGCAAATGGAACAAGTCTGCACGTGGAGATCGAACGAAGAATTATCAGCCCAACTCAGGAGCTTACGCAAGCGTACAGGGGAACGTATTAAAGTTTCATTTCGTTGCGAAATCTTGCCCCAGTGAAAGTTCAGGACAATCAAGGCGAACTTCCAGCTGGCTATCCGTACCAGATTAGCGCAAAAAATTATTTCGACGTTTCAAGAAGAATTGAAATTCAGACCACCGATTATAATCTTTGATAAGACACAAAAATTCCTATGAAGTTTTTTTTTGTTTTTGTGCTTCGTATATGTCTAGAGAATGAATATTAAAATGTACACCTAAATTCGATCGGCAACATATTGTTACACAAATAAAAGATACGATTTTGTGAATTTTCTTAAAATATCCTTCAAAAATATTGATTTTAGACCAAAAAACTGTAGAATTTCCTCCTAAAATTTACATGGAAAAGTCCTTATATTTATGTTCAATAAAACTAAATTTTCTGAAGAATAAGCCGTCCAAAAGAGTGCGTATCGTATTTAGTATTGACCACGCTTTAGTTCTCTTGCGCGGCGTTGCCACATAACAATTTGCGGACTGTAGAAATACATCGAGAAATGTGCAAGTGTCTGTAACTACCGAACCCTCTCCAAGACCCCTTCCGGTCTAAGAGAGTTCGATCCTTAATTAATCACTTATTCTTCCCGAACATCAATCTGGCTTTAGAAAAGGGATACAGTTGCGAAACGGCATTTAATTAAATTACTGCGACATTTTGTCTGCTGTCAACGAGTCCAAGTTTTAGTCTTATATTATTGGATTTCTCAGAGAGCGTTTTGATACGATTGATCACTGATATTTTATTAGCAATACTAACAGTATATTTGGCTTTGAGCCGAATTCTTACACTTCTCCTCATTATTTAAAAAACAGGAAGCCAATTAGTTGACATTAATGGGAAGACTTCAACAATGATTAATCTGCGATGTGCGTTCCCAGGGTTCTATTTATCGCCTCTGCTTTTTTTCATATATACTGTAATATTATAAACAAATTAAAATATTGCAATTACCACCTGTTGCTGAATGATACGCAGTTATATTATGCATTTTCCTAAAACTGAAGTTTGAGAAGGCAAACGGTGAAATAAACGAAGAATTTGAAATACCTTCCTAAATTAACGCTGAACACATTCATTACATATTACCCCAGTAAATGTAAGTTGGCTATATTGGTGCATCACACAACACGCTACTCGTGCGAATTCCTCAATCTTAGATATAGAATCGAAATAAAAATTAGAGTTGGTTCAGGAAGCCAAAAATCTCGGCTAAGTTAACGTAATTTCAATTATCAGAGCATATCAAAATTGTTCACCAGACGGGGCGTTTTGCTGGCCTTAAGTATATACATCGAATAAAAGGTGTACTTTCTCGCAATCAAAATTATGCTCGTCGATCCTCGGCATCCCATTTTTTATTTGTAGCGCAGGTATGGCCCCTGTCTCCTAAAATTTCTTGAAAGAAGAATCAGAATTATTCAAAATTCAATGTGTTCGTTTAATTTATTGGAATTGGAGGTTTGAAAGGTTTCTCACAAGTTAAAGTGTATACCATGCGTAAACATGGAAAAAAGTCGACTTCTCTACTGCTGCCACTGCATTCACAAAATTATCTTTGTTTAAATCACCAACCTTATTTATATAAATAAATTACATTCGCGAGTGAATAGTGTTCCTAATATTTAATTTCGTCGGACAGATTTGGATTACCATTCTTCTAACCATAAACTTAGAACTATTTAAAAAGTCATTTCATATAATATAGCCAAGAATCTATAACTCACTTCGTCGAACGTTAAACAATTAACCACATCTAAATTTAACAAAAAGTTTACCACGAATCTTTAACAAAAATAATTATAGTTACTAAATCTACTTCAAGTTACTCTGTTCTAAAAGTTTATTGTTTATTTTTATTGTTAATTTAGACCATCAAAAATTTTTTAACTAATTTTTTAAGTGTGCTTTAACCGGGTTAAGTGGAAAGAGCACAAAGCTGCATGCCTCTTAGTGACTTCGCCTTTTGACGCCAAGTTGAATGTATAATATGGTTATTGTTTATATATTTTGTCATAGTGTGTCCAATATAAAGTCATTATTTATTATATATAAAGTCGACAGAAGAGTAATCGATTAATTGGTCGCTTCAAGACGCTGGAGAACTGAAAAGCGTTAGAGACGAAGTTAGCCAAGCTTTTATTATTTAAGCAAAAAATGTCGGATCTGACAAGAAATCTGTGCGCATGTTGGGTTTCTGTTTCAGAGAATATAAGTCAGTGTTCTGCAAGGGCATTAAAGCATCTTTCAACCTCAATATTTATGTAAAGCCTGATTTCCACATGAGCAATATAAAAACTAACCTATCGAAACAGATTGCACGTTTCATTCAATGAGGGATGGCATTAAAAGCGAAATTCAACCCCGAATTGAAATTGGGATCTATCAGCAGGATTAGGGAGCCACTAGTGCTAACTTTTTTCGCTTTTTCTAATTTTATTTTCTATTTTTGTTTGGCACCATTTCCTTTGCAGTTTTACGCACTTTGGGGACCAACGAACATTTTACGCCAAAAATGAAAACCAAAAAAGGTTGAGAAAACCGCTTGTACTAGTTTTATGATCCTTGTTAATCCTTACTTAAAAAAGTTTTCGTCTAATCTCACTATACTATGTCCCCTCAAGGGATTTCGCGCCGCGTAGAAATTCAGTTTGTTTACTTATTTTTCTCCCGTTCAATCACTTACCTACATAAAAATCCGGTTTGCTAGAGAACTAGCAAGAAAAACGCATTTGTCGATCAGACACCCTAAACACATTCAATGATTTATAAAAAAATCAATTCATTTTAAATGTTGATGGAGTCAGCGGTCTTAATTAGAAATAAAACGAAGTAACTGGTGGAGACCCTATTGGCCTCAAATTTATAAATAACATTATAGCATGAACAACAATTTCCATGGAATTTGTATTTTCTGAATAAATCTAGAATAATGTGTACAGAGAGGTATAAAATTTGGAACAAATTCATTTAGATAATACTCACCCACGTGCTAATCATAATTTTTTCTTGTGCATTTTTTAGCACTAAAGAGAAAATATACAGGGGTGCGTCATAAAAAAATTTAGAAATGTACCGTAACTTGAATTTTAAAAGAAAGCAACCGGGATTTGCTTAACGAAAGCAGCTCAGGTTGAAAGTTCTTGGCTAAATTTTTGCATAAATTATTAAATTTTTGTTAAATCGTCTTTACCTAATGAAATATGACTTTAATCTGGTTCCACTGGAAAGCATTTTTCAGTGGCTTTCCAACGACGTGTCAAAAGTATGGGGTTGCATTTTCGGATTTGTTGAAGAGGGGGGCTGAGGGGGGATTAAGGGGGTTGGGGTTGTCACTCAATAACGTCATTATGGTTCCCCCTCGATACCCCCGAAACGGTTTTTCGCGAATTTTCAATCATCTTCTTAGTTTGGAAAATATGGCGACTGCAAGTTTTAAATGACACCCCGTATATCTGCAGAAACCGTAAGGTGTAGCTGGGTTCCGTGTGAAGCACAATGAAGCACTACCATGGACTTTGCATGTGACATATTTGTGCTTCAAATTTGGTTCCTGAACTGGCAAAGCGACGTAATGTAAAAAGAGCGTGAGTGTTTCACAAAAATATGATTTCATGCACCATTGGGATTTCCTTCCATTTTATACTTCGTTAACATATGAGCACGAGGTACTAACTTTAATTAATTATCCTCAATTAATGCACTCAGAGCAAGCAATTACGCTTTCGTTAATCATAATCGCCCCACATTTACAAATAATTCATTTCGGCGCTATCGGCCAAACTATTTAAGTATTTATTTCGTTCCTTTATCATGCGAATTAGCATGAATAAAATGGAGTTTGGGGGTAATTTTTATGAATTTCGCTTTCGTTTTTTGATTTAACCCCTTGATCTTTGTCGACAGCGAAATATGGGGTTGCCCCTAAATATTATACGTATTTCTTAACCTCCGAGTTTCTTAATTTCTGCGTGATCTTTCAATAATAAATTCGTATTTAATATTGTCGTTCGCCGATTGACAAACTCGTTAATTTTGCATGAAACTCAAAAAATCGTGACCCTAATCAAATCTATTTGTTGACATGGTTTCGTCCTCTTTGGCCTCTATGCGATAGACCTTCGACGCACGAACCGAGACTAGGGTGCAGTTTTTTGGTGTGATTGCTGAATAATTCTGGTGGATTGATTAAACATACCGCAATGAGTTCAGTTTGCTGTAAGTTCACTGTGCTTTGTTTGTTTCGCGAAATCTAACCTACTAAGTGCATGTTTTCCTAAGTTTAAATCTCGTGGAAATTATAATAGACAAGGAAAAAGAGAGGAAAATTTGCCTTTACCGGGTGGATATTTTATTTTCGTACACAACGGTAACATTTCAAACAGTGGCAGGAACGTAGTCTATAAACGCTTTCAATCAACCGTATACAAAGACGTTTTCGCGTAACAACTAAACCATAAAGAAACGTTTTCAAACCAAATTCTCACGCAAAAAAGTTTGCATAGTAACGTAATAGAAGTCGAACTAAATTATGTAAGTACATGGCCAGGTGTTTAAATCGGCGCGAAACTTCAATACTAACTTAAATCGTTTTCTCTAATTAAGTCCTCCTCTTGCAAGCACATTGTATTTCTGTTAATTTTATTTGCAAAAAACGTCCCTATTTTGAGCAAAATGGAATTGAGTTCCCGAGGCACAAGGTCCCGACCTTTCTCCTTCCGCATTTAAAGAAACTGCCAATCCTTGCACTAGTAGACTACTAAGGGCGCTCGCAGAGAATGTACCAGATTTAATTTTAGGGTTGCAAAAAATGTTGTCTTTTATTTATTATTTCAAGGATGGTTTCTTTGATGCCCATAAGCAAAATCTAATTGTGGATTAAAACAACATTCAGTTCTTTTCCACGTTTTGAAAGACCCTGCAACTGAATGCGCCGGAAAAAATCAACTCAATCAATCGTGTTCTACCGATGACAGATTGGACTCTCGTGCGTCTGCATAAGGTACGACTACAAAACAGTTTAAGAAGACACTTTTAAGGACTTAGGGTGATACCCCCATAAACAAGACACTACCAATAGACGCAAATTCCTCGGTCATGCAATGAGATGGATCATACCAACTGTAAAGTAACCGGAGACGAAAAAGTGGGGAAAAACCACATACGGACAATTAGTGATAAACGAGACCCAACAGGAGAAAGAGGAGACCGGACCACTACTGAAGAATATAAGAACAGATTTTTAGGGGACCATTTGGAGATCGAAAAAATTATTAGCCCCTTGAAAAAAGATGTACGTGTATTGGAACCGTTTGACAAAATCCTAAATTTTAGTGGCAGTAAGGTGCCTTAAATGTCAAAATGACGGACACACTGCGAAGAATTGTAGGGAACATTTGAGGCCTAAATTCAATGCCGGTAACATTGTTGGTTGTTCCTAAAATTCGGTCAACATTGGAAAAATGTTGAAAAAGGCCTGGGTAAAACCAGGCTCGCGACCGACAGGCAGAATTGGTGAACGGGAGTGGTTATATAGAGCATTTAATATTTGCGATCCCAATTTAAAACCACTGGCTGCACTTTAAACATTTAAACAAACACCGAAAAAGGTTTGAAGACTTGAAAGAGGAAGTTAATAATACCTATCGTCATTTCGTAATAATTCTGGCATATTTTCACAACAAATTCAACACCATAAGAAATGTTTTTTACAACTACAGTATGAACAAATTCGAACACTGCAAAACCGCAGACAGGTTAAAATCTTGGTTAAGTATATCATCTCGTCATACTAATATTTAATTCTCAATGAAAAAACCGGCCCTATAATAAACTCTTCGAAAATTTGACGCAAGTTTTGAATGCGGTCGAGAATAATACAAGTCCCATTCTACTAAAAATTTCATATAACAAATTGTAAGAGATCAAGCCAAAATGAGTTCAACTGTAACCACCCCAAAAGCTGTCCAGTTTTCAATTTTTTTGGAAGGGCGCATTTTTTTCCGTACCATTGGACCTAAAAAAATACCAATTCCAGCGATATCTGTACTTTTTAATTGTATAAAGAATTGGTTGGTTATACTCTGAGAAGTGCAGGCGGATGTTTATTTTTATGTAATCAATAATATCCTAAAAGGAACCGATTTGTGGAAATAAAATGATTAGGTGTCAGCAGAAATAGTACATGACGGTACCCGAATGATTTTTGAGTGACTTATAGAAGAACTTCCGAGAGAAGGTGCCAAATAATAAACCAATATATGTCCTTTTTCATCCGTAGCCCTAAATACAAATGACTAGAATAAAATGTGGTATTAGAAGTAGCTCTAAATTTGCATTCATTTTTTCGAATTTCGTTGTGAAGTTAAAAATTTTGAACTTTCTAAGAATATGGGCATCGCATATTATGATGAATTTCGGAGTATCAACATTTAGCTGGTTTAGTTGCTTTTTCCAAATAAACGATATTATGGTGGAAATTCCAAAGAATAATTAATGTGTCAAACCGTGGCGCAAATGTATGCCATTTTTAATTTTCTTGGATTGTTTTCTAATGGTTTTCGAAAAAATTTCTCTCTTGGATTGTTTTCTTAATGGGTTTCGAAAATTTCTCGAGCCGAGATGCCTGGGATTTATACCATATTTGGTCTTCTTTAGTGCTATTAGGTTACACTTGGTCACTCTCTTGATCAGGAGGAAATTAGTCAGGTAGATTTCGATTTCTTATGTGCTTTCATGAATAACACGATTTTAATTGGCACATTTAAAAAACATAGAGGACTTAATTATACACGTAATATTAAAAAGGGGTAAAATTAGTAAGAATCAGTTTTGGTGGAGATTTTGGGAACCACTCGAACTTTTGACTTAGTAATCGATCTGCAGCCTAAAAATGAGAGTTGTTAATTAATTGGCGTCTTGATCGCAGTAGAGCCAATAGTATCGTGTGATTCCTAATAGAATTTTTAAAAAAATTCGCGTTTGGAAACCTGTTGTTAGTAGTCTGGCGCCCTTAATAAAGTTTAAACCAGATTTGACCTTTTGACAACCCGTGTTTGCGTTTGGAACGTCAACTATAATAATAATAAGTGACATTTATTAGATTATCAGAAGTACAGCAGGAAAAAAGATAAACATTGATATAGTAAATAAACTAAATAATTAAAATTAAATAAAATTAATGTTCTGTAACCTAACGGGGCAAAGTTCAGTTTTGTGGTGAGACACCCCAGAACCGCTCAACCACTTAAACCCACCCTAAACTAAGAAAATAAAACAATTAGTGGAATGAACTTAATAAAATGTATATTGAAAAGAGAGAGATAAATAAATCAGGCGTGGTTCTAAATAAAGAAGAAGCAAAGGAAAAGGAGAAGAAATATAATAAGTAAGTAAAAATAATTTCGATAGCAATAACGATGCGAGTTTCGGTATTTACCGTTAAAAAAGACAAAAAAGGACTAACGGTATCTAACGAGAAACCAAACAAACGAACGCAAACCCTCTTTATAATTAACGGAAAGTAACGTGTTACGCTTACCTTGAAATTAAACGTTACTGTAAAATGCAAAACAAATTTAACGTCCAAATTAACACAAAAACCACAAAATATTCATTTTCTCTCTTCTAAAAGGACGAGAGCTTCCAAAGGTTTCAAGAATAATTAACATATCTTTACGGGAGCATCTTGGTTTCCTTATCAGCGGCAAAAACGACGCTACAAATTGAAGCAATTGCTTTTACCTTCTATTTCCAACTTCTAGAATAGAAATACATGGGTCTGAAAGCTACCGTTTCTGGTAATGAAGCTCCCGTTTGAGTTTCTCCATGTACTAGGTGTTTATTACAACTGGTAGCTTTCATCCACGTACCGGGCGTTCATTAATTCTGATCGAATTCGTCAAGCGAGTGCTTTGTTACAGCGTAAAAATTATTTACGAATGGTGATATGTATTTGGTTAAGAACAATCGATGCAAATTTTGATTTAGTTTAGTGTTCCTATTTTTTTTTGTCAAACTCGTTAACCCCAAAGAGTTGTATGAATAAAATAGTGGTTTGTTCGTAACCTTTTAAATACAAGTATATACCAGAAAAGACAGCGTTCCGAGAAATTTTGAATTTTGTGAAAAGTTTTTATTAAAATTTCACATAAAACCCAACGTTCAATTTAAAATTATTGAAGAGGTGCTAAACCTTCACAGGGGGTTGACAGTAGGGGTGTAAATTTTGAAGGAAAAGATGTCCCTCTTCCAAACAAAATTGACGTTTTTTCGTCTTTTTTCCAAAAAACATTTCCTTACGAGTTATTTGCTGTCACTGCTGTCAGGCAGCAACTTGTCATCTTAATAGCGTTCTCTTTCACTATGACGGGGTACACGTCTAAAATTTCTTATACTGGCAAATTTGTAAATTCAAAACAAAATCTTTCTAAGCCTAAAGCGACCACCTGTTTACAAGAAGTATGGACCATCCCCATAATGGACCGTGAGCGAATCTTTCTACTATTCACCTTCCCTTCTTCCTGTTTGACTATATTGTGACTACTACACAGAATATTCTTTCATTTATGTAAAATTAAAGGTTTGAACCTCAAAATAAATCATCGCAATTTTGACCTTGATTAACGTTTAAAAGTTAACTAAGAAAATTTGTGGTTTGAAAATTATTAAAGACCCCAATCTATAGGCAGTTAAATCCGTTTTGTCTTGCATGGAATTAGGAGCGAAGTATCTGCCTTTGTACTTGCAACCTACATGCTCGATGGAATTATTTAGGGGCCAATTTTACATCACGCATTTCTGTCCTTTCTCTACAATCAAACTTCCCTTGCAAGGCTTCAACCTTACAATTTAAAGTAGGTGACAAGGGTTGTGCTGGAAATTAATCTTCCAACGTGCTACAGAAGCTATTCAAAGAAATGTTGTTCATAACAGCTACTTCAGAAGTTTCACCCCTTCAGAAATATTTAACTAACTTAGTTTTGTTTGATTTTTACTTTTATTAGCATTACGTTGTAGATTGATCCTCCTTTACTAATTACTCTGATTCAAATACATTGTTCACTTCCGTCCGAAAATATGACGGTTTTCTGATCCCCATATCACTTTGGAAACTCGATTGGGCACTAATTCAGCGATCATTTAGAAATTTCGACCACAATTGCATTTAGAGACCCCGATCCAATAACCTATTTCGTCTGCTCCGGTTTTCAGCAGATGCACCGAAACGTGACCGGAAAACTTTACCAATTTTCCTCGCGTATCGACCCCGCGAGTGCCGGCCTAATCACACAAATTTAGAAAAATATATATATTCATTAGTTGCTGGCAAGATCTAGCAGCGAAAGGAATCGGAGGTTAGCGAAACTCAAAAGTTAGAGAAACTTATAATTAGATTTAGAAAATATAATTCAAACTTTAGTATATTAGTATTCATAATGAAAGCAAAACTGGCAGAATAACTTTTTAACTCCGTTACGTGTTTTAATGAATCTCGGTACGGCGTTTTTTTTTTATAAGAGCGGTTAATATTTAAAGTTATTAGAATGTTGCTCTTCACCTTAAAATGGAATATAAAATATCCCATTTTTACGCTCTCCTTGTTTTTTCACTACAGACCTTTCATTTATACAAATACCGCCCTTTGTTCGATTTTACGGAACTAGACGTTATTTCCGATTCAATGATGTATACGCTTTTGTCGCCATTATTATATTAATTCTTAAACTTTCAAAGGAGATAAAGTTCTTTTTGTTATTCCTACTTCTTCGGTCTTTCCATCCACAAAAGGCATTGTTCTTTATAGCGAATTTATCTGATTTTTAAACTGCCTTTAATACTTCAAAAGCTCCGTTGTTAACGTTTTTCGAATTTTCCCAATACTTAACTCTAGGAAATTTTTTTGTTTACTAATAATGGCGGCAAGTGTTTTTCGTGCTGCCAGTCACAGTCATGTACAGTAAAAAGCGTCGGGTCTATCAATCAGTGCGGGTAAGTGCAAAATAAATAGTGGTGGAAACATAAACGGGCATTATTGGATTTGGTTATTGTTTTCCAAGCTTTCCCACACATTTAATGGCGCCATTCAAACTTGAAATCTATCACAAGCTTAAATTATGCATTTATACGGTTTGATTGACCCCGATTGAAAGCCCGATGAGAAGTATATTGCGTGGAAGCGTTGATTTATCTTCGATTTTATTTTGCAAAGGGTTTTTATACAATGGATTTATTTTTCCACGTCTTAAGATATCGCTCGGTACGTGCAGAAGGAACTTTATGAAGGCTCTTTAAAAGTGTGATCTTTGCGTCTAAATGAAAATAAAATCATCCCCGTGAGTTGTAAATCACCAGGTCCCAACACCAAAGATCACCGCGACAAGGTTAGTTACGCGTACCTAGTGTATTGTTATTGTAAAATCTGATCGACAGCTTTATTGTCTTTTAAGTGGTTTCTCTTTTCCTTCTGATGTATGTGGCGGCTCCATTGAAACTTTGCTTCTGCTAGTGTAAAGTCATGCAAATTATTGATTCTTCTTAATTACAGTTTTAATATCCAATTGCTTCCGTGTCAAACGTTTGAATTGCTTACGCAATATTTTATGTGCAGCGCGATTCACTACCCCTTCAATTTGTTTGTTGTGCTATTGTCTGTTACAGACTAGCAGAATGTGACGACTAGGATTCAAAGTTAAATTTTGTTATTAATTAAATAAATTTGTCACGACGGACATGCACGTCCACTGATTAGAGATGATTTCATTTGTTTAACCCCACACCTGACACCAATTGTAACGAACTAGTTACATATTATTTATTTAATAAAAACCCCGTGTCTTTCAAAAATATGACAGACTGTCCTTGTCAATATCGTTGTCGCGAAGACTCCGGAGCATAATTTCGGTACAATACACAATAGATAATTTAATTGAATTAAAACCGTGGCAGCACCGCAAACTAAATACAATTAAGAAGCTGCAACGTATGTTGCTGCACCGGGAGAGTTCCCTAATGGAAATGTAAATGTACAAATTACAAACCTCCCGGACAAAAACCTCTTTTGTATGGAGTTCCTTCCTACTGTTACATTCTTAATCTCCAGGTGCTGTGTTTCGCGTATTACTTCATATTAGATTCTTTTGACAATTGGTACAAGCTCGCTCTATGAATATTGAAAATACGGCTTTTCTGATTTCAAATTCCCACTTTAGTTTCTTTTTGGCAACAATGAAGCGCTTTTTTCGTTAAAATTCGACGTGGTTTTTATGTAAAAAGAGACTAATTGTTTAGATCAAGTATTAACTCAGGATATTAAGCGCAAACTAAGATTTGTTTGACATTGGATTGTAAAGCTGTATAGACTTAACAAAATTTGCATAGCGCGATTGCTAGGCTTTGTGTTCGAAACCCCATTTCTCTAATATTCAATGAGACGAGTTGCTTCCAATGGAAACCATTAAGAAATTCCATTAGCAATCGGCGAACTTGCCTCTATTTATTCTATCCGGTTAAAGCGACGTTCACATCGGACAAGGACGTGAGAAAATTCCTTCCATATTTCGTATGGCATAAAAATCGACAAAAACATCATTGCGTGGCATTTGTTCTCTGCGGTTGCAACCCACTTTAAAAATACGTTTTTTATCAGATTTATTTAGGATTACTTCTAGTTGGAGAGATTTCTCAGGCAACGCAAACATTTTAAGTATGTAAAGCCTATTTGGAGTCTCAAGGGAGACATCCCTGTCACTGCGAAAGAAAATATTGCCGAAAAGTACAGAGAATAATTCCGGACGGCAAAGAACGAGGGCGATTCCATCGATAATCTCATTATTTTAACACCAAAGTTCAAATTTGTTATTCTCGCCGATTTTTTATTGATTCACCAGTTATTGTCAATCTACATAATCAACTTTAATCAATTTAACGTATTACACGAGTTCTGGGGGAGAGTTTGAGAGACCCCAGCGAGAGTGTAATCATATTGAAGTTCTAAAGCATTCCCAAAAATAATTAAATTAGCATGAAACTGCAGTGGTTTTTGTTTTGCTTAGAGCAGAATGATCAAGATGTTCCTTTCAAAATTAAAAACACAACCCATTATTTTCAACCTGTTTCGTTAAAAAAATCTCAGTGCAGATGGGGAGATGGCGACGTGATTGTAAGTAGACACATTTGAAAATGAACATTTTTTTAGCATTAGACTCCGTCTATTTGCCACAGAACTATTATTAGATAGCAGGAATTGATTTGGATCTAAGTAAAATTAATTAAAATGTCGTACACGTCCTTATATTATAAATATTATAAATAAGATAATATCAATAGGCTCTTGATATACTAGAGAGGTGAGACACTTTATCAAAAGTATAATTATACCAATCCTATGAAAATTATCTCGAAAACGGCCATGATTGAGTTTTAAGCGTGTTATAAAAATGGAATGAGTTTTCTTATAATTACCTTGGTTCAGATCAGGGCAATTGTTTTACTATCTTTTTTTTAAATCAATAATAAGGTTTTTAATATTTAATAATAACGTATTTTTGGGAGGATTTGTGGAAGGCGAATTAAATGCTTTCTAATACCGATCTCGAATCTGAAATTATTGCTATATTGCCACACGGGTTGGTAATACACCAATTCAGAGCTTTATTTATGGGAAAAGCTTCAGCAGTAAAGATAGAGCAAAATTCCGATATTCTGCAATAGTCCAGGCGACAATCTTCCCTTCTAACGGCAAATCTTGAGATATTTTGGCGGCAAGTCTGTTTAGGGTAATTTATTGGACCCTGCTGAATCCAATTTCCTGACACCACCTCGAAATCCGGCTGCTAAAGCCCCAAATCAAGATGTGACCCAAAATGGCGACTAAAACTCACTGTAAGATCCTTTTCTTGTTGTAAGCAAAAATACTATCATGATTTTATCTAGTACATACGCTTTACTATCTATGGATTCTACAGGCCACATACTACTAGAAAATTTTTTTTCCGGGTCTATCTGAGACAATTTCCTTTTCGGGCCTAAAAAAAAGGCAGTGTATAACCTTCCTTTTTTACTAAAAATCGACTGCACCAAAATTTCTCGGGAAAACACTTTTTCTTATTAATTTTGGTGCGTAGAATCCAAAACAATTCGTACTTTTTCGATCAGACTTCACAATCCAAAGTTATAGACTAGAAACCAATTTCGAAATAAAATTCAAAGGGCTGTAACTTTTGAACTAGTAGCCCAATCTTGGAACTGTTTGAAATTATGGATTCTACAGGCCACATTCTATAAGAAAATTTTTTTTCCGGGTCGATCTGAGACAATTTTTTTTTGGGGCTCAAAAAAAGGCAGTGTATAACCTTCCTTTTTTACCAAAAATCGACTGCACCAAAATTTCTCGGGAAAACACTTTTTCTTATTAATTTTGGTGTGTAGAATCCAAAACAATTCGTACTTTTTCGATCAGACTTCTCAATCAAAAGTTATAGACTAAAAACCAATTTCGAAATAAAATTCAAAATGCTGTAACTTTTGAACTAGTAGCCCAATCTTGGAACTGTTTGAAATTATGGATTCTACAGGCCACATTCTATTAGAACATTTTTTTCCGGGTCGATCTGAGAAAATTTTTTTTTCGGGCCTCAAAAAAAGGCAGTATATAACCTTCCTTTTTTACCAAAAATCCACTGCACCAAAATTTTTCGGGAAAACACTTTTTCTTATTAATTTTGGTGCGTAGAATCCAAAACAATTCGTACTTCAGCAGTAAAGATAGAGCAAAATTCCGATATTCTGCAATAGTCCAGGCGACAATCTTCACTTCTAACGGCAAATCTTGAGATATTTCGGTGACAAGTGTTTTTAGGGTAATTTATTGGACCCTGCTGAATGCAATTTCCTGACATCACCTCGAAATCCGGCTGCTAAAGCCCCAAATCAAGATGTGGCCCAAAATGGCGACTAATACTCACTGTAAGATCCTTTTCTTGTTGTAAGCAAAGATACTATCATGATTTTTATCTAGTACATACGCTTTACTATTTATTACTATTTTATAAAAAATGTGTAGCCAAAAAAAAATCAAGATGGTGGTCAAAATGACGGTAGAAACTGGTTCCTTACTTGCGAAGAAAAAATTGCATTTTTTATATGGGGGTGGTACAAATAGGTTAAAATGAGTTTGTCTACACACCATTGTTAATAATAATAATTTGCGATAAAAAATTATGATGCTATAATACCAAATTATCGAAACTTTTTGGAGTGCAGTTAATTTTGCAAATAGAACCCCAAATACGGCCACAACGTAACGCGCGCAACATTACCGATACCGCAAATCTGCTGGATAGTTTCAAAAATGTTCCAAATTCTTGACAGAACAGCTTCCTAGCTCAACTTCTCACACGCCTAACGTTTTTGCACGCTTTTTTTACTCCTGTTTGTGTTACTAATACTTATTACTAATAAATCATGTACTGTCTAAAGTCTACACACAAAGCTCCTTATTCAATCGAAAAGAAAGAATGACAACTTATCCTTAGGTGGAAGGTACGGATATAAAAAGATATTGAAAACAGTGTTTGATAGTTTCACATCCTTGATGCCTAATGTACATTTGCAAAATGTTAACGAAATCATAGTATCCGTTTTTTCGAAAACATTTTTTTAGTTTTTTAACTTGTTCATTCCATTTTTTTTATAATAAAACTTTGCACAATTTTTGTAGGTTATACCTACACAGAAAAATAAGGTCTTTTACTTCTGTTCTTTTAGAACATGGAACCTATTGCTCCTTGTGATGATGAAAGTGATGAGGACGACATTCGGTCAAATGCGTGTATTTTCTGCCTATCACGGAAAAATGTCCAGTTTGCAATTAATTGATTACTATTTTAAGTGCAACTCAATCTAAGAAGTATCAATTATGAGGTTTGAAAAACAGTCGTCGATATATCACCGCGATCGTGGTATAAAAATTGCATCAGCAAAATTAAAATCAATCGTGTTGATGTTTTTGCACATTTCTATTTTTTTTTTAATTTTCGATATATTTTTATATGCAGATACGATAATAAATAATATGAATTTATACAAATAATAATTATTTTAATATTATACAGTGTGTCCCAGATCGCATGGGATTGCATGGGTAACTTTCTTATTATTAAAGATAGAGAATTGGTTAAATGGACAATATTTTGCAGCACTTTGAACTAAAAATTCTGACTTTAAACTCAGAATTCTAACTTTAAACGCAGAACTTTGTCTTTAAACTCAGAATTCTAACTTTTGATCTCAGAATTTTGAGTTTAAACTTAAACCCGGAATTCTAAATTCTGCGATTAAAGTTAGAATACTGGAGTGCAAACTTAGAATTCTGAGTTTAAAGTCAGATTTTTGCGTTTAAAGTCCGAATTTTGAGTCGTATTTTTTATATAGATGGCCCCTCTACGCCTCCGTAGATAGCTCGTTGACAAGAGAATTAAAAATTCTACCAAGTAATCTAAAAACCCAATATGGCGCCTATTTAACTTTAGAAAATTAGTAAATGTTCCTCAAAAGTAGCCATCTTGAATTTTTTTATCGTCAATTCTAAATGAAGCGTATTAAAGACAGTAACTATTATATAAAAGTTACCTATGCAATCCCACCCGATCTGGGACACACTGTATATCGCATACAATGAGCCAAACTAAGCGCCATACTGTCTCCGCCATTTTTTAAAAAGTGTAAATAGTGTTGTTTTCTTTTCCAAATAAGCAGGCACTTGCAATCAAATTATAATTCTTTTGCTCACTGCCGCCATCTTAATTTTTGTTGACTTCAAGATTTTTCATAAAATTGTAAGAAATGGAAAAACGTTAATTTGAGTTTTAGTCGCCATTTTCTATTTTTTTTCTAAATGTTTATTCTGAATTCAATGCAATTAAAATAATTTAAGCTGTCATAGTTTTTGGCATACCTATGTCAATTTTTCTCGAAAAATTTGAAGATGCAAGGATCCATTCAGAAATTCATGTCTATAAAACCGTTTAACATAAGTGAGCGTCCTTTTTAATAATCAAATCCTTAAAACTTAAAAAACGCTGAAAATTTTGAAAAAGATTCCAGAGCTGCTGCGATTTTTCAAAGTAAACAATCAAAAAATGTCAAAAACTTCAGTTTTTTAAATTGCAACCACTATTTTTGATGTCAGAAATGAGTGTAGATGTAAATTTTAGGGCCACTTTTATTAAAATTCTTACTTACTTTCTTGGTAGATGATTAATGAGGAGGGGGCTCTTTACACATAAACATTTAGAGGCTGCCTGGCATACTTTAAAAATATATGCCATATAATGCAAGAAGAATCAAGCCCATAGAGAAATTCTCCGAAATATTTTATTTTCCCTTTGTAAATACCTTCCTACAGCATGTTTTAGATATTCTCAATTAGAGTATCATGAAGGATCAAACCAGCTCCAACGCCCTATTTCGATAAGGGGTGAAAAAGAAGGGTGATAGGTACTTTATAGAAAACAGTTCCTTTTGGCACCACTAGAGACCAATTGATTGTTAGATGTAATAGTTATGCACGTTTGACTTTTGAAAATAGCATCTCAGGAAGTAATGGACCCCCCATCCCCAAAGCAAACAGTAAAATTTGATGGCCGTGTCTGACACACCTCTAAGGTATATGCTACTTTTATTGCAAAAAATTCCAGGACTCTAGGACAATTCCCCTAAAAGTAGATCAAAACCTCCGAAGTGGGCCCGGACAGACGGACAAAACGCAAACAATAGCACATTTCTTTCTTAATTCTTAAAAAATAGGCTAAAAAATAGAAAATGGTATGTTTTAAATTTAAAAAAAAACAAGATGGAAACACTTCCGGTATTTACCGAAGCGGCGCCATCTTGAAATTATTCTATTACAATTCGCAAGTTAAAAAACTTCTAACGAACGGGCTACGTGAATTTCGCTGTATACTAATTCGATGTTTATTGAAAGGTGCTGAGATCCGGGATAAATCTGGAATTAGGAAAAGGCTGCTAAAAACGTACGTATGAATAGGCAGGGAAGGTAGGATAGAAGCATTGGAAATGTAGTGCTATAAACGGATAATGAGGGTTAGCTGGATGGATAGGGTAACAAACGAAGCAGTGGCAGAGGGCAAGAGAGAGGTAGGACGACAGAGGCTTAGATACATAGACCAAATAATTAGGTACGTAATAAAGGCAAAATAAATAAAATAAAAATAATTAAATGGTAACGGACCGAAACCAAAATAGGTCGTTTGCGATTCCCTATGCAATCCTATAAACATTCCAAATTTCATCAAAATCGGTTCAGGCGTTTTTTAGTTATCGTGCTAACAAGAAACGAACCACATGCATTCAGTTTAAAAGGGCCATAACAACAAATTTTTTTGTAATCATTTTTACACACACTAGCCAATGTGGCATACAAAACTACAAAAAAGTCAATTACAGTTTTTTTGTGAGTTTTTTAGTTTTTGAGAAATTCTAAATTGAAAAGTTAAACTTTTTATTTTATAATTTTTTTTAATTTGCACTTTTCTCGAAAAGTAAGCACCATAGCGAAAAATTTAAATACAAAAAAGATGTACCTTGATAAGCTGTATAATAAAGTTTAACTCATTTTTTGCGTCGGATTCAAAATAAAGGCGCCAGAGGTAAATATAGTCGGAAAATCGGCATTTTTATTAAAATTTGACTTATTTCCCACTTGACAATCAATGTTAAAAAAACGTTTGGTACGTTAAACGAATGTTGCATTTTGAAACAACTCAATTAAACAAAACATCAACGTTATACCAACGATACTTGAATGGCCTTTCTTTCTAAACCGTGGTTACGACGTTTTTGTAATGTTAAAAATTGTAACCTTTTGGACTTGCGTCGCTGGAACGGGACATTATTACGTTAAAATAACACTCAGAGGGCTAGCGTTATACCAATATTACTTTGACAACGTTTTTATGCACAACCTTGTTGCGATGTCATTATAATGTTAAGGAATGTGATGTTATTAGCGTAGGTATGTTGACGGAACCATACATAACTACGTTAGTTCAACTTTTAAAAGCTTAACATTACAACAACGACATTTTGGTACTGTTAAGTTGCATAGTTACAGTAACGTTCTTGTAATATTAAAAATGTGCCTTTGGGCATTGCGCAACGAAAAAATAGCTGGTCGGTGACTCATCACTCGGTTTATCTTCATTTGCAGTTTAACATGTTTGTTGAATGTTGGTTTTCTGTGAATTGAGTGATGTTATTCAAAATAAGTGGAGGATAGTTTGAGTTAAGTGCTTAAAAATTGTGGAGTTTTTTGGGTTAGACATTGGCGATTGTGGTTTTTTTCATCAAGGATGAACGACAACGACTTCAACAAATAAGCTGAATAAGCTATCCATTTACGGCGATTTTTTCGTGTTGAATTTCTCTTTGTATTTTCCACCTTGTACGCTCATCTTTTTATTTTAAATCAAACAGTTCTACCAGGGCTCCTCCTAGGCGTTAGCAGTATCTAAAAGTAAGTAAAAGACGTAAATTATTTTATGGATGTATAACCTTACTTTTTTAGAATCTTCCACAATGTCTTTTTCACCAAAACATGACGCGTTCGTCTTAAAGGAACATTATCGAAGGGCAAGTCTACAGGATGGAACATGGACGTATTCCATTCAGTCCTGTCGCCAGCAATTCTATCAAGAATTTCCTGATATCCAACGTTTTCCTACAAGGTATTTTCCATTTACGTACTCCATGATGCCGAACAACAGTTTTACGATGATCGATTAATTAGCAGAGGATTGTGGTCACCACGTTCTCCAGATCTAAGCCCGTTAGATTTTTTTTTCTGATTTTGAAATACAATATTTTTCGAAATCGTCTGCACATCACTGAGGAACTTCAAAAAGCAATTGAAGAGGAACTAATGAACATTACACCGGTAATGTTAGAATGAGTTTTCAATGATATGAAAATATGTGTGTAACTGTGCATTCTTTATAATGGTGCGACATTTTTAACAATTTTGTGAAGGGATTGATGTGAATGAAATAATTTTTTATACATTAAATTTCTGGTAAAAAATTATTTGAATTATTTTGAATTTGAATTTTTTACATTGTGCACTTTAGTATCAAAGTGCAAAAATGTTTATTAAAGTACACAATCTGTGACAATACTGAATTACGTTTATGTCATCCTTGTACATTGACGGCCGGTATTATAAAACCAGACTTAACTTTGTTGTCCGTTAACGGTGTTGTTAAGACATTCCTTAACAACACTGTTAGCTTACAACATAGTAAATATGACTTTAATAATACCGACCGTCAATGTATAAGGATGATATAAACGTAATTTAGTATTGTTTAATAACATTTTTGTACCACGTTTATACAACATAAGAGAGTTACATCGCATTGGCGTTTGTTTCAAACGTTCAATTAACGTTAAATGCTGATGTTATAAAGATGATTATGATCTAACGTTTGCTAAACGTAGGTATTGAGACGTTACAGAGAAACGTTCTTGAAGGCGGACATTAGCAGTCGCGGTGACGTTAATAGTAAGTTAATGGTACTTATACGCTAACGTTACAAGTCACCATTAAACGTTTATTAAACGCTAATGTTGCACAATTTTGTCATGTGGGTTGACTACCCCTCCCAACCTTTAGCCACGGAATCTCGCTGGCAGACATAATTTTTTCTACTTCACTATGTATCAGCATACTTTACACAAAAAATCAGCCATGTAGCGATAAGTCACTTTTTCCGTAGCCAGCTCTCCGTCATAAGCAAGGGTAGTTACGTAGAAATGAAAAGATTAGACCAAGACAGGAAAAGGTGGAGAACTGCGTCCAACCAATCCTAGGATTGTGGACTCCGAGAAGAAAAAGATTGGAACTGACTGCCCAATAAACCAATACTCGGTTTACGGGAACGTTTGTAATATTCAGAAAAATGTGTTGCTCCATATTTAAAGCGCTTCACAGAGACAGATATTTTACAATAGAGAAGGAAGGTGGTTCTGCTGCGTGACAAAATTTTTCACCTTTGCACTGAATTTCCCCCTTTGCCCAATTTCCCAAAAATCGCCCCATAAACAAGAAAGTTATATCTAGTTGTATGAAGTCGCCTTTGTATTTTTACCGTTCCCGATCCACAGGAATTCCTGTAACTTTTATCCCTATTGATGGTTCTTTTGCAAACCATAAAGAAGTCGCAGTCGAAATTTCGAATAAAAGAGGCCGCTGTTAAAAAGAATATTCCTCACATGGATAGACCGTCGGAAAAGGATGTAGCCGTCTCTTACTACAAAAAAGCCACAAAAGTGATCTGACCGTGGGTTAGTTCGAGTCTGGGCCCGACTTTTACCCACAAAATCTCGGTCCGGAACCGGCTTTTACCAAACAAAATCTGGGTCCGGTTTTTACCCACCAAGACCGGGTCCCACACCTTCAACTCAAACAGTGCATTTCAATAACAGTAGTATCTGGACAATATTAACATATGTATTTATAATTTTGCTTGTGATTTTCATAACTTATGCCTACAAAAATGACATTTTGCCAATTAAAGCTTTTAAACCCAAAGAGGAAACCCTCGACATACAGTTAACAAATCCTAGTCCTAATAGGATTTGTATTTAAGGATGGAGGAGCTATGGTAACCCTTCACATGACATCAGCAAATTCCTTCGATGAGCAAAACTTATAATTTATTAAGTGCTTTTACTATGTATTAATTATTCCAACAATTAATGGTACATTTTCGAAATTTTCAATAATAATCGCCACTTTTGCACTATGTTCCAATTGTAACCGCGAAAATCTACAATTACAATTATTTTGTGTAACGACTGAGGCAAAACGTCTCACTTCATTTTGACACGTATATAAATGCAGGTAGGTACACATTGAATCGATCACTTGAAAAACTAACGAGGCGACTGCAAATACAAAGGCTAACGAACACGTATTTGCTCGATCGTACTGCAATAATTAAGTATAATGAAGCAGAAAGTTGTTTCAATAGGTTCAAAGCGTATTCCATTATATTTATTACATTTACATAACGTTTAAAAATTATTATTTATATTCACTCGTACGAAATTTACGAATAATTAAAAATCCGCTTTATTGCCACGTTTTCGTTTAGTCCGTAAATTGATTACGGTTAATTGATGCGTAAAAAAGTACTCGATTGATTGGTTTTGCGCGATATCTCTTCTGTTCAAACGCGGTATTTGTGTATACGAGACCCATTTCGTTTCACGAAGGAAATTGGAGGAGTGTCAAAAAAAAACGGATCGCGAAGAAACGCGCTCGCGGTTAAGTAAAATTTTCAATACCCCAATAAAGCTCCCTAACGGTATCAGTTGGAGGATACGTTACTTTTGAGCAAAAATTGAGAATAATTGAAGGGCGACTCGCTTTAGAAAATTATGATTGATGGGAAACTGAGCGACAACAACGCAAATATCGCCATTTCGAAATTACCTTTATCACAATTAACAAAGCGAAAGCATGATGTACTTTTGGCGTAAAATCTAACATGAATTGCTTTGACGACTGTTTACACTATATGATATTTGTAATTATGAAGCCGTTCTATACCGAAATGCGACTGAGGAGTTGTTTCCATGACTATGGAATATTTCCTTTCTTTAAAATTCAAAATTCGTCTGGAGCGAAGCGCTAGCTTTTTCGGGGTATATACGTACCAGTCATTGCCAAACTTCTGCAAATTACATTAATGAACTACTCGCTCTTTTTTTGGAATTGTGGGACTGAGATTTAATGATTGCATTGAGCATTGAGAGGGCTGTTGAACTGAAAAATGCCAAAATAAAAAATTAAGCTTCAGTCTGATTGGGCTACTAGTTCAAAAGTTATTTCATTTTTTTTCATTTTTCATTTTTATTTATTTTATGCTTTATCACGGATATTACATTTGTCAACTAGTTTCTTAAAATTAAAATATATAACACACTATATCACACATAATATAGACAAACAACACAACTTCAGTTTATGCCACCACCTGCGTGTAAAATATTGGTAAAGCCTTCGGTTAAACATTCGTGCACTGAAAAATATGCCTTATCAAATAGGTATTTCTTAATTATTGTTGTTAATTGTTTTTTGTTATACATTTGAACATTTTCAGGCAGTAAATTAAATATTTTTTGAGATAGGTAGTCATGGTTATTTTGAGTTTTTGATAATCTACAGTAATCCACTCTAATGTTGTTCTTATTTCTAGTATTGTAACTATGCAGTTCAGATTGAATTTTGTATTTGGCATAGTTCGTTTTAGCAAATAAAATACATTCCAACACGTACATGGATGGCAGCGTTAATATTTTAAGGGAACGGAATGATTTCCTGCATTCGTCTCTATAGGGTACGGAGTCAATTATCCTTACAGCTCGTCTCTGAAGTGCAAAAACATCTGTTGCTGCAGCACAGTTGCCCCAAATTAGTATACCGTACTGTATTACTGAGTGTACTAGAGCATAATAGGCCGCTACTAAGGTTTATTTTGATAAACTGTTACTAAGACGTCGTAGTACGTAAATATTGCTGCTTATTTTTTTACAAATATACCTTGCGTGCATTGAAAAGTTTAAAGTTCCGTCCACATACACCCCTAGAAATTTTACCGACTGGGGATTTTCAAAAGAATGTGTTTTTAACGTTTGGAGCAGTTTTTCAGTTTTATTTGTGTTTAATATTAATTCGTTGGTTGTGCACCATTCAGAAGCAATCGAAATTAATTTGTCTTTTAAAACTAAAGTTTCTTCTAAAGTGCCGCGCTGTACAGTTAAAGTGGAGTCATCTGCATACAGAATGCAATCAGCGTGCGGTTGCATGTACTGCACAAAATCGTTAAAATATATTAAAAATAATAAGGGACCTAAAATTGATCCCTGTGGTACCCCTCTCTTAATAGGTAATTTGTCAGACACCACTCCATCGTACACCACATGCTGAAATCTGCCAGACAAATACGAATGAATTAACTTTAGGCTATTCGTGTCAAACTTGTACATAATTTCTAATTTACTTAGCAATATTTTATGAGAGACGCTATCGAAGGCTTTCGATAGGTCTAAAAACAGTGCTAGAGAATATTGACCATGTTCGAAGCAGGTTAGAGTACTATTTACAAATTTAGAGAGTGCACTAATCGTGTTTCTTTGACTCCTGAATCCATACTGATTCTGATGTAAGAGATTATTTGATTCAAAATAATCGGCAATTTGATTGTAGATTATTTTTTCGTATATTTTTGAGAACGTAGGGAGTATTGATATTGGTCGATAATTCTTTATATCTTTTGAATCTCCCGATTTAAACAATGGAATGACCTGTGCTACTTTCAGCTCATCAGGAAAATATCCGGAGAGTAGTGTAAGATTGACCAATTTCGTTAAGGGCAGAACTAGTTGATCAATACTATACTTGATAATACAGGATGAGATTCCATAAATATCTTTAGTGTAACTTTTGATCTAGTAGCCCAATCTTCAAACTGTTTGAAATTATGGGCTCTCGATTGATCTCGATCTCAGACAATTTTTTTTTTCCGACCTCAAAAAAAGGCAGTACTTTTAAGTTATTCAAATATTTGAGAACAATTTGGAAATGTTTAGGGAAAGTTTCCATTGTCACAAAATCAAATATAAAAATCCGATACATCTGAATACCGAACTCGATAGTCTACTTAACTTAAAAACAATAGGGACCTTTCTTATATCCTTAAAACCATGTGTACCAATTTTCAAAGCGATCGCACATTTACTTCCTTGCTAGATGATTAATGGGGAGGGACAAAAGTGGCCATAATAATGTATCATTCTATTTAGACATATTTTTTTAAATAATAACTTCAGTAAAAAATAAAAACCATTTTGCAAAATTTTGGGTTTTTTTTTCGGACAATCTCCGAAAGTAGTTGGAATTTTTTCAGTTTCAGCAAATAATTTTCTCATTTGTGGCACTTGTTTATTTTCTGACATTCTTTTGTTTTTTTATTATAGCAGCCTACTCCGATGTATAAACACGTAATTAATGAGTAGGTACTTTTGTGAAAAATATTGAATAACAAAAACTGCGGGGTTTAAGCACAGGGCACCCCTTATAAGATGAAGAGAACATAAAAGACAATCGAATAGCGAAATAAAATAGTAGTATTTCCATTTGAAAAAGAATAGTTATAGCACTTTGAACAAATGGCATTGAAAGTGGCAGTAAAAATATGTTCTATTTAAAAAGATCAGTTATTTATTGACATCGTAAAAATGGGACACCCTGTATATTCATAAATAATTTCTGTAGATCCGCAATCACCAATATTTTTTACCCTGTATATAGCCAAATACTATAATATTGAATCAAAAATTTTTTGTGGCTCTTTAAATTTTGCAAATTGTAATTTTTGGCTCTTCCGTTTCAATAGGTTGCCGACCCCTGGTATAGACCATCTTTGCGCCCTTTGAGAATACCCTCCTTCTCTTCTCCACTCCTTTCCGCAGACTTCTGTATTGAAAGTTTGACTTTACCAGTAGATGTGTCTCGTCGAGACGTTCCACTTGCCCACTTGATAAAGGGTTGAGGAAATGGGCTGTGGTTGGTAGAAATTCATTCCCTTAATTGAGACCTTTCATTAAAGTACCATGACGGATAAAACCAGTCCCGTCAGAAAAATGGACGGTAGACGATAGAGAACAGTGCATTTTCTCGAGGCCATTTATTGGAATAGCATGACAGGTAGAATGTGTCCCCCCCCCCCCTTCAATTTTCAAAAGTTTTACTTGGCATCTGAGATCAAGTAATTGTCGCATGCCCATTAGAAAATAATTCATGGAAGGGGGGGGGGGGGCTCTTAAGACAACTAAATTTAATTGCAAAAAATTCTAGGACTCTATAAGGATCCGCCTAAAAGTAGTTCAAAACCGCACAAGTGGGCCCTGACAGACAGACAGACGGCCCAATGAAACGCAAGCAATAAGCACATTTTTTTAATTCGTAAAAAATGCGCTAATTATTTTATTTCCCCACAATACGTACAGGGTGTTTCGGAAAATTCATACTGCGTTTATTTCCTTTAGAGACTCAAAGTTGACAAGAATCCTACGAGACAGTCTGGGAGGAAAGGCGAAGACAATATTCATCGCGACGATTTCCTTTTCGGTGTCGAGCTTAGACGAATCGCTGAACACCCTCGACTACGTCTCTAAAGCTCGAACGATCACAAACAAACCGATCATTAATCGTCGAACATCCCAAAAGTCGCTAATGAACGAATACGCGGACGAAATCTCTTCGCTTCGAAGAGACCTAGACGCCGCGCAGGGACGCGGCGGCGTCGTGATCAACCCCGAGAATTACGATCAGCTGGTGGCGACGCGCCAGGCGACCGACGAGCAGTTATCGCAGGCGGTCGCGTCGATTAACGCGTTCGGCGAGAAACTGAGGCTGCTGGAGGAGGAGAAGGAGAACTTTCGGGTCGAGCAGGACGCGTTGATCAAATCGTACGGTGCGACGCAGAGCGAGCTTGCCAAGATGAAGGTGGAGTACGCGCGGATCGCGTCCGAGAAACAGGAAAACGAGTACCTCGCATCGTCCTATGAGAGGTCTGCGGAAAATCTGTACAAAAGTGCGAAAAGCCTACACGAGAGGGTCAAATCGGGTTCGCTCAATGAGTCGACGTTGCGCGAGAAGATCGAGTATCTCTACAAGGTCACCAACGACAATAACAACACCAGGAAAATGGTAAGCGTCAAAGTTCGGGCGATGTGCCAGGACATAGTGAGGGAGTACGGTGAATACGCTAAGGGTTCAATGTCTTTCAATGAGAAGTTGGCAAATGTCACCAGGAGTTATCATAACCAGCAATCGGAGCTTGTCAACGACCTTCTGCGCCAAATTCTAACCGTCCAGGACAACGTGCAGAACGCAGACAACGTACCATACCAGCAGGCGGGTGCGTCCTTGAAAAATTGCCAGCAGGCGCAAGGCCGCCGACTGACCGATCTCAAGCGCAAACTCGACGACTGGCAAATCTCCAACCTTTCCAACTTTAAGACGATCATGGAGAACACACTGAGACCTCACCTGGAAAACAAAGTTGCCAACGTTGAGAGCTTGGGCTTGCGCGTTTCGAAAGCCTTCTCCCAATTACCCTTCGACTCGACCTCCGCTGACATCAAAATCCTTTGCGCCGAAATTTTCGAGAACATCGACCAATTGGGCGGGAGCCTCTCGAGACAAAGAGAGGCCGGTGAGAAGAAGTTAGCTTCGCTCGCGAAAATTCGCGATGAAATGTTCGCGGCGGTAAACGCGAAGTTTGACGCTCTCAAAGGGGAGCTCCGCAAAGAGTCCGACGGCGATTTACGCGCCTTACAACTGATCGAAAACCTTCGAAAAACAGTTGATGGGAAACTACCAAACGTCGTCGCCGAGTTTGAGAAAGGATGCGACCGCGTTTTGGACACCACGTCGAACGAGGTGACCGAGTTTATCGATAAGACCACGCACGATTCAAGCCAGGTACTCGACTCCTACAAATCGTCTACGGACGCACTGTGGGGGTCCGAGAAAGAGAAATTGTCACAAATTGCCGACGAGGCTACGGATCAGGATTTTGTTGCTGCAACCGTTTCGGATTTGCACAAAGTTCGAAATTCGCTAAGCGTAAGCAAGTGTCCCTTTTGTCTTAGGATAACGCCTTAATTTACAGGAGAATGTCGCAACTCTCGCCAAAGAGACAACCGAATTTTGCCCCGGGAACTCAGAACGGGAGAACAGGGAGGTATGTACGCTCATCGACGACAATTATCAGGGATCATTAGCTTTGCTCAATCGACTTACGAGCGAAGCGAACGAGATCAAGATCTTAGTATCGGACACTTCGAAGTATGCGGTCGAGTTGCAACCAAGCGGGCACACTCCCCTGCGTAACCAATCGGAGCTCTCCTACCAGTTGAAGGAGTTAACTCCGAAGGAAATGGTGTTGCGCCGATTTCATCAATTGAAACAGGTACAAATCCGTCGAGCGGTTTCAGGTCAGGTTCAAATTTTGTTTTAGGAAAATGGAGACGCATCCAATCAGCAGCCAAAAAAATTATTTCACGAGTAAAGGGTAGGGAATTGTTGTTGGTTAGTTTAAGTGTAAATATTCAACTTATTTGTGATATTAAAACGATTTTCGATTCTGCATTTAATTTATTTTTAATGTCTACGCATTGGCACTAAAATTAAATTAAATTTAAAAATTTCAATGCCTTCACAATGCACAAATATGCTTTTCGATTGATATTTGAGGAGTGTCAATTATAGGAACTAAAAGTGTCGGAGGTGTAACCATTATAACAGATGTCACTTTAAACAAAAATGTTACGTCATCCTGTTTGTATAGTTCAATGACAAAGTAGTAGTTCCAACGTCTCACGATTAGTTGCATTGCATCAAAGTCTACGTTGTACAAAATAACTATTCTCATTTGGAGGATTTTTTTGGAAATTCAAGTCCTTTTGCACTCCCAAGTTTTTTCTGCTATTTGGCATTCTAACAGAAATTATGGCTAGCAAGTACATTAAACAAGAATCACTGGAGGATGAAGATTCAACATTTAGTGATGATGAGGTGTACATGACTTTTAACAACCAGGAGGAAATGATGCACTTCATACTGCCGAAAGAGGAGCTTGAAATCGATGACGGAACTGAACAACAAGTGCCAATAATGAGCGAGATTGAAGGGTTTTCGTGTGCACACTGTGAGTACATCACAACGAAGGAACACGACTTAATGTTTCATCTAAACGTACATCACCGCTCGGATTTTGTTTTTCAATGTGGACAGTGTGATTATAAAACAAAGCGGAAGCACACTTTAACTGTACACGTGAACTCTAGGCATCGTTCGAATGAATTTAAATGTGAAGATTGTAATTATAAGGCACGGTCAAAACTGTCTCTAATCAAGCACGTGATTGGCCATCGTACCCCAACAGAATACAATTGTGCATACTGTGACTACTGCACAAAATCAAAACGGTGTTTAAAGCAACATTTAAGTGCCCGCCACGATTCCGGTCGATTAAACTGTTCACTCTGCAATTACACAACAAAGTGGAAGACCTCATTAACTTATCACATTAAAAGTCGCCACGGTTCCAAGAAATTCAAATGTTCCCAATGCGACTATACAACGAATTGGAGACCGTGTTTAATGATACACGTAAACGGTCGTCACGGTGTCGAAGAATTGAAATGTGCAAAGTGCGATTACACGACAACCTGGAGGCATTCCTTAAAATACCACATCAAAAGCCAACACGGATCCGCCAAGTTTAAATGTCCGCATTGCGATTACAGCACAAAGTGGAAACCGTGTTTGGCTATACACGTGAGCGGCCGCCACGGGCTTAACAAATTTAAATGTGCACATTGTGATCATGAAACAAAGTGGAAGCAGAGCCTTACTGTGCATGTTAATTCCAAACATGCAGACGTCTTTCGGGAATGACTCAAATTGTGATTTAATTTACTTGAACAGAGACATAATTTTGTTTATAAATATATTTATACTACCGCTTTGAAAGTTTAATGGTATTTTGGCTTGGGGCTGTTTATCTCGCACTGATACAGTGCACGGAAAGCATTCTAATAGTTTCATACAGTATTCAATTCAAAAGTAATCAGAATCTTGCACTTTCAGGGTAGTTTAGAACTTTCTATACAACTTACAAAAGGCTCTTTTCTCTGAAAAGAATCAATGCTTTGAAAAGTCCGCAGAAGGTTCTGAAAGCCTTCCATTTTTCGGAACAATCGAAAGCTCTCCAAAGCCTTCTAGGTTCTTTCACTTATAATAGATTTGTCTCGGTCCTAGAAACCCAAGAAAAGACCCTTAAAAATGAAGTCTATGGAAAGTGTTTTAAACACCTTCCAGATTCTTAAGTGTTTATTTCCAAATGCCTTTTCCAGAAAGGTTCAGATCTTTTTCAAGGTTTTCTAGGCCCTGTTCCTTTTGTACTCTTTCCGTCCCGGTTCTGGGAAGCTTGCAGTGCCTTTGGTAGTACTGATCTCCCTGAGCTTTTCCTTGCCATTACCAGAAAAACATGAAAAGTGTCAGGTATACAATAAGGACCATTACTTGTCTGCCATCGTGGACCTAAAGCATGATGGGGAAATTAACGATACTTAATACTCATTTTTGTTAAATTAATTTAAAGCATTTGAGCTTTGGAGCAATAGAACATACAAGGAAATCATCATTTTATTCTTAAACTTAAAAAAATACAATGTACATATTTACATTCTATAACTTGAAGTTTACACGGCATGTTTCTTTGAGATAGGCACAGACCATTCAACAGTAAAAAATTCTCGACCTCACGTCATAACTAAAGTTCCAAATGGCAACTCTGCATGTGCAGAGACAACCTCTTATTAAATTTGGTTGAATAATCGCAATGAATGCACTTAAAGCCATCCGAATTATAGCAGATTTTCATGCGATCAACCAAGTAGGGCTGGAACCGACAAACATGCAGAGCTAGGGACTGTTTCGATTTCGAAACAAAATCACACTGTTCACATTTGGCGACAATATTTGGCACAAATTTATTTTTCCATCGGTTTGACCTATCGAAATCCGTAGCCGGGGTAGCATTTAGGAGAAGATCGACGTAATGGCGCCAAAATATGGTTTTTGCGAGACTATCTTCTACTTTCTCTGATCGATGATTATGTATATCAAAAGAACTTTCAGTTTTTTTCTTTGAAATTGGAGTGGTTTCTGGTTTCACTGGACCTTGATCCACTTGGCCCTTGTGATGTAAAAGCAAAAACGTTGAGCCATGACGACCACTAACGTGTGCAGTGAGATTATACTTCCATTTGGTCGCATAAGTACAACAATTACATTTAAACACCGGTAAAGAACGCATCCACTTTCTTACGTACTCGCAATGTGGATATTTAAATGTCGTTGCACGATGACGGCCACTCATATGGGCAGTTAAATTGTTCTTCCACTTAGTTATGTAATCACAATAAGAACAGTTAAATTCAGCTACTGTCGAACGTACTGGTATATAATATACAGAATATTGCTTTCGTTGGGAGTTGCAAATCTTGTTCTCAAATGGTGTTCGTACTATTTCTAAAAATGAGTAACACAGTCATCTCTTTAACTGGATACGTACGTCTACAAATTTGGAAAAGTACCTCATAAATGAGATGCAATCTCCAATTGAGACTGCATTACCTTGACTATCCTTTCTGCTAACTCCCTCCTGTTTGATACTTTCTCGATTAACATTGTGATTGATCAAAAGCTCCTGTTCACTAATAAATAAACTGAGTTCGGTTTCATACTCCAAATCAATTGGGTCTTCTGCTTCCTCTTCTTCGTCATCTACCGTTTCTGGACTGGACATGCTCGAACTAAAACAGAATTAAAAATAGGTGTTTTTCTTATATTCTTCCGCAAAGAATGATATACCATAACCAACAAAACAGGATAACTCCCGCGAATAGGTTAGGATACGTTAGAACTATTGCAGAAACATTGGAGCTACTCTGGAAAGAACATTTGAAGTAGGTACTAATAAAAACCAAAAATTTAACAGTAGAAATAGAAAAATAATGATCAACTTTTTTATTTTTAATTATTAAAAAGCAATTTTTATGCACAAAGAAAGTCCATCCTGTAAAATGTACTCTTGTTTTTCTTACGGTTTCTACTAAAAATCGATTTTTCACAAACATACAGAAAATAATTAAAAGTCCGAATACGTCCGTACCCTTCAAAAATCAAATTTACCTTATATTTATTAATTACTGATTCTTCTTCTACTTCTTTTGCCTCGGAATATCTGGGAAATGTATAGAAATATAAGATTAGAAAATATTCTGGGACAATGTCAGAAAATTTGTACGAATAAATGAAAATTTTGAGAAAATTAGGAGGTTTATAGCAAATTTTATAAAGAAGTAGGTAGCGGAAAATCTGAGGAAAAAGGTTCTAGAGAAATAACGATGGCAAATGAAACAACATTTTTTAGAAGACCACACACTTCGTATAAAAACCTTCAGGAAAAGAAAGAAAACAACGAAATGGAGATACTCTGGATCTGAGAAGCATAAATTTGGGAATTTTAACCAATTGCAATTGAGGTAAAATAGGTGGGGAATGACTATGCGAAAATAAAACTAAATTAAAGGAATTCTATGAATATATGTAAAATTAGTTGATAAAAACAAGAAATCTTACGAAACAGAAAATTAGTAGAGAATACATAGATATTTTTGAGAGTATAAAAATTCTTTTTTAGCTTCACGAACGTACTACGCAAACTTACTATACTTAATTAATATTTCTTCGACTGTGAACAAAATGAGGGTGAACGAGTTACGAGGTGTTATCTCATTCGCCCATAAAATGTGCAGGGGGTATGCTTTGCATCTTTATTTCACAGAGAAGGTACAAGAAAGGATACAAGAAAATCAAAAAATGGTTGAAGAAATTAAGTAAAGAGAAATCTTTGAACATAAAGGAATTTTTAATGATGTATTTATAATTTTCAGGTAATGCAAGAACCTTTTGGAAAATTAGGGAAAAAGTTTGCGTCAACGCCGGAGCATAGGCAACTCAACCTACACATCAACCGAGCTTTACATACAAGAGACACTTCCAACTGTTATGATGGAATTTTATTAAGAAAATCGGATTTGAATCCTTCGTGAAAGAAATAAATTTAATTTTCTTAATTTAAATGTTAATCGCATTAATTGTACGAAAATTCTCTATTTAAATGATTGGAAAGTGAAAATTGTTGGCCGAGAATGACCGAAGCGGCCTTCGTGCATTTTGTTTTGTACTCGTTCGGTATCTTGTTTGCGTCTTTATTTGTCGTGTAGTCATCTTTTTCTGTGCGTGAAAATGGCAGACATCTCTAAAGAGGATCTCCGTAAGGAAATTACCGGTAAGCTTAAAATTATTGCTAATTTGGGCACGTAGCGAGTTGAAATATACAAAACAAAGTTTGTAATTTTTTTCTGAACAATTTTTCTTAATGTCATTTTACGGGTTCACAGTGAAAATCGGGCATTTTACTCTTGTCGAATTTGTGTTTGTGCTATACACAAACAATGGCTGTATGACGCCAGTGTAGCAGCCATCAATTTACATTGGCACTTATTTTGAAATATCTCTGCATTTACGCCGTTATATTCAAAATACCGTTAAGAAAAACTGTTCAGAAAAATTTGAGCGATTTATGTAGGTGTTTTTCTCCCTCGATTTATGGGCGGTTAAATAATTTTTTTATCAAATTTGACTGTTGACGTTAACGTACTTGACTTGTAATAGACTCGCCAAGTTCGTATCCGACATTAATTTTGGGTCAATATTTAATTGTTCACACAAATATTGCCGTTAAATTAGGGCAAGGGCCCAGAAATAATTATTTATTTTTCTTCATTTGGCGCTTAAACAAGTTGTTTGCCGCCTTTGAATTGTAAGGTGGCGCATACGGCGGTCGGCATTATAACTAAAATAACGAAAAATTACAGCAATCTTGAAAGACGCCGATCTCGCAACGACGTCTGCGAAAAAGGTCCGCCAGCAGCTCGAGAAAAAGCTCGACGCGAACTTGCTATCCCGCAAAAAAGAGATTGACACTCTAGTTATGGAGTACGTAAATTCTAAAGACACCGGTGCTAAAAAGAAGGCGAAAAAATCAGAGTCCGACGAGGAGGAGGAAGAGAACGAGGACGACGAAGAGGAGGAGGGCGATGAGGACGAGGAGGGCTCCGAGGACGAAAAGAAGGACGGTAAACGGGCCGGCGGCAAAAAAGCGGCGCCCGCCAAGCGCTCCAAGAAGGCCTCCGATTCTGAGGCGAGCGAGCCGTCCGACGAAGGCGAATCCGAGGAGGAGTACTCGCCGAAAAAATCCAAGCCTCCGAAAACTCGCAAGCTTCCCCCGAAGAAGAAGAAGGGATCCGAGTCGGACTCCGACGAAGACTGGGCTAAAACCAAAAAGGGCGCCAAGAAAGGCGGCGTAAGTTTTATCAATTTCACTCGTTTCGATTTCTACTGTAATGTTACAGGGTGCTGGCGGAGGCGGCGGCGCCAAACGTGCCGGAAGCGGTTATACTAAAAGCATGACGTTATCGCCAGAATTGGCGGCGTTAGTCGGACAGAGCTCGATGGCGCGTCACGAGGTTGTCAAAAAGATTTGGGAGATTATCAAAGAGCGCGATCTGTACGATCCGAAAAATAAACAGTTCGCTATTTGCGACGATGCACTGTTTAAGGTGATCGGTACTAAACGTTTTCGTACTTTCGGTATGATGAAGTATTTGAAAAGTCATTTCATAAGTTAAATTATTACAAATAATTACTAATTGATTGTAGTTATTGCAATACTTTTAGGTTTTATATCTTAAGTAAGTCCTTGACAAATTAAATTAGTTTTCGTATAATCACACTTTCTCAATCTTTCCGTTCGCGATTGTAATAGTCCCATTTCTTCTGTAATTTTCTACAGGAAAAGTCTGTACTACTTTTGAGTTTGTTTAGTTTTTGTGTTAAAACGTAGGCGAAATATAAATTCCACTTTGATGTAGATCTACTGAATGTATTTTTGTGCACTACCATTTTTTATGTAATGTGCATTATGTCTGTATCAAACAAGTTTAAAATTATAACAAATAAACCTTTCTTTGTTTTGTTTAATTTTATTCCTGGTGATAATTAGGTTGTACTGTTGTTCTCCAAACTGCACACTTTTTAAAGCCAGTATTGCCCTGGGGTATCTACCCCTAGTATGAAGCGAAATACCAAAGATGGAAGCGATTTGCATGATCAGGCAATACGCCTAGTGTTCCTATTAAAATTAATAGAGGGTGCTCAAGACATCTTTGGTACAAAAGACTGTCGAGTAAAGATCAATTCGAGAACACTGGCTGTAGGTAGTAAAGGAGTGCCCGCAGGGTATATTTTCTGGCACATTTCGGAACCTCGAAAGTGCCCCCGTGAACCATTGGACTAGCACTAAAGCACCTATATACACTTTTCAGAAGTAGGCGAACCCAGAAAACTGGAATTGGTCTAAAAAAGTCTGGGCAAGGGCCTAAGAAATAGTTCTCTTTAAAAAAAAACAAGTTGTAAATCAGCATATGCATTATTAAAGCGCATTTTTGGTAATGCAGGTCAGTATTTTATTAGCGAAGTTTAAAATTATCGATCTCACGAGTAATTTTGGCTGCGTTAAATAATTAATTTTATTTAATTTCAATTGACGGTGCGTCTTCATTTTGTAAAACAAATCACAAAGTAAATAATAAGCTTTTATACTGGTAGCGCTATCTAACGGTAAAAATATAGCACCTCCGAAACCCATATCGAAATTATTTTCTTCAATTATCGATCTCACAAGTAATCTAACTCAAAATAGACTAGTGCCTGCACATCTACACTATAGCAGAAAGCTTTTAGTGAAAATTTGAATTCTCTAGGTATTGTAGTTGTGGAGATCTCACGCGGACAGCCGGCCTGCCAGCCATAACGAATATAATAGCGTATTTTTTTCAAAAATGCGCTAAAAAGGCGGCAGAGAGCTGGTTGTTTTTTGAAGTGCAGAGGTATTTCAGGAAAGCTTTCGAATGTCCTGAACCAACACGTTTACAAGAGCCCGCAAAAGACTTTAGAGAAGGACCGAATTCCGCCTCGAAGTGCTTTCCAACGTTTTATAAGAACATTCCTCAATCTTTCCGATAGAGGTGTCTATGTTCTTTCCATAGCTATCCAAAACTTTCCCTTTTCCAAGGCTGTGTGACACCGGCACCATCCAAAAAACGTCTACTTCTAAAAGGAACTAGCAACCTCTATAAAGGAACCAGATAAGGTTTAGGGGTATGACTTTTGCAGGGCATTTTTGAGTCTTTCCTTCTTGACGAACAGTCATTTGTAATACTCTGGAAACAGTTTTGACGACTTTCCAGTGATCCATCTAGGTTTTAGAGCATATTTATAGATCATCAAGACAGGCTCTGGCTCTCTTTTTTTTAAAAGTAATGCAAGACAAATTATGATTCAGAAAAGAATATTCTCGGGAAAACACTTTTTCTTATTAACTTTGGTGCGTAGAATCCAAAACAATTCGTACTTTTTCGATCCGACTTCTCAATCAAAAGTTATTAACTAGAAACCAATTTCGAAAGAAAATTCAAAGGGCTGTAACTTTTGAACTAGTAGCCCAATCTTGGAACTGTTTGAAATTATGGATTCTACAGGCCACATTCTATAAGAAAATGTTTTTTCTCGGTCGATCTGAGACAATTTTTTTTTCGGGCCAAAAAAAAGGCAGGGTTTAACCTTCCTTTTTTATCAAAAGTGGACTGCACCAAAATTTCTCGAGAAAACACTTTTTCTTAGTAATTTTGGTGCGTAGAATTCAAAACGATTCGTACTTTTTCGATTAGACTTCTCAAAAAAAAGTTATAGACTAGAACCAATTTCCTGAGTTTTTTTGTAAATTATTAAATATTCAAAGCAAAAGCATGGTCCTGACATCTATCATTATTAAAGAAGACTAACATGTTATCGATAAATGCAGGATACTTTATTATTACCATTATTTTAATTACACCTATTTCTGGAAGATGTCGCTACACAATTTTTAAATATAATTCATGAAACCAACGTTAGATGTCAGAGCGTTTTTTTTACTTACAGTAACCTTAGATACATTAACAAATAACAATTAACCTCAAAGTCAAATGTACAAATAAAAGTTTGTTTATTTTTTAATCAAAAAATGAACATTATTATCGCTCCTTTCGTTCTTACAGGGTTAAATTAGGGAACTACTGGGAGTGGCAGGAAAGCGGCAGACTATTGAGGAAAATGAAACTGATCGCTCTCGGTCATCGGATCGGAAGATATGTGGTTCTCGATGGATGAGAAACGTTAGCATTGAATTCAGACAACACAAATTGTAATCCAAATAGGCGGACACGGTGGAGAAACCGTTCAAACATCTCAACGTTAAAATCGAAGCGTTCACATGTTTGCAGCAGCTGCAGATGGTGCGAAGCTATTTTAAAAAAAAATTAGCTTCGAGGAATCATTCCATAGAACTACAGATACAAAAACGGTAGTGGAACGTGACAAAAGTGTTACGTAGTTTGCAAGCACGAAAAATGGATTGTTATTTTTGCGAACTTCGAGTAAAAATTGTAAATCGTACCAGTGTCGAATGTTCTATCGACTTTAAACGAAATCCCGTGCAAGAAATTACCGACAACAGTAGAAAATTAGTTTTCCGAACATTGAGTATGATGTGTTGCGTACAAACCAGGCTATATATTTATCAAGTTTTTTCTGTCATATCCGACCGTTGGCTCAGTTAGTCCATTTTGGCCTACAAGAATACAAAACGACCAGAGCCTGAAGACCTACATCATTGAATGATTTTAGTTTATAGTTGATGATCTTAAATACCGTCCCGTCATCTGGCGTAATTAACGCAGAGTCGGATATTACCAATAAATGTGGAGCACCTCTATATTACCATTAAATTAGTTGTTTAAGCATAAGGACAGATGTCACCAGTGACATGAAACAGATTTCCTTTAACACACGAGCTGCGAGTTCATTAAACTAACGTTAGATGTCAAAAAGTTACGTTTTCAAATGTAAATCCTTTATGCAAAAAGGGACTCGTTTTGATCACTATTTTCTAGCATTTCGGCAGAGGGTAGCAATAGCACTTATCTCATTACGGTGTCCTTCATGTACTTAATTGGGGAAAATCAAGCAAAGCCCGAAATTTCAATATGGGTACTCGATATTTGTGTAGCCTGATTTGTAGGCAACACATCATGCTCAATGAATAGAAAACGAACATGTGCTTTTGCAATTCGTAACTTCTTATGCATGGGAGTTTATTTAAAGTACTTGGAAGAACAATTTCAATACAAGTACATTAAAGTCAACCATTTTACAACAACTTTCACACAAAGATCGCACAAACAACACATTTTTTGGGTGCTTGCAAACTAAGTAACACTCGCTCCGTTTCGTTGCCAATTTCACTACCGTTTTTATAACTTTAGTTCTGTCGAATGAACTCAAGGCTCAATTAATTGTTTAACGAATAACTTCGCCCCATCGGCAGCTGCTACAATCATGTATAATCGTTTCGACTTTAACGGTGAGAAGTTTGAATTGTGTTTGAATGGGTTTTCTGCGAGTTCTCCAACGTGTCCTCCTGTTTTGGTTACAAAGCCTTTCCCTTTTCAATTTGTGTTGTCCGAATTCAATGCTAACTTTTCTCACCCATCGAGAACTACATGTCTTCGATTGCACGACCCAGAGCGAACAGTATCATATTCCGCAAAGGTTGAATCTGACGCTTTCCTGTCACTCCCAGTAGCCACTAGCCAGTTCCCTAATTTAATAATAAATAAAGTCACTCTAGATTAAATACAATAAGTACTAGTGCGCCATCTCCATGGCAATCGATTCACTTTCTATCAGTTATAGTTTTAGAAGTCTAGTTGAGATGTCGCCACGTACGCAACTTCTTTTAAAATTTCATTTGAATTTATGCGATTAATAGCAACGTCGCACTTATTATTCCTTAAATGGCAGTACAAAATGTACGTTGTCTTGCAAGATCTGTAGAGCAATTGGAGTTTAATGATCCGGTTTTTGAATAGATAGATTAAATACAATAACGACTAGTGCGCCATCTCCATAGCAATCGATACACTTTCTATCAATTATAGTTTTAGAAGTCTAGTTGAGATGTCGCCACGTACGCACCTTCTTTTCAAATTTTATTTGAATTTATGCGATTAATAGCAACGTTGCACTTATTATTCCTTAAATGCAGTGCCGTTTTTAAGTTTTTCGGGGCCCTGGGCCATTCCTTCGTCGAGGCCCTCTTTACCCTCAATAAAAACGGCAGATTGGGGAGATTCAAGCAAATCCCTAATTTGAATATGGGCACTCGATATTTGTGTAGCCTGGTTTGTAGGCAACACATCATGCTTAATGAACAGAAAAATATATTTTTGCAATTCGTAACTTCTTATGCATAGGAGTTTATTAAAAAGCCCTTGAAAGAACAATTTCAATAACAGGTACATTAAACTGAACCGTTTTACAACAACTTTCACACGAGGATCGCACAAACAACACATTTTTTCGTGATTGCAAACTGCGTAACACTTTTGCCTTATTTCGCTGCCAATTTCACTACCGTTTCTATAACCGTAGTTCTATCAAATAAACTCTAGGCTCAATTCTTTAAAGAATAGCTTTGCACCATCGCCAGCTGCTGCAATCATGTAATCGTTCCGATTTTAACCTTGAGAAGTTTGAATTGCATTAGAATGGGTTTTCGGCGAGTTCTCCACGGTGTCCTCCTGTTTTGGTTACAAAGCATTTCCCTTTTCAATTTGTGTTGTCCGAATTCAATGCTAACGTTTCTCATCCATCAAGAACTACATGTCTTCGATTGCACGACCCAGAGCGAACAGTATCATATTCCGCAAAGGTTGAGTCTGCCGCTTTCCTGTCACTCCCAGTAGCCAGTTCCCTAATTGAAACCTGTAAGCGAGAAAGGAATGATAACAAAGTTTAATTTTTTTCTATAAAATAAACAAACATTCATTATGCATTTGAGGTTAAAACTTCATATATCTATGGTTTTTAAATACAGCGCTCTGACATCTAACGTTAGCTTCATAAAGTACATTATAAAATTAGTGTGGCGACATCTTTGAAGTGTAAGTTCCAACTAAAATAATGGTGGTAATAAAGTGTCCTGCATTTGGCGATAAAATGTTAGTCCCCAATAATAAAGACAGATGTCAGCACAATTATTCCGCTTTCTCAATAAAGTCACTGTATTCTGCTTTAATTCCAAAAACTCAGGCAAGTCTATAAACATTTTGGGATTTGTGCCTTTCGCTGTCAAAGGAGTAAACCACGAAACTCGAAAATTAAACATTTCGCTCCTGTATTATAGCCTATTCCTTTGTGTCATAGCGTTTTTGGAATGCCAAAAGACAGGGCGGGTAAACGGACGGCCGTCCGTATACCTCTTTGGTATACCTACACCTAGATTTTTGACGGTTTTAATAAAGTATCTGTTCGCAACACACGAGTTAAATCGCCATAATGGGCTACTAGTTCAAAAGTTACAGCCCTTTGAATTTTCTTTCGAAATTGGTTTCTAGTCCGTAACTTTTGATTGAGAAGAGAATTATATTCTACTGATACAAGATTTCGGACCTAACCTAACTACCACGCTAACCTAACCTCACTAATATTTTACCCTAACCTTCAATCTCCTCGCACATTATATTCTCCTGATACAAGATTTCGGACCTAAGCTAACTATCACGCTAACCTAACCTCACTAATATTGTATTCTAACCTACAATCTCCTCGCACATTATATTCTCCTGATACAAGATTTCGGACCTAACCTAACTACCACGCTAACCTAACCTCACTAATATTGTATTCTAACCTTCAATCTCCTCGCACATTATATTCTCCTGATACAAGATTTCGGACCTAACCTAACTACCACGCTAAACTAACCTCACTAATATGTTATTCTAACCTTCAATCTCCTCGCACATTATATTCTCCTGATACAAGATTTCGGACCTAACCTAACTCCCACGCTAACCTAACCTCACTAATATTGTATTCTAACCTTCAATCTCCTCGCACATTATATTCTCCTGATACAAGATTTCGGACCTAACCTAACTACCACGCTAACCTAACCTCACTAATATTGTATTCTAACCTTCAATCTCCTCGCACATTATATTCTCCTGATACAAGATTTCGGACCTAACCTAACTACCACGCTAACCTAACCTCACTAATATGTTATTCTAACCTTCAATCTCCTCGCACATTATATTCTCCTGATACAAGATTTCTGATCTAACCTAACTACCACGCTAACCTAACCTACCTAATATTTTATTCTAACCTTCAATCTCCTCGCACATTATATTCTCCTGATACAAGATTTCTGATCTAACCTAACTACCACACTAACCTAACCTCACTAACATTTTTTCCTAACCTTCAATCTCCTCGCACATTATATTCTCCTGATACAAGATTTCTGATCTAACCTAACTACCACGCTAACCTAACCTCACTAACATTTTTTCCTAACCTTCAATCTCCTCGCACATTATATTCTCCTGATACAAGATTTCTGATCTAACCTAACTACCACGCTAACCTAACATCACTAATATTTTATTCTAACCTTCAATCTCCTCGCACATTATATTCTCCTGATACAAGATTTCTGATCTAACCTAACTACTACGCTAACCTAACCTCACTAACATTTTTTCCTAACCTTCAATCTCCTCGCACATTATATTCTCCTGATACAAGATTTCTGATCTAACCTAACTACCACGCTAACCTAACCTCACTAACATTTTTTCCTAACCTTCAATCTCCTCGCACATATATTCTCCTGATACAAGATTTCTGATCTAACCTAACTACCACACTAACCTAACCTCACTAACATTTTTTCTAACCTTCAATCTCCTCGCACATTATATTCTCCTGATACAAGATTTCTGATCTAACCTAACTACCACGCTAACATAACCTCACTAATATTTTATTCTAACCTTCAATCTCCTCGCACATTATATTCTCCTGATACAAGATTTCTGATCTAACCTAACTACCACTCTAACCTAACCTCACTAATATTTTATTCTAACCTTCAATCTCCTCGCACATTATATTCTCCTGATACAAGATTTCTGACCTAACCTAACTACCACTCTAACCTAACCTCACTAATATTTTATCTAACCTTCAATCTCCTCGCACATTATATTCTCCTGATACAAGATTTCTGATCTAACCTAACTAGCACTCTAACCTAACCTCACTAATATTTTATCTAACCTTCAATCTCCTCGCAGATTATATTCTCCTGATACAAGATTTCTGACCTAACCTAACTAGCACTCTAACCTAACCTCACTAATATTTTATTCTAACCTTTAATCTCCTCGCACATTATATTCTCCTGATACAAGATTTTTGATCTAACCTAACTACCACACTAACCTAACCTCACTAATATTTTATCCTAACATTCAATCTCCTCGCAGATTATATTCTCCTGATCCAAGATTTCTGACCTAACCTAACTAGCACTCTAACGTAACCTCACTAATATTTTATTCTAACCTTCAATCTCTTCGCAGATTATATTCTCCTGATCCAAGATTTCTGACCTAACCTAACTAGCACTCTAACCTAACCTCACTAATATTTTATTCTAACCTTAATCTCCTCGCACATTATATTCTCCTGATACAAGATTTTTGATCTAACCTAACTACCACACTAACCTAACCTCACTAATATTTTATTCTAACCTTCAATCTCCTCGCAGATTATATTCTCCTGATACAAGATTTCTGATCTAACCTAACTAGCACTCTAACCTAACCTCATTAATATTTTATCCTAACCTTCAATCTCTTCAGATTATATTCTCCTGATACAAATTTCTAACCAAACTTAAACAACCCCCCCCCCCTCCCCCTCTCCCGAAACACCGAAATCCCACTTCACTGCATTTAAATTTAGATTACAAATGAAACCTATTCACTGTAACGTTTGTGGTTGCAAATTTGTATATACATGGTAATTCAAAAATATACGATATTCAGGTGCTTACCTTTGGAAGTGTCTCCAAGTGTTCAAAGACTACGGAAGGTCTTGATTTAATGACGACTCACATCCTGTAGTAAAAAATACAGTATTTACTTTTTTCCGGTGCATACAAAATATGAAGTTGATTATGGTTTTTCAAAGACGAAACGTCGCAGTGAAAATCCGTGGCCACCATCTTCTAGAGCTGAAAAAGTGCCCAACATCATTTTACTAAGCCCTAAAATACGCATTGTTTTCTCAGTTAACCAACTGGGTATCTCATATGGTTTTTGTTTTCCCTATACTGTGCATTCTTATCTTGAACACAATGTATAGGGTGGTCCGTATGAAAAAATGTAGTTTAGGGTCGTATAAGAAAAACAAACACTGTATAAAAACTGTGTACCTATCGCGATGGATTGAACATAAATAAGTGCTCTTTGCCTTTCCTAAAGAAAGTGTCCAATTTGGACCACCCTATACAGTAGACATAAATTGCTAAAACACTTGACTGTTACAGGTTGTAAGCGGCGGACTAATCGGCACCTACCTGAAACAAACCAAGGGCTGCATTCACGAAGGTTACCTAAAAACCCCCCTGGAGGACTTATCCGAAACTTCAAGCGGCGACAAGTTCAAGGCGTACGTTTTACACGTTCACCCTGTAACAAAACAGACCCATTTTACCTTACGTCCGACTCTCACGGCCGCATCTAAACACAAGAACGGCCCCGTTTTAACTTGCCAGGTAAGTTACGGCGCGCGCATCCCGCACCATCACAACGCGCATATTTGCAGTTCGTGAAAAGGACGAAGATGGGCATCCTTCTGCGACTGGCCGACGGCGCCGTGGGCTTCGTCGCTCGGAAACGGCTCGACATGCTAAGCCTCGACGACGTGCCGTCCAAGTGTCGCATCTTGGACTATCGACACTTGGAACAGCTCTACATTTGTAGCTTCGATACGGACGCACCCGACAAAACTGACGAAACTGACAATTTAAAAATCGGACAAACGGTTCGCGCCACCATTTCCGGTATAAACTCGAAAGGAATCGCGCTAAAACTCGGAAAAGTCGGCGGGTTTATACAAAATGTACACCTCGCCGACGAGCCGTACGATAACGAGGTTAAAGAAAGATTCAAAGTTGGCGACGTTATCTCCGCAAAAGTTTGGAATATCAACGAAGGCGGAGTGTACTTTACTTGTAAGGAGGCGTTGTTGGACAAGGAGGTCGGTCCGATGTCGCTTGAAGACTTCGAAATTAATAAGCCGTACCCTGGCGTTGTAGTGAATAAGAGTAAAAAGGGGATTATGGTGGTCTTCTTCGGCGATGTGAGGGGGATACTTTTTAAGGACTATTTGAATAGAATATTTGGGAATCAGTGGCAGGATGCGATGTACGAAGGCGAAGTGGTATGTAGTAATTTAATTAAAACCCCACAAAATGTAATGGGTAAAATTCATTTTATTTCGTGCTCCGCGTCCAAATGGCAGATGTCATTAGATCATTTGTTTCACTTTATCTATCCTTGCGATTAAAGAAATCAATTTAACAACTAAAAAGAGACTACTCAAAATGTCAATTTAACATCTGCTATAAAATATAGAGATGCTATACCAATTACGAAATACAGGGTACAGAAAAAATTCCAAAACAATCAATTATCTCCGCAACGAATTTATTAAGCGGCAGAGCAAAGCGATGGAAACTTTATAGGGGAGTTGATGGCGTCCGTGACCACGAAACTACCAAACGCTCGGGTTGATTTCGGTCCAAACTTTGCACAGTTGACCTATCACATGTAACAAGCCTATTGAAAATGGGTCAAATCCAATCCGAGGTGCTCTGCCGTTTTTTTAGATCCGCTTTAGGGATTTATTGTCTACAATGTCAATTTTTTATTACGGAAATTGCACCTACTAATTTTTTGGTAATGAAACACCCTGTATGTTTTTTTTTTAATTTTTGAATACGCAATAAAAAAAGTCCCCCAGACCACCCGGTGCTATGTTCTTCCCCAGAAACGTAAAGCGTTAGCACTCATACGATTCTTTGTGAGAGAACATCATCAAACCTATCAACACAGTCCTGTAGTGCATGGAACACTGTACAGGGTGTCCTATTAATAAAGGTCACAGTCCTTATCTATGGAACCGTTAATTGTACAGCTTGGGGCAAAAGATTTTGTTAACAAAAGCTGCCAGGATAAATCGCTGGAAATTATTTTCAAGTTTCTAGGTTAACCGCTAGAGGGCGCATGATACAGGCAGAAGCAAAGAAATGTTTTTTTTCCAAAAATATCCAATAAATACGCATAAAAAGTGCATGCATCGCAATTTTGCACCATTTTGAGCCAGAACATATTCATCTAGCTCATAAAATGTGAGGGGTGGGGAAAGGGGAATATCTCATTAAGGAATTGAATGTAACTTCGGTTTAGGTGACCCGATTCTGAAAAAGCTCTCTTTGTGTAATCAGAGTTTACGTGAATAGACATTTTTTAGTAAATGTGATGAGTGGTAGAGGGCGCGATTTGACATCCACATAAACAAAAAAAGTATTTTGCCATGGCCAACCAGATCACGCGACCTAACTTGCTTAGATTTCTATTTGTGGGGGAGCTTAAAAGACCTAGTCTTTTAAATAAGGCCATATACAGGATGTTGCGGCGAGAATTAGACATGGAATTCATAACATATTTATGGCTGACAGCTCTACTGTATCGAAAATGATGGCAGATATGGTTAGTATCGCTTCTTATGTGTTCTTTTGTTTCATTGCTGACTTGGATGAATATAAATATTGCAATTTAAATTTGCGAATGTGCGTATTTTCGCCAGTTTTACGAAACACGTATCAAAATGCGGTTTTCACTGAAATTTTCAATTTTTCATCTTATTTGATATCATTATTCGTTTCTTTTGAAATTTTTTAAGAAAATCTGCAAAGTTCATGTGGAAGTCCAACCGCGCCCTCTACCACTCATCATAATTACTAAAAAAGGCTCAGTTCATGTAAAATCTGGTTCCGCAAAGAGAGCTGTTTCCGCAATAAGACCAATTATGTGAAAATCAGTTTACCTAAACCGAAGTTACATTCAATTCCATAATGAGATATTGCCCTACCACCACCCCTCATATTTTATGAACTAGAGCAATGTTTCCTGCCCCAAAATGATGCATGGTTGTTAGGTATACTTTAGTAAAAAAAACATTTTTCTTCTTAACCATTTATCTCACGCCCTCTAGTGGCGAACCTAGAAAATTGAAAAAAATTCTCTTGTCGCTTTTGTTAACAAAATTTTTTTCCTCAAGCTGTGCAATTAACAGTTCCATAGATATGGCCTGTGACCTTTATTAATAGGACACCCTGTACAGTCTACACTCTACAGGAAAGAAAGATTGGTCTGTCCGTTTTCAAAAGAGCCTTGAAGGCTGGGCAACCTTGTGAAAAAAAACGTAGTTCTGGGGGGTAAGGTATACCTCTCAGCATTTACGAAGACTTGATTACTTTTAGGGTAATTTTTTGAAAGAAAAAATTCTCTTTATGTGACGGTTTTGTCCGTCTGTCTGTTCCCCGTCTAAGGAAAAGAGACAGCGATGTGAAACCTTCCCCAATCTATTGCTACGAGTTCCAGGATCAGTGCTATTGAATATGAGCCGGATCAAAAGTCTGGTTTCAGTACAAGCTGAGCGGCAAAAAATTCCCCGACTAAAAATCGTATGCGATTCTTCGTAATTATCTTGTTTCTAAACGTTACCATGATGGTGCTAAGGGAAATACAGATGAATTATAATCCCACAGCTCCACTAGTAACTTTTGTCTACACTAAACAAACATTTAAGGTACTTCCCGTCGTTGAAAAAATGGAAAACGGCATACTCCGCCTAAAATTTAGCGTACCCGAAGTTCACTCGGTAGCTCGTCCGTTAAACGTGGGCGAATACGTTGCGGCCCAAGTTACACAGAATATACCGCAAGGGCTTCATATAACCATCCCAAGGAAAAATCAAAAAGGATTTATACCTGTGGCGCATCTGAGCTGCAGCTTGTCGTTGACGCCGCAGTTATTGGGTGAGTATACGAAATCGCGCAGACGTATCTCACGCGCCCTCTTTTAGACACGTACAACGTCGGCGATGATTTGGACGATTTGATGTGCGTGTCTGCCGATGACAAGACGTTTTCCATACGAGAAGGTCGACGATTCAAGCTGAGAGGTGCGCAGGTGCCTTCGTCGAGCGATGTACGAGTGGGATCGTTGCTGAGGTGCTCCTACTTGAAATCTTACAATCAGCGAGTCTGCGTTTCCGCCCTGGTCGCACCCAAGCCGATGGTTTTAAATCTCTACAACAACGTACGTATAAATCGCAGATTAGAGTGACCTGTTACCGAATTTTAGGAGATGGATGTCGAGTCAAATCGCAAATTTGCCAGTCAGCAAGGAATCACTGTCAGAGTAACACGCATTAATAACGATAGGAAGCGGATTAAAGTATCGGCCCGTACTACTGATGTTTACGATTGGAGCTTGGAGGTAATCGACGATCTGGTGCGGTTTTCGGCTAATCGCTTAGATTTTAGGACGCGGTGTATGAATTAGAACAATATTTAAGTGATATACGCAGAATACAAGATCGTTCCTCGCACGTAACGAAATGTTGCCTGGGACAGCAAGTGGATTGCACAGTGAAGACGGTTGCAAAGGATTACGCGACAGTAACTGTGGAGGGGGACGTTGAGGGGATCGTTGTGAAACATCACTGCTTGGGTAGGGTTTTTAGGTGTCGGCTTTAGTTTAATTTTGTCTTTGTTCGATAGCCAAGATGGAAGTTGGTGCCGAAGTCCGAGGACTGGTGCTATGGGTAGACGTTCAAAAAAATCTGATGATCATTTCACTGAAGATGGACCAATTAAATTTCAAACATGGTAAGAAAAGAAAAAGAGCTTGCTTCGTTATTGATCACAATAAGTGAGTTATTTAATCCTGTTCCTTCTGCGGCTCGAAAGTGTTCCTTCGCCGACATCTCAACTAGACTTCTAAAACTATAATTGATAGAAAGTGTATCGATTGCCATGGAGATGGCGCACACAGTTCCAAGATCGGACTACTAGATCAAAAGTTACAGCCCTTTGAATTTTTTGTGAAAATTGGCCCATAACTTTTGATTGAGACGTCTAATCGAAAAAGTACGAATCGTTTTGGATTCTACGCACCCAAATTAATAAGAAAAAGTTTTTTCCCGAGAAATTTTGGTGCAGTCGATTTTTGATAAAAAAGGAAGGTTGTACACTGCCTTTTTTTTGGGCAGAAAAAAAAATTGTCTCAGATCGACCGGAAAAAAATATTTTCTTATAGAATGTGGCCTGTAGAATCCATAATTTGAAACAGTTCCAAGATCAGACTACTAGATCAGAAGTTACAGCCCTTTGAATTTTTTGTCGAAATTGGTTTTTTGCCCATAACTTTTGATTGAGACGTCTAATCGAAAAAGTACGAAATTTTGGTGCAGTCGATTTTCGGTAAAAAAAGGAAGGTTGCCTTTACCGGGCTTTTAAACTACAATTGCTCTACAGGATCTGGCAAGACTCCGTACATTTTGAACTGCCTTTTAACGAATAATAAGTGTGACGTTGCTGTTAATCGCATAAATTCAAATGAAATTTACAAAGAAGTTGCGTACGTGGCGACATCCAGAGCTGGGAAGTAATCGATTACAATTGTAATTGATTACAGTATTTAATTACTTTCTGTCTAATCAGTAACTAAATACTTTTAAAGTACTGTAATCAGTATTGTAATTTAATTACTTTTCTCAGTAGTAATCGTAATTAGTAATCATATTGTAATCATGAGTACAAAAGGAATCATGGCAGTTGTTGTAGCAACGCCATTAGGTCCTCGCAGCTTGATCGGCAATGGTCTTCGTTTAACTTGAGCGCTCACCCTTTGAACAAGGCTGCCAACTTGTTTAGGTTCCTCTTTTGGTTTGTCCCCATGAAGGAGTGTGCAATGCTTACTCTCATACCTACTTCTGCGGTTTTGAACTACTTTTAGCGTACCTGGAGTTTGTTGCAATCCTTGAAGATGTTCCAGACCTCCACCAAATTTTGCTGTCTGAAAGCCCCCCCCCCCTCCCCCATGAATTATTTTCCTAAGATCTTGTTTTTGAATGTAAAACGTGCATAACTTTTACATTCGAAAACCAACTGGTCTCAGAATTTGCGTACGCGTGCCTTTAGTGGCGCCAAGTACAATTTTTGAAAATGGGGGGGGGGGGCACAAGTTCACATCATGGTATTCTAATGAAAGGTCTCACCGAAATGCGCGACCCCTTTCCGAGATCAGTAGATGGCCTGGGGGGAGTAGAGAGGGGATAGAAATTAATTTTATCTTTCATGGTACTCCAATTAAAGGTCTCAACAAAAGGAACTGTTTTCTACCAACTACCGCCCTACTTTCCGACTCATTTTTTGTTATTTGTCCCTCTTGTTCTAGGCCCTCAACACACAAATACAGAGTGACCCCATAACGCTTTTTAAAGGTGCCCCTTATCAAAAGAGAGGATGGGTGGGGGGGGGGACTGGTTTTATCCTTCATGGTACTGTAATGAAAGATCTAAACTAAAGGAATCAACCATATCCTCCTCCTCGACTCCTTGTCATGATAGGATATAACTAATTCCTTATATTTCAAGAACAGATTCTCGGATGATGGTACTCACAAAAGACGATTGGGACGTCTGGAAGAAATATAACTATTGGTGATGTCAAAACTTTATCTAAATAGATTGACTTATAGCAGTTAATATTATTTATCCCTTACTTGTACTCAAATTAATATGCACGAGGGCGATATTCACTATTTATCACTTCGGCATCGATATTGGAACTTCTATTAAACACAATTCAATTTGCATAATTTATATTTTTTAATAATTCGGAATTAAAAACCGAAAAAAAAATTGAAACCGGAACCGAAAATTACGAAGGCCACAGAACCGAAACCCTTTAAAAATAATTCTACCTAAGTAATGCAAAACCGGAACCTATACTTCATATGGGTTGGGTTCCAACCCCTGACTGAGGTCGGACGAACCCCACTGCAGAAATTTTTAATATTTGAGTGCCTGTCCCGATAATAAAACTATGCATTTTTTATTTGTGCAACATACAACAAAATGTTGGTGAAGTCCCCTGAGTCAAAACAATGAGCTCTGTGTAGTACAGGATAGTTCAACAAAAGGCGTCAGCATTCAGGAATAAATATTTGCAAGTTCGAGACTACCATTGTACAAGTGTCTGAATATAAAATATAAATAGCCAATAGGAACAAGGTTTATAGTGCGTCGCTGACCAACGAAACCATACCTTTGTTGCTATTGGTTATTTCTTAATGATCTAATGATAATGATTGTATACACTCACCAGTGACATCTAGCGAATGTTACTATCTTTGCAGATTCCAAGGCCCATTTGAATACCTCCACTGAAGCTTCCGTTCTGTATTTTAACGACGACTTCGCAATGGTAATCACTAAAAGTAATCACGCCGTCTTCATTCCAATGTTGAGCAACAATAAATTTTTGATGGTTGGTCAATACAAACCCAATCAGAAAGTCAATGTAATCGTTAAACGGTATGTGCTCCACCCATCGGTCATTAATGGACTGCGCGCGCCAATGCCAAGCACGGATACTGTAGCTGAGAGAGAAGGGAAAACTAACGGTCTTACGGTTACGCATCTGATTGGTCCTTTCAAATTTATTAAGAGAACCAATCACCCTCTTCGTTTTCCCTTCTCTCTCACTTGCAGTATCCGTGGTGGCATTGGCGCGCGCAGTCCATTTTTTATATGTCGATGACTCTACCAAAGTGCCTGTCGAAATACAGCTTTTGTTATTTTTAGTATAGTCAACGGTATGGCGGTGGGTATCGATGAAGCTATTTTTAAGAGATTTAGTTCTAAGCAAAAAGTGGCGCCATCTGTGGAGAAGGTTATAAAAAGCGAAGATGAAGAGCCAGTGGATGGCAATGTTTCTAGTTTAGAGGAGGAGAGCAACAACGATGAAAAGGAAATTTCACCTGCAAATGAAAATTCCCAACGCAAGACGGTAGCCCCCACCTTGCCAGGCCTCGATAACTTCTTCAGCGCGCCAAAAGTGGTCGAATCGGAAAGCTCGTCAGACGAAGAGGTGCCGCGCGAAAGGAAGTCAAAGAAGAAGAAGAAGCTCACCGCGGCGGAGCGTACCGAAATGATACGTCATAATGAGGAGAAAATTCGCGCCAAGGAAATCGAATTGGCCGACGCGTCCCTGGAGCCCGACAGCGAGGAGCGTTTCGAACGGCTCGTCGCCGGCAATCCGAACAGCTCCGAATTATGGGCCAAGTATATCGCGTACTGTGTGTCGGTGAGTAGGCCTCCCTTTACACTCCCCGCTCGCTTATCGAACATTCTAGAATGCAGAAATCCAAAAAGCGCGAACTATTGCGAGACATGCGCTGAAACGGATCGATCTCAATGAGACAGTCGAACGCTACAACGTGTGGATTACGCTGTTAAATTTGGAAAACAGCTACGGTGACAAAGATTCCTTTAATGCCGCGTTTGAGGAGGCGGCGAGGTGCAATGACGACCTGCAAATCTACCTGGACGTCATCGACTTATTTGCAAACTCAAAAAGATACTCGGAAATGAACGAAAAAATCAAGAAGATGAAAACGAAACATAAGACCGATCCGAAAATGTGGACGGGCATCGCGCGCGTCTATTACAAGTGTGGCCACCTACAGGACGCACGAAACGTGCACAGTTCCGCACTCAAGACCGTCCACAGCAAAGCAGACCGTGAGTAAATCGACCGTCGGTGTCACTTTTCAAAGTCGTCTTTCAGATGTCGACCTTGTTGTTCAGTTTGCGGTGATGGAATTTAAGTACGGCGAAAAGCACCACGCCGAGGCGCTGTTCGAAACCGTATTACAAGAGAATCCCAAGCGGGTCGACGTGTGGAGCACGTACGTCGATCAAATGGTGAAGAAAGACAACATAGAGGGCGCTAGGTTAGTTAATCCTTTCAAGTTTGCAATTAATTAAACTTTGTTTTATCGTAGGAGAGTATTAGAACGGGCTGTTTGTAATAGCATACCTCCGAAAAAAATGAAGATCTTATTTAAGAAGTTTAAGGAGTTGGAATTGAAGTTCGGTAACGAGGAAAGTGTTCAACATGTAATTGAGTTAGCAAAGCAGTACTTAGGGAATAAATTGTAATAAAGATATTAGTACTCTTTTGTTTTTTAAGACTAAGATGAAGCAATAGTTAAAAAAGTCTTGATACAACCCTCAGTAGCCTCGGCCACCTCCCACAATTCCAAATAATTGAATTTAAAATTATTACTTAGACACAAAACTGATCATTTACAGAAGACATAAATTTATTCGGTCAATAAAGCCGCATAAAAGGCCAACTAGCTCGTGGTTAAACACAAAATAAGATCTTATCATGGGTTGAGCTCCACCATAGAGGCAATACAATCCTCTATGGCGCCACTCAATTATTAACTTAACTCTCCCCATATGAAATTGAGACGATACGAGGGTGTGTCATTAAAAGGCAACCCACAATGGGATAGCGTAACATACAAATGTTCAAAATTACATTGAAACATACCAGTTTAACAAAACTCGAATCAAAATTCAAATCAAATTGTTTACTTGATCAAAACAAGGTTCCACAAAGAAATTGATGTTCTGAACACAAATTCGCACGAATAGGCCAAATACAAGTAAAACCTAAAAAGACAACGCTTACCCTATTGTAACTTAGCTGTCATCCAGAGAAGTGAGCTCGGTTCCCGGATCCACAAACCTGCAAACAAAAGAAAGCTTCCATGTCGCAGAGCTCGAATACAATGAACTGAAGGCCTTCACCTTACTTGTCTCAGGTACGATACTGACTCGGCCAACCGCTCCAGAAGGAAGTGGCGGGCTACCCATAACATTCGCGTGTAAAACTCGACCATCGCCAAGATTAGGGACATGACCTCGTGATGCAATTTCAGCAAATGGCGGCTTATCAGCAGATGGAAAAGTAAAGCGTCTCCCAAGTCAAGCTGGTAACAATTAAAGCTAGACTTTGAACTTGAATCCAAAATTAAAACCCTAAGAGAAAATCAAACATAACCCCCTCCTCGTTGATAACCTTATATAACGTACACACCTCTTTTTAAATAAGAGGGCTGATTATATATGAATCTGCAACAATTAAACAACATACGCCAGGCGGCCATTAAAATCCCATGCGTTTTTAAACTAACGCCTTAGCTAATAACGTGCACTTTCACAGCTTGCAATCGAATGAGGAAAATAAATGTCGACATCGATAGCGACTATAATCGCGTGTTTAAAATTCCAAGGTTACGGCCGTTACGTTATTGGCTGCTTTGTACTGAAGAAAATAAACCGTTATATATATATGCTGTGTAAAATTGAGACAAATTACATTTAAACGAAAATTCTAATTACCTTAATGAAGAATAATCCTAACGTACGGTCATAAATGCTCTTTTCTTTCACTTGATTGGCAACAAATTGGCTTTGTTGTAATTTCAAATATAAAAGTGGCTTTTTGGTGGTGGATTATGCGATTATTGCTCCATTAAGACACAGCTTACAACACGAACTTTTAAACCTTCGCTTTTACAAAAACTTTAGAACCACCGAGACTGACTGTCTTTCACAAAAAAAGCACCGTTACGCCTATTTAAAATATTCTTTCATTCTTTTTAAATTCTGATCTGAATTAGAAAAAAATAGGAAGCTTATAAGTTCTCCCGTCGATATCCATGAAAACAGTAGATAAGTAAGGCCGATCCGGGACAACTTTGATCTTCAGTCCTGCGCATGCGCCAATTCCAAGGTTGAACTACTGCACCATGCCCAAAACACTGAATCTCATCGTGGTTGTTGTCAAAACTAAGTGGGGTTCTTGTCTGAACTAATGTCGCTGAAGGTCATTGTGATTGTTGTTTAAACTAAAAACCCTGAGTAATTAATTTAAGGGCACGAGTCATTCCTGAGATCGTTGAGTGGAGGCAAATTTCTTTTTATTGATCAGTTATCAATGAGCATATTGCTTCAAGGTCACTAAGATATTATGATTATCGATTTGGGGGATTCTTATTGGTGTGAAAAAGAGGAGAACTTGAATATCCGGGGTGTAATGGAAAACGGCACGAAGACGACTAGGAATGCGAAGCTAACAGGAGGGCGCGTGAAAATCGCGAAACATCCATAAAAAAGGAATGGACAACCGAGTGCGTAAAATCCAAAAATGGCCCCAGACTCCTCCTCTTCAGAATGCCATAACTCCCCGTCATTTTTTGAGATCGACTTGCGGTTTTTTGAGTTTGACAGAGAAAGTGTGGGAGACTGAGTGTAGGGGAACCGCGCATAGACCTGGAAATAGAGGGCGAAGGGAACATTTACAAAGTTTGCTAAAATCTGAATAAGTTAAAAATGCAAACGATCACCACTAGAGGGCGGATCATAAACTCAAAGATACAAAAATAAAAATTTCTAGATTACTTCATTCTATTATTTGCAACTCATCTATACGTTTCAACTGATATGGTATTACAGTTCAAAGATTGTTTGGAAACGATACGATCTTCATCACGGCTTTGGTTCATATACATGTGTCCGTAAATTTTAACTCTGAACATACAAATTTCCTATGTTCAATTCTTCAAAAAACTAGGTACACGCAAATGAATCCTAGTCGGGCCTAGTTTGGCGCCAGTCTGGTTTCAAACCGAAGAAGGCGGTCACCACTACTGAAGCATGCAGTTTCGGTGGGAAACTTTGGAAGATCTATCGTAAGGTCCAGACCATTCACTCTGTGACTTTCATGTGTTTGGATCTCTAAAACAGGCTATTCGCTGTTTGGCTCCTTTATAGAAGCAAAGAGTACCCATTACTCTTTGATAGAAGTCACATGCCCCTTAAGATATGCAACCAATCTTACCTTACTTTCATAATTTTCAAATGTTTTTTAATAAGTATTATCGCTTAACAAAATGTATTCAAAAAAAGAAAAATGCCCATAAGCCAATCCTATCAATTGACACAATTCACAGCATTAAAAACCTTCATGTTGATGGTTGTCTTGGTAAAATACGTTGGTACTCGCGATCAGCCGATTTATCACGAATTTTTTAAGAAATTTTGTACAAGCTTTAAAAAGTCGTCTGGCTTATTGTCTAGCTTTAGAATAAAGCGGAGGTCACCTTGGAGCATCTCTTGTAAATTGTTTCCCAATACCAAAGAATACTTAATTTGGGTGCGTAAAATCCAAATCGATTCGTACTTTTTCGATCAGACTTCTCAATCAAAAGTTATAGACTAGAAATCAATTTCCACAAAAAAATTAAACTTTTGACCTAGTAGGCCGATCTTGGAACTGTTTGAAGTTATCGATTCTACAGGCCACATTCTATACAAAATTATGGCAACATCTAACTCGTCATCCAGGTCGAAGGTTTGCTGCAACTGAACGCTGGTGTGACTATGACAACAACAACCTGTTTAAAATAACACACGTCGTGAAATCCGTTAAATAAACCCTCGTCTGCCACTGGCCTTAGTTACAATAAAATTCGTACAAGTGCGCCATCTCCTTGTTAATCGATACACTTTCTTCATTTTATAGTTTTACAAGTTTAGTTGAGATGTCGCCACTTACGTAACCTTTTTCGAAATTATATTTGAATTTAAGCAATTAATTACCTCGTTGCACTTAATTTTCCTTAAATTGCAGTTCAAAATGTACGCAGTCTTGCAAGATCTGTAAAGCAATTGTAATTTGATGACCCGGTTTCTGAATAGTTAATTTAAATACAATACGGTGACTTTACAATAAGTACAAGTGCGCCATCTCCCTGTTAATCCATACACTTTCTTACATTTTATAGTTTTTCAAGTTTAGTTGAGATGTCGCCACTTTTTCGAAATTATATTTGAATTTATGCAATTAATAGCCTCGTTGCAAAGGGCTGTAACTTTTGATCCAGTAGTCCGATCTTGGAACTGTTTGAAATTATGGATTCTACAGGCCACGTTCTATAAGAAAATATTTTTCACTTTTTCTGATTAATTTGGGTGCGTAGAATCCAAATCAATTCGTACTTTTTCGATCAGACTTCTCAATCAAAAGTTATAGCCTAGAAACCAATTTCGACAAAAAATTCAAAGGGCTCTAACTTTTGATCCAGTATCCCAATCTTGGAACTGTTTGAAATTATGGATTCTACAGGCCACATTGAATAAGAAAATAGTTTTTTCCGGTCGATCTGAGACAATTTTTTTCTTCGAGCCAAAAAAAGGCAGTGTATAACCTTCCTTTTTTACCAAAAATCGACTGCACCAAAATTTCTCGTGAAAAAACTTTTTCCAATTAATTTTGGTGCGTAGAATCCAAAACGATTCGTACTTATTCGATTAAACCTCTCAGTCAAAAGCAAAAAGAGGCAAGTGTAAATTTCCGTTCACAGTCCTGTGCTTGGTCCAAATCAATTCCTTAGTCCTTGTCCTCCTTCCAAGTCGACGCGAGGATCATATCCTTTCACTATGTCTTTTTCTCTCTGCCATGATGATTATTGAAACCACGCGCGATTTAGTAAAGCTCGAAGGACCAAATGGTACGTCCACAGACGAAATAAAAAGTCTTTCAGAAAGTAACCAAACTATTTATTTGTTACATAAATAGCTCTTTTTTAATCTCTCCTACCCTTAGCACGAGGCTATACAATAACTTTTCGTCAAAATGTCAAGTTCATTTCCAGAAAAAGCATTAATAAGATTATGACTGTAGAAAATGATACAATTTAACTGGATTAGGAACCCGCAAAAGTTCATCGAGTATAAAAGAAACCTTCGCGACTACGCAGTGCCGCATTTTACCCCCAACTTTATAAAAAATGGTGTTCAATTTTCGCGTGTTTAAAAAATGTTCGCCCAACGGGAAAATCTCCCTGTACATGGCGAAGCGAGATTTCGTCGATCATGTCGTAGGCGTCGAACCGATAGGTACTACCCTTTGCCGGCGTCCACCGTTTCTGTAAGTGTCTGGTTTTAGAGGGTGTCATCGTTATCGAGGAGGATTACAAGGATCGCAGAATTTTCGCGCAGATCATATGCAGTTTCCGGTACGGTCGCGAAGAGGACGAAATGATGGGTTTAAATTTCCAAAAGGAGCTATGTTTGGGTTCCGTGCAGGTTTATCCTCCACCCGAGAAGCAGAACACGTCCAAATTGCAGGATCGGCTTATTAGAAAAATGGGTCCCAATTCGTACCCGTTCACCTTCGTTTTGCCTACTAGCGCCCCTGCTTCTGTGACCATTCAGCAGGGATCCGACGAGGACGGGCAGCCTTGCGGAGTGACGTATTTCGTGAAAATATTCGCGGGTGAAAGCGAAGTTGATCGTACCCATAAGAGGAGCACCATTGCCTTGGGTGTACGCAAAGTGCAATACGCGCCTTCCAAGCAAGGGCGCCAACCCTGCACCGTCGTCCGCAAGGACTTTATGCTCAGCCCTGGTGATCTCGAGTTGGAGGTAACTTTGGATAAGCAGGTATTTGCCTCGTGTTCTTTCGGAGAACTCCTCCAAAACCAGATTATGTTTCAGCTCTACCATCATGGCGAAAAAATCGCCGTGAACGTCTGCATTCGCAATAACAGCAACAAGGTGGTGAAGAAAATCAAGGCGATGGTGCAGCAGGGTGTCGATGTTGTTCTTTTCCAAAATGGGCAGTATCGCACAAGTGTTGCCTCCATAGAAACTCAGTAAGTCATCTCCTCAACGCGCGTCGTTTCAAACAGTCCAATTTTAGGGAGGGCTGCCCTATTCAACCGGGCTCTAGCTTGCAAAAGATTATTTACCTGATTCCTCTACTTTCCTCCAATAAAGAACGTCGTGGAATTGCACTTGATGGACAGTTGAAACGGCAGGACACGAACCTTGCTTCGACAACTTTGTAAGTTAACTTATTGTCATTTAGGTACCATAGCCCACCTCTCACCGAAATATTTCAACGCCTTACTTCGTCTGAAACTTTACAAAACTTGTATCAGGAGAATATAATGTCCGAGGAGGTGATTGAAAGTTAGATTAAAGATTTAGTGAGGTTAGGTTACAGTGGTAGTTAGGTTAGATCAGAAATCTTGTATCAGGAGAATATAATGTGCGAAGAGATTGAAGGTTAGAATAAAATATTAGTGAGGTTAGGTTAGCGTGGTAGTTAGGTTAGATCAGAAATCTTGTATCAGGAGAATATAATGTGCGAGGAGATTGAAGGTTAGGAAAAAATGTTAGTGAGGTTAGGTTAGTGTGGTAGTTAGGTTAGATCAGAAATCTTGTATCAGGAGAATATAATGTGCGAGGAGATTGAAGGTTAGAATAAAATATTAGTGAGGTTAGGTTAGCGTGGTAGTTAGGTTAGATCAGAAATCTTGTATCAGGAGAATATAATGTGCGAGGAGATTGAAGGTTAGAATAAAATATTAGTGAGGTTAGGTTAGCGTGGTAGTTAGGTTAGATCAGAAATCTTGTATCAGGAGAATATAATGTGCGAGGAGATTGAAGGTTAAGAATAAAATGTTAGTGAGGTTAGGTTAGTGTGGTAGTTAGGTTAGATCAGAAATCTTGTATCAGGAGAATATAATGTGCGAGGAGATTGAAGGTTAGAATAAAATGTTAGTGAGGTTAGGTTAGCGTGGTAGTTAGGTTAGATCAGAAATCTTGTATCAGGAGAATATAATGTGCGAGGAGATTGAAGGTTAGAATAAAATATTAGTGAGGTTAGGTTAGCGTGGTAGTTAGGTTAGATCAGAAATCTTGTATCAGGAGAATATAATGTGCGAGGAGATTGAAGGTTAGAATAAAATATTAGTGAGGTTAGGTTAGCGTGGTAGTTAGGTTAGATCAGAAATCTTGTATCAGGAGAATATAATGTGCGAGGAGATTGAAGGTTAGGAAAAAATGTTAGTGAGGTTAGGTTAGCGTGGTAGTTAGGTTAGATCAGAAATCTTGTATCAGGAGAATATAATGTGCGAGGAGATTGAAGGTTAGGAAAAAATGTTAGTGAGGTTAGGTTAGCGTGGTAGTTAGGTTAGATCAGAAATCTTGTATCAGGAGAATATAATGTGCGAGGAGATTGAAGGTTAGGAAAAAATATTAGTGAGGTTAGGTTAGCGTGGTAGTTAGGTTAGATCAGAAATCTTGTATCAGGAGAATATAATGTGCGAGGAGATTGAAGGTTAGGAAAAAATGTTAGTGAGGTTAGCTTAGAGTGATAGTTAGGTTAGGTCAAATAAGTTTGTCAAAATTTTAGGCGACTAAACCAATTTGACCTAACCTAACTAGCACTCTAACCTAACCTCACTGATAATTTATCCTAATTTTTGATCATCCTCTCACATTATGTTCTGATACAAGATTTTATACTCCCATCTTTATGGTCATTTTCTTCAGATGGAATGACAGTTCTCATAATGGTGTTTTGACGGGTTATTGAATAATCCTTTATTTTTCTCAGCAGTTCATCAAAATAACATACAAGGTGCAGGAGACGGGGTATAAAAGCAGCCGGTGTGAAAGTTTTGCATTATTTATAGGATGCATCCACCGTTTGCGTTTTTTTAAATTAGTTTCAAAGACAAATACAAAAATATGGCAACATCTAACTCGTCATCCAGGTCGATAGTTTGCTGCAACTGAACGCTGGTGTGACTATGACAAAAACAACCTGTTTAAAATAACTCACGTCGTGAAATTCGTTTAATAAACGCTCGTCTGCCACTGGCCTTAGTTACAATAAAATTCGTACAAGTGCGCCATCTCCTTGTTAATCGACACACTTTCTTACATTTTATAGTTTTACAAGTTTAGTTGAGATGTCGCCACTTACGTAACTTCTTTTGAAATTATATTTGAATTTAAGCGATTAATATAGCCTCGTTGCACTTAATTTTCCTTAAATGGCAGTACAAAATGTACGCAGTCTTGCAAGATCTGTAAAGCAATTGTAGTTTAATGCCCCGGTTTTTGAATAGTTAGTTTAAATACAATACAGTGACTTTACAATAAGTACAAGTGCGCCATCTCCCTTTTAATCGATACACTTTCTTCATTTTATAGTTTTACAAGTTTAGTTGAGATGTCGCCACTTACGTAACTTTTTTAGAAATTATATTTGAATTTATGCAATTAATAAAGGGCTGTAACTTTTGATCCAGTAGCCCGATCTTGGAACTGTTTGAAATTATGGATTCTATAGGCCACATTCTATAAGAAAATATCAGGCCCATTCCAGTTATTAAAACTCTTCCCATCTGATCTAACAATTATGTTTCAGGTTGGCATCGCCCGAAGATCGAGATCCATTTGGAATCATCGTGTCCTACGCCGTTAAAGTGAAACTTTACTTGGGAGCTCTCGGTGGAGAGTTGGCGGCCGAGCTTCCGTTCGTCTTGATGCATCCCAAGGTACGAGGTTCGTTTCCATTAAAAACACTAATCAAGATTTGTTCCAGCCTGGAAGGGAGAAAAAGATGATACACGCTGATAGCCAGGCGGAGGTGGAGATGTTCCGTCAGGACACTGTAGATAACGAAGTCGATGCCTACTAAAAGTAGAATGACGGCAAAGATTGTTCATTACTTTATTTATAATTAGTTGAGTAATAAATTGAAATAGTTTCACACAAACTTCCTGTATTATTAATTAATATACACATATTTTCGTACTTTTAAGGACAGATTGTTCACAAAGCGCGAAAAATAATATGTCTATGACTATGATCTACATAAATAATTCTGCTTCGACTTAAATTTATCGTCCTGTTGAATGTTTACAGTTAATATGCGATCCACTAAATTACGAACTATTGTTATAGATAATCTAATATCAAAATTTTATTGACCTGTGATGTAAGATCTGAGATTACATAAACGGATCTGTTCGCACGGACACTGTAGGCAATAAAAGTACAGTGACAATAATCTCATTATCACAAATACTTAAATTTACGTTTAAAAAATCACTTCGCAGTGATCTCAAGTGGCAACCCTCATCACTCATTTTTTTTTAGGCTAAATCACTTCCGTCCAGAAACTAAACGTGACAAACTGATATGGCTATATTTGTCTAAATTGGATTTAGCGTATTAAATTGACACTAAAGCGCACTTAAAAGCAAAGCCTCTCATGCTTTATCGTAAAAAAAGTATAAAGCCGTATAGGTAATTCACGAAAATTTGTACAAAATTCAAATGAGCATGCCGTAAACTATCACTAAATACATCAAAAGTTATACTCGTAGATGCTATGATCCTTTCGAAAACCTATATATACAAAAAACTGCCTCAGTACAAATCGTTCACATCCATCTACGTGTACCTTGTAATAAAAATAGAAAAATATAAGAAAAACAAACAAAAAAAAAAACAAATCTGACCAGATTCAGTACACTTACTGTCGTAATTAAAGTGAAAAAGAGCACACGAAACACATAAATTACTTTTTTTCTTTCATTTCGATATACAGGAGCAGAAATATAACTAATCTTTTATACAGTGCGCCTACTTAACTCGGCTTCGGAAGCGGCCGTACTAAGTAAAGCTTTTCGCCTTGCTTATTCGTATAAATAGGAGCTCTCTGGTAGTGATCGACCAGTTGGTCGAGGGTATGGAATTTTCGTTGGCCTATGCAGTAAAGCGCCCCCTCCACGTGCACTCGGAAGTGCTTATTACGACCGGGCGCCTTCAGTGACACCGAGTAGTCGCCGACCTGCAAAACTGTTCGGTTAAATTGGCTTTATCGGGCGGCGGCGACTCACATTTGTTTCGCTATCACGAATGAGAAAGTCACCGTCGTGGCCGTGCTGATTTAGGACGCCGTCGCACTGATTCCGGGTGATACAGCCGTAGTACCACGGTTTACCGATGAGATGGGGCCGATCGGACGCGATGCCGTCCGGCTGCTGCTGCGGCGGCGGCCTCTCGACTAATTCGGTACGTTCCTGCCTCCGTTCCTGGTACGGCTGCGTCAGATACTCGGACAGCTCTTGGAGATAATTGCGGGGGACGAGTCCAATTTGGCCTTGAGCGTTACGCGCCTTGTACCTGAAATATTAATAGACTTAAATTTAGTTGTCGACGGTATAAGTCTTCTAGTGAAATGTTAATGTAAATTATTGAGTAAATTGTTCATGAAGAATAGCACGAAAATATTTTCAAGTTCTAAAAATGACCAACAGAGGGCGTAACTGCCATCTTAAATTTTAAAATTGAGTTTTCTTGAAATTACTCATAATAAACGAAAACATTTTTTCACATTTTTAAAGACAACCAGTTTATCATTTTCGTGAAAACAAAAACTCAGTTATTTCAAAAACAAAGATGGCGTGGGGCGTTCAATTGTTTTTACAAAGATGGGTACTCTTTGGTTTTTGCAATAATAATAATCTTACCCTTTGATCTATTGTAACAAATTTGGTATAATTGAAAAGAGCATTCCTTGAGCAATGAGAATCAACCATTTCATTTGATTTTTTTAGGATTTTGGGTCATAGTGTCAAAGCTAGCCCCCTGGCGGAGAAGGATTAGACTAAATTAACTATATTTTGGTTGATTCTCATTGGCCAAGGAATGCTCTTTTTAACCATACCAAATTTGTTAAAATCGGTCAAACCGTTAAGAAGTTAAAGCATGTTATTGCAGAACAATTGAACGCCCCACGCCATCTTTGTTTTTGAAATAACTGAGCTTTGTTTTTTTCGAAAGTGATAGATAAACTGGTTCTCTTTAAACATGTGAAAAAAGAATATTATTTAGTTTATTATGTGAAATTTAAAGAAAATGCAATTTTAAAATTTAAGATGGTAGTTACGCCCTCTGGTGGTCATTTTTAGAACTTGATAATTTTCCAGCGATTCTTCATAACAGATTTACCTAATAATTTTTTTTACCCCTAAGTCATATGACGAACGGTCTTATTGGGTCACCCAGTACCTACTCTCTGGATACTTCTGATAAAGTATTGTCTGTTGGCACTAAGAAAAGGAGATATAATTGTTACCAATCATATAACTATGTAGCAAAAGGTTACTGAAGTGGCTGAAATATAAACAATGCATTATATGCATGTGTGTGACAGCCAAAATTATACTGTCGCGAGCCGCTTGTTAGGTTCCGTCCCAATGGGGCCAGTACCGCCCTCTAGTGAGCGCTAGAGGATTCCAGGTGGGCGGTAGGGGCACTCAGGCGTAAGTGGGGGTCGTTGGCTATGTAACGTGTATCCTATTTTGGTTGAGATTGCAGTGTATCTCAGCCTAGGTCTCAATTGATTTTCAAGATATAGACTTTTTTGTGAAACCACAAACAGAATCTCTAACTACGTTTGTTTCTGAGATACAGGGTAAAGACGGAAAGTTTGACATTTTGAGAAACTGTTTATTTTAGATATTTTTACTTAGAATCCAGTGGCGTAGTAAAAAGTTTTACCCACCGTTTCTGAAATTTGACCAAAAGTTAGTATTTTTTAAATGCAACACCTGGTATGTCTTAACGTAATTTTTTGTATTATCTTTCCCGATTGCATTGATGTATAACACCCTATATTTTTTTTAAATTTTAGCCATGAACCAAACATAAAACCTTATTTTTTACAGTTTTTAAATAGTAGGCCATGGATTTATCAAGATTTTGTTTTGTTTATTGTATCCATGGCCGACTTTGTAGTTCAATGGTATAGAATAAATCGAGAATAAAACCGGAGATCGGGTTTTCGAACCTGGACTGAGGTAAGAATTTTTCATCTGTGACAAAGATGGGAATTTCCTTAGATCAGTGGGCTACTCCGAATTAGGTTTTCCTGTAGTTTTCCTAATTCATACGGTAAATACTAAAGTAGTATAAATAAAAATGGCAGCCGATGCGAACAATAAAAATGGCTGACAGTAAAAACATGCCATTTCAAAATTTTGAAAAATATAAAAATACATAAGTTGTAATATATCAATGTAATCAGAAAAACGAATACAAAAAATTGACTTTTAGATATATAGGGTGTTCCATGTAAAAAATACCACATTGGGCCGAATCTCAGAAATGCTTGTCCAAAAATTTTTGAACTACGCCACTGGATTCTAAGTAAAAATATCTAAAATAAACAATTTTTACATTTATTCTTTATTGTTTCTGTTTGTGGTATTGAACGTTTCACAAAAAAATGGCAGAGGGTCGCGAAAACCTTAAGTCTCTATCATTAAAAACAGCTGAGATACACTGTAGCCTCAACCAAAATGGGACACACTTACAGACGGATGAACATTAATTTGACTGAAATATTTATTAATTTAGTATTATTAAAATGGATAAATACGTACGACCACCGACCAAAGTAATGATAATAGGAAACTTACTGCCATTTAGGCAACCAACCATACAATATCTAGACGTGTAAGTTTTCCGACGGGGATTCGTGTAGGATAGGCCGCACGGCGTCGCGCATTGTCGTCTTTGCTTCGGCGTTTCTTCGTCACTGCCTTGATATAAACGCTACAGCAGATATAATTACAAGAAGTCGCTGCGGTTTTTTTAGACCAGAAACTTTTTAGACTGAACGAGAAACTTTTACCAAAAAATTATCCAAATATTTCCTCTGGTACCTTAGATCAATAGCTCTTTCAAGTTCGGAGTTGACAAATATAAATAAATTTTCTTGTAAAGAATAGGATTTTTGCCTTAGAGATCTGGATGGCGAGTAAAATACGTATTCGCAACCATTTTTGACGTAAATTCATAAACTCTGATTAGGTTTCCAGGTCGATCCTAAAGAATTCAAAAATTGGTGATGTATCTTTGGTAGTAGTAAGAATAAAATTAGAAAATGTCAGCATAGCACCCCCACCCCTCCGCTGTCTGAAATATAATAACACATAATATAGTGCTTCTTATTGCTGTAAAGTTCATTTGGCAGAATTCATTTTTTAAATTGGGAGGTCCTGACACATCGGATTGGAGCCCCCCCCCTCAAACGGATCTATGGTCCTCCAGATCTTAAAAACGGTCTTTTCTTTGATACCTTTGCTAAATGAGTAAATGCAAAATGTCAATTTTATACCGCTTTTCTACTTTCACACGAGTACACAAACTTATGCTATTGCTCTTCTAGTATAAAAATAGTCACGTCTATCATCGCAGGTAGCCGCCCACTGCAAAACTGGTCGCCTGTGAGGTGTGCACAAATTATGCTATTATACATTCGTCTCTATCTAGCACATGCGAAGAGATAGGCATAAGTTTTGCAGTGGGCGGCTACCTGCGACTGTTTTTTTACTAGGCAACGTCTAGCCAATGTTTTTTCAAATGATGAAAGGTGGGTCCAGTAGGAAATGTACTATTTCGATGATAAGTTAACAGATATTAAGCAAGATGTAATCGTTTTTCAGATCAGTATTGAAACGTTCGTTTATTTTTTCTATGTGGCCATTAAGATTTTCTGCTTTTGGCTCTTGAGAATTTAACCACCTTTTTGTGAAAGGGCGAACACCCTTGTATCACGATCCACCTTTCTCATGATCAAATTGTTGCCCTTTACTCCGTTAACATGATTGCTCAAATTAATTTTTATCAAAGTGAGGCTTGCATGTGCGAAAAACTATATAAGACAACAAATCAAACAGCGAATACGTTTCGATGTACATGAAAAAACTAAATATATACAGGGTGTTCTGTTTAAAAAGTCAATTACGCATTTACACTCTAAAAATGGAACACCATCCATGGTTTTTTTATATTTTTAGGAAAGACCGACGCCTTGTTGCAGGACCTACTGTAAAATACAAAAAACCTGTACAAATCAGTAAAACAACAAACTATTATTTATTATTCAATTGAAACAGCTGTATCACGTGCATGACATAAAATATGTCTAGATTCTCATCTGGACGGCAGATAAAAACATAAGAAACTGTAAGTACCTAATTCAAGCAGTGTTACCAACTGCAGGAATTGTGTTTTCCCACCCTCCCCCAGTCAAATGTTACTGTTTACATAGTATAAGATTATGCACTTACCATTCCGGATCGGAAGGCGGTCTATCTAAAATTTCTAACCGATCTCCCTTCTCGAAGGAGAGCTCTTGGTCGTTCGTTGACGAAAATGAGTATAAAGCTACTACAATATCTAATACGTTTTCGGCCATCGCGTACGTGTGGAGGGTATCGTCGCCGTCGCCTTCCTCTTGAGTATAGTTCGACGGAAACCAGCCGACCGCGTTGCCGCTCTGACCTCGCCACCAACCTACGGGGGGAGAATGATTCAAAAAAGATTCTCTAATTTTCAAAAGCATTTTTTTCTGTTTTTTTAAATCCCTTGAATCTTTTTTTCAAGTCTTTTTTCAATTTCTTTTCTAATGTCATGCCTGGTGTGCTATATTTTTGAAATGAGAATATTTATCTTTCTAGATTAAAATATACAGGGTGCTCCATTAAAAAAAAGAAGGTTAGATCCAATAACTTTTTTACCTGGCTCACTATACTTATTTTGAAAACGAGAGTTAAAAAAGATACAGAAAGTATTTATTACAAAACAACTTTTATAATGATTGTTTAATAAACTGACGTTTTCAAAACAAGTATACAGTGTTAGGTAAAAAAGTCATCGGACCCAACTTATTTAAACACCTTGTATATTTTAACTTAAAAGAAAGATATTAAATTCTCTCTTCACAAATATCACTAAACATTTAAAAAAATTGATTATTAAAACTGGTTTAAAAGATTTAAAAAAAATTCAAAAATCTTAACAATTTTTTCGTATTTTTTTTAAATCGTTTGAATCTTTTACTCCCTTTTTTTAATCACAAATCTATCTATAAGAGAGTTATCTTTTTAGACTAAAATATACAGTGTTCCATTTAAAAAAATGAGGTTAGACATAGGGAAATTTACACATATCGGGCTCAAAGCGAACGAGAACAAAAGTATGTCTGGTGATAACAAGAAACGTTGTGGGAAATGCGAGCACACCCTTAATATTTGCATGGAATTTTGCCAAATGTCTTCTAGTAGAGTCTTTGTACAGATGTTAGGACAATCATCTCATTACCTCGTTAGAACTCTTTAGAATAATTTGAAAATCTTCATCCAATTTTCTTTTTAGTTTCTTGAATTTTTTTCAAATTTCCAAAAACTTTAAATGTGCTATTTTCCCCACTTTTTTCTTGCCCCCCCCCAGGATAGAGGTGCTACATACCGAGACCGTGGTTTTTGGTATAATATTCCAAACTCATTATGACATCAAACCTGCTATCATCAGCAAACAAATGATAGCCAACTTTGTGAATAAACGAAACGTTATTAATTAAATAATTAAGAAATTTATTATTTATTATGAATGTTTGATCTTTAGAAATTTTTAATTTTTCATTTGTTTAAATAAAATTTAAATTTGACGTAAAAAAAAAATTAAATTAAAAAATGTGATTTAAATCAAATCAGAAAATACTGTGAGGCATACAGGTCAATTCCCGAATACTACAAGATGCTCCCCCCAAAATTTCCCCAAAAACCTCCTAAAGAAGTGGGGGAGTCATGCTACAGGGCCTACCACTGATATTAACAATAATCCAGATATTAGCTTTGTACAAATAAACACAATTTCCGTTGCTGCCTCCCAGACTAAAAGGCCACAACTAAACCTACCGTCATTGCTCTTCTCGAGTATGAGTATTCGCGAGCCTTTAACCAGCGAAAGTTCGTCCGGCTGCTGAGCTTGGTAGTTATATTTGACGACGGCGACTCCGATCGCCTCCGAAGGATCTGCGGGCAACCTCCTAGTCATGTTGGGCGACTCGACCGCACGCGAAGGGGAATTGTTCGACGGTAACGTCTTCGACCCCGAACCTTTCTTTACCTAAACGAAACAAACGGATGACACAGTTTCACACTCGACAAACGCACCTTCTTCTTAATGCTGTCGAACAGTGACGGTTTCTCCTTCTTAACGTAATTACTCGGCACGTATCCGGAGAGATTTCGCGAATTTTGCACCCTCCACCAGTGCTTGGAGTCGTCGAGGAGTAAATATCGTTCATTTTTTCGTAGGTCAAGCTCTTGGGTTCCTTGTGCCGCATAATCGTACTTCGCAACAACATAACAAACATCGTCCTGGTTCGTTTTGCCTGCATTTAAAACTCGATTAATTCCCTTAAAGTTGACCGTTTTCACCGTCTACGCCACACCGACTATTTCAATTTACTGACTACATCGAAATGACAAAAACATTAATTGAGTTACGTTACTTAAATTGACTGAAAAGAAGTTGTGACATACCATGTCTCATGTTAGGGGTTGCCATATGATGCGGTGGCGGCCTGACACCGTAGTTGCTTTTGGCTTGCCACGAAGGTGGATCCGGTGTGCCGCGCATCGATCTCGTCTCCAACATGACCGCAAGCACGACTATCTAGCTATGGCCCACACTCATGCTCTATGCTACAACACGATGCCACTTCAATTGAGGCTCTATCCGACTAGAAACATTACAATAGCAAGCAGTACGTAAAAAGCATCTATTTTGACACATTTCAATACAAATAACACAAAAGATTTATAATTTTAGATTTAGAAGAAAAGGAAGAGAGCAGCGTAGGTATTTTCCGCCTTAAAATGCATCTCGCATTTTCCGACCGGTTGTAATCGAATACAGTGAGCAAGTTATAGTTTTAGCAGCGTACCAAGTTTCAAGCTGGACATATTCTTCTTAAATTCATAGGTAAAGCAGATAGAAGACCAGACACCATTTAATTCACAACAACTCTCCCACCCTGAACAGATTTGACAGATGCTCATGCGGCAGGGAATTTGTATTTTAATTTTCGAAAAGCATGCGGTTGGCACAACTGAAACTTCAAACATATAGGATGGTCATGCAATTAGATGTATATAGGGTGATCCAAACTGGATTACTACATGAAACATTAACAAAAATACCTTGTGACCCTTAAATCTGCCGGAATGCCATGAGCCCTTTTGAGCTAAAGCGAACCCAACTCGAGAGCCGCCCGAAGGGAATGGTGCAAGTGACCCATAGTGATTCCAATCACTTTCTCGTAGTCCCGAGCTAAAATAAATGCAGAAATCGAACTGGCCGGCTCCGGAAAACCTTTTGAACAAGACCCAGTAGTGTCCCGTAGAACATTCGAAGTCCCAGAACCGGAACCCTAAAAAATCACCTAAAAGTAATGCGGAATATGGGTTCCAACTCGCGGTGGTGATTTAATATTTCTTCACCAAACGCTCTCCGCCACGTTCGTCCTGCAACTCTTGCCCCTTTCTATTTTGCCTTAGAGTTGTTTAGCGAAAGCCCTTGGTCGTAGTGTAGCGATATCAGTAAATCCCACCCCCTCGGACGTAGAACTGCCCCCTCGTGCGAGGAACTGCAGCATACAGATGAGTTTTCGAGATCAATGTCAGTTGGATAGCATTGCAAGTTTTTTTGGTTACAGAAATTCCCATCTCTGCGATTATCCTTTCACAAGCAATTCAATACCTAATTTAATTAAACATTTACACTAAAAAATAATAACGGTGTCCAATATTAAAAGTTAACGAGACTTGATCCGGCAATTGAAGTTCAAAACCAAAGTTGATAATTATAAAAAAATGTAAAATGTACCTGCATTAAATAAACAAGAAAGCAATAAAATTTAAACTATACGATGCTCTTTTCGTGACAGTTAAACTTAATATGACCGATAAAAGCATTCGCATTCGACAAGGTCGCGTGATTTTTGAAAAAATGTACGCCGTCATAAGTTGTATATACAGGGTGGAACCACTCAAACTGTACAAAAATCTTTGTTCGTGTATTTTTGTGCTGGTCAATGCAATGAATAAAAATAATCTAGCGGCTTGCTTCTTATCTACATTTTGAAAAAACTCTAAAAAGTTTTGAAAAGGTCTTACGAGCTGTGGAAAACCTAGAATGATTTAAAAATGATCTATAAAATCCTGAAAAATGAAAAGAACCAATAGTCCAGTCGATATAATGAAAAATAGAGGGGTGTCCTAAAGTGTGTATCCTAAGTTCTTGGAAGGGAGCTAAAAACCCTAAAATGTTCGGACTTTTTTCAGTTTTTCGCTCCTATATCTCGTAAACTAAATAATTTTCAGCACCTTTTTTGAAAATTAAAAAAATTGGGGGAGAGGGAAACACACGTTCTACCCTTCATGGTATTCTAGTGAAAGGTCTCGTCGAAATAATGAATTGGTATGTACAAAGTATAACCTTCCCGCGCGACTCTTTCGAGATCAGTGGGTGACGGGGCCTGAGAAGGGGAGGAATTAATTTTATCTTTCATGGTATTCTAATTAAAGGTCTCCGTTTTTACCTACTGTCCTTCTTTCTGACTCCTTATCAAAAGAGGAGGTTGGATGGGGGGGGGGGGTTCCTTCATGGTACTCTAATGAAAAGTCTCAACGAAACGAATTAATTTCTACCAAACATAGTCCTCCTTCTTGACCCCTTTTCGTGATCGGATATATTCCCTTAGCTCCAGAGCGGATCTGATCATAAGAAACAGATGTTTCTGATGAACAGGCCTGTTCTGATTATCCGAGTTGCTTCTGATTAACAGACCTGTTTCTCTGATCAGAAACAGACCTGTCTCAACAGATTTGTTTCTGATGAAGAGACCTGTTAGTTTAGACACCTCTTTTACACCTAACACCAATTTGCTGTTTAAATCTCACTCTGTTAAGTTGTTTAATAAATTACCTAGGTTGGCAGATATAAATTTCCATTCCCAAAATGATATCTTAGCGCTATTGGATTAAGTTTGAGTTTAGTGATTTTATATTCAGTTAGGATTTATTAGGTTTTCTTTTTCTTTGTTATTTCAAGGTACATTTGTGTAAAGATTTATTTTGTTTGTTTGTTTGTTATTGTCCTGTAAATGGATTCTTTTTTCTGTAGGACAATAAACTATTATTATTATTATTATTAGACAACAACCATGATGACCTTCAGAGGATTTTTAGTTTAGACAACAACCACGACGACCTTTAGTGATTTGATTCATGGAATTGGCGTAAATTTGACCCGGACCAACTGCCGAAATTAGACGACAGGCGGCATACAAGTTAATACGGCCCCCAAAATTTTCCCACACGCACAAGGGCCCCAATACCTACTTTTGTGGAAAGCGTTTAGCCGACTTCAGAACTTCCACATTTTTCCAGAACGTTCTGGAACCTTCCAATATGATTTACTAGAGTCTTTTTCCTTAAGATCCTCCCACCTTTCCAGATTTTTTTAGACCATAAGTCTAATGTTGAGTCACTGAGGCCATGCTAGTTTTACTATAATTTGTATTTTTTTTACTGGCACAGTTAACTTGGTCTCTGGTTATATTATGTACATCCCTCCACCGGTGGGGGACGCTTTTATTTTTTTTAATAATGTGCAAAAAAAAGTCACATGAAAATATTCCAGCTCGTCAGATATTGATAGTGTATATGCCCCACGCGTCTCTGATATTGGCGGTACTTACATATGTTAATCTTACGGTTTGCATGGTGGGGGAAACTGTAATTAAGAAAGGTATAAAATGGGATTTATTTGAGCACGTTAGACAGAGTGGCACGTATAATTTGACGTACACGAGCGCCTATGATCTCAGCCAACGACATATAGGTATATGCTTCAACTGCTGAACGCACTGGACTTTATGGACGCATTGTTCCACTTTGGCGTGTGGAAATTGGCGGATTATGTTACTTCCGTTAGTCTTGAACTCAATCCAACGGCGTCGAGAATCTCAAGGTTGTAACGCTCCCTCTCGCCACGCTAAAATCGTGAGATTGTTGAAATGCAAACCTTTCAACACGTAGTCAACCCACCTTACTTTAATCTGACGCGGTATCCCTTAATATTTTTGGAGCTGTTCGGGAGACTAGAAGGTGATTTACGAAGCAGTGGCGTATTTACGGGGGGGGGGGGATTAAGGGGATATATCCCCCCCAGAAGAATTGAGTTACCATCATAGCTATTAGGAATTTAAGTTCAGAAGCCGGAAACCGCCACTTTGATCCAAGGAGCACCACTCAACCTCCAAGTTTCGGGAAAGTAGACATACCTTGTGTCTCGTTTCTACTGTAATTTGGATCATTTCAAAAGAATTATTTATTTACATTTGCCAAATTTTGTAAAATTACAATGATCTTTTCGACAGCATCAAAACAATTTACATCATGACTGCAAGAGTGAATGAGTGCAATTAGGTGAGAGTATATATCGACAACATTCGTTGGTGGAGTATGTAACAAACCACCTTCCATCATGGGCCAAGGAGCTCTGTCTGAGAGAAGCAACTACAAGTGAATCGATTAAATGTGACACCTGAAAATGTCTCTAATTACCTTGCAAATGGCGTAATAATTATGATCGCTTATTGAACTGTTGCATATTGCACTTTCAGAAAATGCGAAACCGTCGGCATCGTCAAACCGCTCGGAGATGTGCAGATTTAAATCTACAAATCAAAACTAAGTCGGAAACAAATTTCATTCACATACTTGCATTGTGTTTGCCGGTAACGATGACGTTTTCTAGATCAACAAACGTGACTTGTAAATTGTCGCTCACAGCAATGTTATCCGGCGAGACATCGGTGAGATAAAACCTAAAATTGGGGTGTCGACCGGTGAAGCGTTTTGCTGCGTTTAATAGTTGCAGAGTCAATTCGGCACGTACATGCCAATCTGCATTTTTAAACGCATTTAACGCGACCCCACAATGCGACTCAACAAGACACCGGCCATACATGCCGAAATATCGAGGAACTGGCCAAGCGTGTTCGGCCTTGAGCACCTGTAGAAGTAGAGGTTCGGCATTGACTCGCAAAATGCTGTGCCAATACATTGCCATTGTCGAATTTTCCATGGAGATTAAACCGAGGAAGTCTGCAAGCAAACTTGGGGGGCAAATTTGAAAGTTAGTGTTCGTTTCACTGTAAAGATCACTGCTTAAATCACCTCGGAGTTTTTTAACCACCACCTTTTGATTATTAAATGACCCGTAAAAAACATATTTTACACTAAAGTAATTAGAAAAGAGCTCTACAAATGAATTTGACTGTAGACTAATGTAATCGAAATCGGTCTCACAAATCGTGGGCAGGTTTACTTTAAAAAAATTGTATAGAAAGAGACTTAAAATAATCGGAATTATAAAGTATTTCATTGTCTTTTATCACAAACCGCTTTTGACACCTTGCTGTAAAGCCTTCTGGCGATATACATATAACTCTTTAACCCACTTCTCCGTACGAGCTTCCTCACTAAGGAACAGCTAAAAATCGACTTATTAGTAGTCGACTAGACACCGTCGGATCTTACATTATGGTGAAAAATACTATCTGGTTCGACCGGCTCTAATTCGGGTACAGTAATGGTTTGCTTCTTCAAATCGATGACAATAGTGTTCGGCAGCTTCTTCTTGGACGAAAACGACTTCTGTTCGAATGAATCCGTGTTAATCGCATCTAAAACCTCGCGATCCATGGGCGGTATATCGAAATCCTGCTTCTCGTCGATCTTCAGCTTGACATTACCTTTGGAATTCTTCTTGGCATCACTGCTCGAAACGGAGTTTGATGTGGAACTCGACGAGCTCGAACTTCGTTTCTTGCTGACGTACTCCCGAATATAATCCTTGGATTTGGATCGTCTGTGACGACCTCTCGAACGTGATCGCCGGCTGTCTCGATGCTTTAGCTTGGATTTGTAACTTTTATAGCGCGAACCACTCCTAGACCGCCTGTAAATCGTAGATTAAACACTTTCCCTCGTTAAACGACACGTACCTTGACCTGTACGATCGATCCCTGCTAGACGTTCTAGAAACGTTTCTCTTATATCTACTTCGAGAGCTACCGGACTCAGAGGAGCTAGATCTATTAAGGCTTACGTTAGGTAGAACCGAATTGATAGGAGGACTAGTTTATAATCGACACAGCATGATTTTCTTACCTTCGTTTATTGTTACTATGACGTGATCGTCTATTCCTACGCTTTTCGGAGTCTGAGTCATTCGACAACTTACCCATTAAATGGATTATAAGTTTTCACGGAGGTAAGGTAATTTCTTGCTTTCGATTAGTTTAAATCAAACAAAAATTAAGCGATACATAACCTACAATGTGACACATGAGGACACGGAGATACAGTCAGTCGAACAAGAGTGTCTCTTGCACCTATCAGTGATGTGCATACTTTCGTGTATTGTTGGCTGCCTATTATACAAAAGGAAAGGTAGAAAAAACGCACACCAACTAGAATTGTCCATCCTTTACACCACTCAAACCACCAACGCACCCGAAAATAATTTGAGAACGCTGCGACAACTCCACAATTACAATATTTGTAACCGCAAGTTTGATTTTGGCAGAGGCCGAAAATTTCTGTTGCGTCACTAATGCTATATCCTGTATGACACACCTCCAATTAATCCTTAGCACGACCTTCTATTCTATGAATGAATCCTAACCTCACAATTTCTCCATACTTTGTTTTTTTCAGGCTTGTTTACAATGTCGACATTCTCCTCAACTTCTGTAGAATTAAGCTCATACCGTGACCAACATTTTAAGGTACGCCCTTCGAGTTTAATCCAACATAAAGTCACACTTTCCAGGGTACTCGAACGGAACAAGACAAACTGCTACGACTTTCGACAACTCTGTATGTCGGCAACCTCTCATTCTACACCACCGAAGAACAAATCTACGAGCTATTCTCGCGCTGCGGCGACATTCGCCGGGTCATTATGGGCCTTGACAAATACAAGAAAACCCCTTGCGGATTCTGCTTTGTCGAATATTATAATCGGAGCGACGCCGAAAATTGTCTGAGGTACATTAACGGTACACGATTAGATGATAGGATCGTGCGTACGGATTGGGATGCCGGGTTTATAGAGGGTCGACAGTACGGACGTGGAAAAACTGGAGGACAGGTATGATTGTTTGCAGATTTACGCCGTACTTACATTATTTCGGTAGGTCCGTGATGAGTATCGTACCGATTTTGACTCGGGCAGGGGGGGATACGGCAAAATTGTGCAGCAGAAGTTAGGCGGCTCTGATGGACCATTTGGAAGATAATGATTTTTGTTTTTGTATAAAATTTAAATAATTAAGAAAGAACTGTTTATTTTTAGAATACGTAATAAATATATATTAATCGTAAACTGTCTCTTTTTTGAACGTTGTGAGTGTAGGGACTTTTAGGCGCTTTCGAGAAGTTTATAGGCTCACCAAGCTTTGGAAAGTGTAAGGAAGTAGCTCTAAACCGCCTAACAACTTAACAAGTTCAGAAGCCAGCTGTAAAGGCCTTCCAGAGACGCCTGGGAGCTCGTCAAATCATTTTGATATAACAGAAAAGACTGGAGATGAGCCTTTGTACTTTACAAACAAGATTTAAAGATTCTACATTTGAAGAAGAAAGATTGCATGTTTCTTTCAACTCTATGTAGGTACCTACATAAAATCTTTATGTACTGGGGGCATTACAAAACGTTCAGCACTAAAGACTCTTATGGTATGAAATCCCCTCCCCAATAAATGAAGGTTCTATGGTCCTTTCTTGAAAACTGCAATAGTACTGAGAAGGGCCTAAGCGCTTTGGTGGAAAGCATCAAAGTGGGCGAGATAGGATATAGTGCTTAAAAACAAACGGTTTTCAAGAGAATGTAACAGCAGGGAGTCCAAGAGGGGGGGGGGGGAATACGTCACGGGAACAAACCAGGAAAGGACAACAATATTACTTTACATTCCCATAAGATTTTTGTACACTAGAAGATAGGTATCATTCAAACTACAAAATGTACAATCACCAACTGGACCACTTCCATAAACAGTTCGACAGAACCAATGCCCATGAAACCCTCACCATATCCACAACGGCAACGAGTTGGAGGATAGTGTGGGACGCCATCTTACGCATCTGCGGCTGACATATCTATCGCCAACCAATGTTCCATGGATCAAAAGAGTGTACAATCGAGGACCTTCGTACCATACTCAAAGCGTCGTTGATAGCCAGGAACAATACGATACGCGACGACCTCGAGGTAACCACCGTAAAGGAACACATACACTCGCTGAGGCGAGAAGATCTTCGACGGCATAGACACCTTCACCATATTCCTCACAACAGGAGAATTGCATAAGAACACAAGAAAGACACAAAAACGCCCCAGGAGGATGCTGGAGCGATAGAAAATAAAGAAAACAAAAGAAGGGAAAAATGTTTTCGCTAACTTGAGCGCATTTTCCATGTCCATGAATTGATCCGTTGTTCCCCAAAGGGCATGTAACGGCCTATTTATGTGTCAAGGGGAAAATAAGTTATGGTATATTATTTCAAATAAGAAACTTAGCATTACAGTCTGCGCATGCGCACATTTCATGTTTAAAATATGCGATATGTTTGCCTTTACCAGAAGAATCTTTGGTTAAAATTCCAAAGAAATATCTCTACAAATGAGAAAGTTAATGAAATTGATTTAGGTACTCCACAAAGAAAGTTGATATTATACGAACATCTGATTTTAACAATCTGTGATATGCTTGTCTTTACTAGAAGCATCTCTGGTTAAAATTTAAAAAACTATCTCTATAAATAAGAAAGTTAACATTACGCAGGCTGCGCATGCGCACATTAATCGTCACGGTTTTCCTTGGTTGTGGTGCAAGAGCTATAAGCTACCGAATGCAAAAAGAACGAACTAAGTATCTTGAAAACTGTAGGAGTAGTAAAGGCCTCGGACGGATAAAGTGGCCATAATAGCGCCTCCCAACATGAGTTGGAAAATGCTCTAAAAAGGAAGTGATAAATTTAGTATTTCATTCGCCTAATTTAATTCCTAAAAATTTAAATAAAACTTAAGTTACGGAAGAAAGCTAAGAGTAGAAATGTTTGTTAAATAGGTCGGAGCCCAGTCAACTTTGGGTACCAGTCTAGTCTATAACTTTTTTTTGAGAAGTATGAATCGTTTTGGATTCTACGCACCAAAATTAATAAGAAAAAGTGTTTTCCCGAGAAATTTTGGTGTAGTCGATTTTTGGTAGAAAAGGAAGGTTGTACCCTGCCTTTTTTTTGGCCTGAAAAAAAATTGTCTCAGATCGAACGGAAAAAAATATTTTCTTATAGAATGTGCCCTGTAGAATCCATAATTTGAAACAGTTCCAAGATCGGACTACTAGATCAAAAGTTACAGCCCTTTGAATTTTTTGTCGAAATTGGTTTTTAGCCGTACCACTGCTCTAGCCGAGGAAGAGATCCTGGGTGATCTATGGTTAAAGCAAGATGGCGCTACAGCTCACACGGCTCTAGTCTATATCCATGTTTTGAGAAAAATGCCACATTGAGAGATCAGAGTTCAAGGAATTCATGCCATTCCCATCGCAGTTTGCCGTTGGGCAGTGGAAAACTTATCAGAGAACGTCTTCAACAATGTATTGACGCGAACGGGTGATATAATTTTATACTATTTTATGATAAAAATACAAAACCTTTTTAGTATCTGATTCCATTAGTTTTTTTTAATAACTTTTCAAAATCTTAAGTGCCCCACCCTGTGCATTGAGTAGGTTTCATATACGATTATAATTATAACATTCAATTCTGACAGCCAGGCCCGTTGATGATGTCACATTAGCGTGGGGATATAACATTCTTGGGTTTAACCATTTGCCTTAGAGGATTGTTTCGCCTCACCCCCATTTACTAAAATGTATTCTCTTACATCAAAGGCGATATCATTAAAGAATAACCATTAAAGATTGATTGTTTACCCTTTCCCCTCACCCCTGAGACCCCAGAAGACAGTTAGTAGCCGATGCGCAGCCGAGGATTACATAACAAAAACCACGCCCAATTTAATTAACCAAAAGAAGTGCATTTGTAAAATCCGTTACATCTAGCACACTTGTTTTAGCAATAGAATTAAATTCCAAAGAACCAGCTATGTGCAGGGCAGAATTACTAGTTATCATCAAGTCAAGTTAATGCATGCAAATGAAAAGAATTACCTTGTAGTGAAGTGTGGTGATGTTGACAACTTGCTGTCATTTCCATTCTTCTTAGTTTAGTTTTTGGGTTCCTTTTACACTGTTTTTGTACATTTATCTGGCTCGCTTGGCATAGTTGAATTTCTAAGCCTACTCGGCTATTTTTGCTACCACAATCATCCTGAAATACCTGTTCAGAAGATAATGATGTTCACACTTAAGTAAAGTTATAATTAAGACATATCTGTTTATTTGTGGCTTACATCGTAGATACCAAACAATAACTTGGCGCGGAAGCGTTTTAAAACTAGATTAAAAGAATGTTTGCTAGGGGTGAGAAATGGCGAGCTCGGGCAGCACCATTTCTCACCCGATACAGCATCAGGTGTTTTTGTTTCGTTTCTGCTTGTCTCTGGTGTGCAACAGGGAGTCTACACTGCCGTAGCTATAATCGTTGTTAGGTGTTAGCGGCGTTGTTAACGAGCTGATATGGTCGGATGTGCCGTTAAGGTACGGCTGTGAGTAATTATTTACATTGAGTTTAGTTTTTAATTTGCTATGTTCGCCCTGTAAATTAGTAAAGGCAAACTCCTCCTGTCAAATGATTTTATAATAATCGTTGAAATTCAATCGGACACTTAATAACTGTAAGTTTTGATCGGAACTGACCGCCAAAAGATTGAGATACTTTTGAACAAATTGCTTATACTTGTAAGCTATTTGTTTAATTTGATGCTTAATTACGTTTAGGCTATTGTGGAATTTGCTAATTCTAAGTTTGTCCTCCTTTTCTCGCTCGCGTGTCAGCGAGAATTTGCCGGCTCGTTGCAATTTCTCGCGTTCTCTCTCGACGGCACAGAGCACTTTGTGCTCCTCCAGCGCCACCTTGTACAAAGTTTCTTGTGTTGACTCGAGGTGTAAGATGAGGTTGTATATAATTCGCAATTGCGCGCACATTTCCTGTCGAAAAACGTGAGTCAAAATGCTTCGGGAAATTCTTATACATACCGAAAACCCCCTCTCGTTTACTTCCAAGCCGGAGTCCAAGAGAACACCGCACTGTACCGAGCTTAAAAATGTTGTGTGAGCATTTATGACGTCGTCCAGGCATTCCGCTTGGTTGACCTGTCGCATCATTTCGGCCCACGAGCACTCGAGCACCTCGAAGAGAAAGTAGTATTGCGTTTGATGTAAAAAGTGTATCATGGCACTCGACAAAATGTGTATTTGGTGAAGGATCGGCTGTAACACCTTCATCTTGCGGAACTGTTTGGCACTAGTGATCTGCTGCTTGCGCATATTCGAAAGGACGTATTCCATTCTTTTCGCCTTCCATAAGGATCCGAATAGGCTTCGGTACTCGGACATAGCCGGCTCGAATATAGTCCCGACAGGACCGTCGACGATGTAGACCAAAGTGAACACGTCCCAACCGGTGTCGCCATGTGACGAATGCAAAAATTCTACGACGAGTCTTTTTAATATGTCTTCATCTTCGTATTGTGCATTTGTAACACGTATTGCCGATTCCAAGATTGCTGACAATGTGTGTACGTATAGGTGTTGAGCGGGTTTACCCAGTTCGGGTCTAAAAGTAATAAGGTAAGCTTATTAGAATATACAGGGTTAAGTATATGTCAAAAAAATTGGGTGGGAGAGAAAATCAAAACAATCATTTTTTTAAAATAAACTGAAGTTCAAAAATGGATCGTTTGGGAACTACTTTAGATTTGTCTGTTTGTCACTCCTAGTGGCAGAATTTAGTACTACAACAATAAGTGAATGAAACTTGAAGTATAAGATGGCACCTCAATCAATTGTATAATACAGTGTGGTCACAATTGAGTTTAAACTCCTCCCACTCGCCATGTTGTGAAAAAATCAAACAAAGAGGTTATGTAAATTAATTAATGTAGATTAAACATATACATTAAATTACCACTGTACTTTAATAATTGAAGATATTGAAGTTTGTCACATCATGGCTACCCAGATCTGGGTACTGCTCGCGAGCGTTTCGCTCGAAAAAGCGCTCCAAGTGGAAAAAGCGCTTGCGAGCACTTTTCGGAGCAGCCGCTTGGTGCTCGGCGCTCAAGCGCTTTTTCCGCCCTCAAGCGCTGAAGGATTAAGCGCCGCTCGCGAGCGCTTTTTCCGCTCACGAGCACTTTTCCCGAACGCTCATGATACACCGTTCGAGCACTTTTAGGAATGCTCAGAACTCGCAAGCGATTTCGCTTTGCAAAACAACTCGATGCTCGCGAGCATTTTTGAGACAATTAAGACAATATTATTATTATTATTAATTTGTGTAGGAGGTAAGAGAGGGGGATTAGAGTATACCGCCAATTCACTTTACTGCATTTCAACTTTCTTTAAGTTAAAGAAAGAGCAATGAAACTGCTAGAATTCTAATTTGCATACAGAGGGGAGGGAATTATAATTTTAACGTATAATATGCATTTGGAGGAAGCCGCCCAGAAACCATGACATTACACAAATAAATTCGGCTCCATCTCCCTCAGTGATACTTTCGCCCGGGAAATTTGTTTGAAATAACAACTTTAAAAAAAGGGGGCCATACATAGTTCTAATTCTAAATTGTGTAGAGAGGGCAAGAGGTGAGTAGTAGAGGCGCTGGTGTAATTTACAAATGGCAAGTGTAGGGGGGAGCGGTTTGTAAACATTATTGGGGTATTCTAGCATGATTTTAAGTGAAATTCTACTCATTTTAAAGTGGATTACCATTTTTGAGGTTTGAAAATATAACCTCTTAATCGTATCCTACCTTAAGAACTCGAGGTTATCTTGAATTAGCTTAAACACGCAATTAACTTAATTAAATTACAGATCAGAATGTATCATTCAATTTCCAGCGCACTCATACAACTGTACACCAACTCGCCGACATTCCCTTACGGCGATTATGCGAGACGCACATTGAGATGCCTTGATGCTAGTGGGTATTTCGACGCGATATTTAAAAAAAAATCGTTTCGTAGATAATTGGAAACAAGTGAAAACCGCCATTTTTAAAAAGTTCAAATATTTTAGTAACAATCAAATCAATGGGGGTAGAAAAAAAAATTTCAAAATGGCGGTTTTCAAGATATTGATATCGACTCCTTTATTTTAAATTGACACCACATTGGATTTTTACGTCACTCAATAAACAAATGAATTTCTTATGAGACAATAAACGAACGAATTTGGTTTCAATCACGATCAGCCATGGAATTATTGTCAAAAGAAATACATTGTAAACTTCGAGGCAAAAATGCAAAATTGAGTCCCAATGAAATACTACCTATGTGTTTAGTTTCACTGGTTTTGTAAATATCGAGTGACGTAAAAATCCAATATGGCGTCCATTTATAAGGAAGTTGACAATATCTCGAAAAACGCCATTTTGAAAATTGAATTTATCAGCCCTTTGAATTTTTTGTCGAAATTGGTTTCTAGTCTATAACTTTTTTTTGAGAAGTCTAATCGAAAAAGTACGAATCGTTTTGGATTCTACGCACCCAAATGAATAAGAAAAAGTATTTTCCCGAGAAATTTTGGTGTAGTCGATTTTTGGTAAAAAAAGAAGGTTATACACTGTCTTTTTTTGAGCGCCGAAGAAAAAATTGTCTCAGATCGACCCGGGAAAAAAATTTTCTTATAGAATGTGGCCTGTAGAATCAATAATTTCAAACAGTTCCAAGATCGGCCTACTAGATCAAAAGTTACAGCCCTTTGAATTTTTTGTCGAAATTGGTTTCTAGTATATAACTTTTTTTTGAGAAATCTAATCGAAAAAGTACGAATCGTTTGGGATTCTACGCACCAAAATTAATAAGAAAGTGTTTTCCCGAGAAATTTTGGTGTAGTCGATTTTTGGTAAAAAAAAGGAAGGTTTATACCCTGCCTTTTTTTGAGCCCCGAAGAAAAAATTGTCTCAGATCGACCCGGAAAAAAATTTTCTTATAGAATGTGGCCTGTAGAATCCATAATTTCAAACAGTTCCAAGATTGGGCTACTAGTTCAAAAGTTACAGCCCTTTGAATTTTTTTTCGAAATTGGTTTCTAGTCTAGAATTTTTGATTGAGAAGTCTGATCGAAAAAGTACGAATTGTTTTGGATTCTACGCACCAAAATTAATAAGAAAAAGTGTTTTCCCGAGAAATTTTGGTGTAGCCGATTTTTGGTAAAAAAGGAAGGTTATACACTGCCTTTTTTTGAGCCCCGAAGAAAAAATTGTCTCAGATCGACCCGGAAAAAAAATTTTCTTATAGAATGTGGCCTGTAGAATCAATAATTTCAAACAGTTCCAAGATTGGGCTACTAGTTCAAAAGTTACAGCCCTTTAAATTTTTTGTCGAAATTGGTTTCTAGTCTATAACTTTTGATTGAGAAGTCTGATCGAAAAAGTACGAATCGTTTTGGATTCTACGCACCAAAATTAATAAGAAAAAGTGTCTTCCCGAGAAATTTTGGTGTAGTCGATTTTTGGTAAAAAAGGAAGGTTTTGTAAATATCGAGTGACGTAAAAATCCAATATGGCGTCCATTTATAAGGAAGTTGACAATATCTCGAAAAACGCCATTTTGAAAATTGAATTTATCCCATTCAATCTTGCAACTTTTATTTGAAACTTTTTTCGATGCTTCTATGTTACTAAAATATTTGAAGTGTTTAAAAATGGCGATTTTCACTTTTTTCCAAATATTATCATACATCAAAGATAACCATGTTGTCCTACTCAATTTAAGACACCCTGTAGGTGTAGGTATCTCTTATTTTTCGTTTTGGAATTGCACTGTTCACAATTGAAGACTGAAGAAATATCATGAGTTAGATGACAATTTGTAAAATTATCCTTATTGTCGGTTGCATAATTGCACTGACCACATTTAACATTTTTGAAAGTACCGTGGTAAAATGTGACGTTTTAAACTATCCTTGCTCTTTATGCAGCCGTAAACACTACAATATTGATTACTTTTGACCATTGTAAATAAACAAAATGGCGTTCTTCTCCCTTATTAATTACAATGATTTTTCAACAATAGTGCATCTACTAGGTTACTGCAAAGGTTTGCACTAAACATTAGAATTACGTCACTAGTTTGTGGCCCAATTTTGCTTAAATTTAAATATTGCCCACTCAAAGAATGATTTGTAATTTCCTTTCACATTACTGACCGTGTACAAAGCGTGCCAAAGTAGATGCTTTCATTTTACTAACCACTTTCTTCTGGGCTCAAATGATGTAGTAAAGTCACTGGTTCAAAGGGAGTTTTTTCTTTGTTTTTCACAATAAATTATTATTATTATTATTACATCTTATAATTTTACACTTTCCCGTTTATTATGCTTATAAATGTTATACCTTTGTTGCATTACTAGTGACATTGTCAAAACAGTATAATAAATAATTATAGCATGGGGTGTACCGCGTCGTTTTGGAGGCTTTCTATTGGCCAGTTTGGAATTTAGCTCCAATATGGTGACCGGAACCAACGAAATGCAATTGTTTTAATAATAATAATAATAAGCTTCCCCACAAAAATTGAGTCAGAGCTTCCCTAAGAAAGCACCTACTTTGGCCGATGCTGTAAATGTAACAAATACATACGCAAGAAGCTCCAATAGATGTCGAATAAAATCTCCTTGTCCTAACAATAAATATCTCCGTAACGCTTGCAAATGTTCCAAAAGCCTATACTTGTCTTTCAGCATGCATAGAACCCGATGCGAAGTCTCCTTGTATACGTTCTCCAAACTTATATGCAAATCAATACTTTTATCTGGAATGAAAAGCGAATCGGCCGACGTCGCCGAGAACAGCTTCTGTATGGCCTCCCTTCCCGGAAGCTGATTGGAATCCTTGCAAATTTGCCTTAGAAAGTTAATATTTTTACCAGTCGCCAGAATCTTTTTCGCTTGATCTGTGCTGATAAACGATGGCACCATGGAGGTTCTAAAAATTTACCGTGAACGACTGAAACAAGTGCTACGGTGAGACTAACTTCACATTATACTTATCGTACCAGAACCGTTCGGCGCTACTTATATTTCTAGCTTCAATGAAGAACTCATTGTGAGGATCGCTTATCACGCCGTCCAGTAACCAGTGCGACATCATGATGTATAGCGGCCGACAGACTGCCAGTAAAATTTTTGCGGATATCTACGGGTGAATTGATTAACTGATCGATACCGTAAAACAGAAGAGTACCTTCTGCACAGACATCGCTCCGTGCTGTAGAAAGCTGTGTATTGCGCTAATTAACACGCCCCCTTTCTTATTAGAGCACTGCTCGGCTATATAAACGAGCCACTGCAATCGATTGTTCGGTTCCGCTATCCACACAAGGATTCGCCTTAGTGTTAACTCAGTGTCGGTCTTTTTTAACTGTTAAGGGGATAACTTGAGCGGGTCGCGTTCGCGCAAATTAAGACTCACCTGCGCCTGCAAGATCGCCAACGTTTTGTAATACTCGGAAAGTTCCTCTCTGAACGTCGCAATTAGCGATTGGGCGATAACGCCTATCTGCTTATCGGCATCTTCGCAGTGCTGCTTCAGCTGGTTGTGTAAGAAACCGACGCACGCTATCCTCTCGATTAGGGAGATTTGAATTATGTTTAGGGATTTGCTCGATTTTGAGTCGATTACGAAACCGCATCCTCCCGGTTCCTTCTTTAAGACTCGCCCTTCGATGCCTTGCAGTGAGTAAATTACTTCTTGCATTAATTCCATTTCTTTCATGTTGTTGTACGCTAATGAACAAGTGCTTTAATTGCAACATATTAGTGGAAGATTATAGGTCCCCCCTCCCCCAATTTAAAAAATGACAACAACATCCATCCTTTCAAACTGTCAGTTTCTCACTTTGCCGATATAAGAATCGTTTATTGTATGAATGCGGCCTTCTTAAGACACATAGTCACTTAGAGACTGGTGGCCATAAACCACGCCCTCCACTAACAATGTTGAGTCATGCGCAAAAGTCAGCGAATCATTTCCACGGCGGAAATGGAGACTCACTTGAGTTTACTTTCACTGGATCATCGGATCAGATTCTCGGGGCAACTTGGATCTTAGCTCCGAAAACACAGATAAACAAACAATGGGTAAATTCTCAAAGGTGGTGGAGATAATAGGAGGAAAGTACTCAATAAAAGTATTGAGATAAAAGGCACCACCCCAGGCATATGTAGCTTGAAAGCGGACGAAATTTATATCTCAGTCTTAAGCTCAAATTTGAAATATATGTAACACTGAAGGTCTTACATCTTTGGTCATGTCAATGGAATCTACAGGGTGTTGTTTTTTCACGTCATTTTCTACCCACGAACTTTTTTTTGGTACGTCACTGGTAGATTGCACACTACATGGCATTATATGGAAATGTTGGGCAATATCAATGTACCCATATACAGTCTGTTTCAAATTAAGTCGGCACTATATTGCTAACTTTCGTAGAAGTCGAGTTAAAAAGAGGTTAAATTACCAAAATTGTGTCTAAATCTGTAATTTAAAAAAAAAACAAAACAACATTGTATTTTACAGATACAGTGCAATCTTGATAATCCGGTCGTCCCTTAATCCGGCACGTTCGGTAATCCGGCGTCTCTGGGACGAATACAAGGTGTCATTTTTGCTACACAAGAAACCAAAAAAATTAATGATTATTTTTCCTAGTGTGTAAAATTATGTATTTGTGGTTTTTGTATTTCTTTGTATACAGGGTGTTACACGACCGTTCGAAAAAAAAAAATCGGGTTGTAGAGGGCATCAAAACAAGCACTTTTTCCAAATAAACCGAGGGTCCAACGTGTTTCGTTTGGGAGCCACCCCCCAAAGAGTGTTGAAATCTGCATTTCTTCTTTAATTTTTTTCTCAGCAACCATAAGAGTTACAAAGTCGGGTGGCATGTCTTTGAATAGGTTTTTGGGTATGCTCTTTCCGATTTTGCAATTTTTTTTTCAAAATTCCTACCCCTAAAGGGCGCACCCCTAAACTAGGGTGCAAAAAAAAATTCTGATTTCGACGAAATTTGGTATCTGGGTTTTTTTTAACATGAAAATCACGAATTTGAAATTAGTTTTTGAAAATTCGAAAAAAAAAGTTCCACTGCAATTCTTGGCGGGACAACGAAAATAGAGATAATTCCACGAAATTTGTTGTGTACATACTAAACGAGTTAAGGAACAAAACTGTCGAACAGTTTTTTAAAATAACTTTTCAAACAAAAGTTATACTCATTTGAATGTTGGTCCTTCGGGTCGCGAAGTGTCCCAAGCCTACTAGTAAGCCAGGAGCGTGTTCTTTTGGAAGTTATTTTTCAACCTAAGATTATGAAAATTTTTGATCATAGTGAAAAAGTATCATACGGAAAGTGATTTGACTTTTTCCCCTACCTTATTTAGATAATAAATAATCGATCAGCGCTTTAAGATACCTTGGTAGGTGTTTTAATCGATACATCGAATTTTTTAATCATTTAATGACCGAATTAATTCCAAATAACAAAATATCGACTCAAACCGTTAATCTTTTGTTTTTGCGACATTGTCAACCAACACATGCGAAATTATGGCTTACTAGTAGGCTTGGGACACTTCGCGACCCGAAGGACCAACATTCAAATGAGTATAACTTTTGTTTGAAAAGTTATTTTAAAAAACTGTTCGACAGTTTTGTTCCTTAACTCGTTTAGTATGTACACAACAAATTTCGTGGAATTATCTCTATTTTCGTTGTCCCGCCAAGAATTGCAGTGGAACTTTTTTTTTCGAATTTTCAAAAACTAATTTCAGATTCGTGATTTTCATGTTAAAAAAACCCCAGATACCAAATTTCGTCGAAATCAGAATTTTTTTTTGCACCCTAGTTTAGGGGTGCGCCCTTTAGGGGTAGGAATTTTGAAAAAAAAATTGCAAAATCGGAAAGAGCATACCCAAAAACCTATTCAAAGACATGCCACCCGACTTTGTAACTCTTATGGTTGCTGAGAAAAAAATTAAAGAAGAAATGCAGATTTCAACACTCTTTGGGGGGTGGCTCCCAAACGAAACACGTTGGACCCTCGGTTTATTTGGAAAAAGTGCTTGTTTTGATGCCCTCTACAACCCGATTTTTTTTTTTCGAACGGTCGTGTAACACCCTGTATATTTTCATGGTATGCACATATATTCATAGTCAAATTGGTGTTTTTTCTCTATTACTCTCGGATTATCAACCGGATTATTTGTGTCAGATTATCAAGATTCTACTGTAATTACAAATATGTTACTTTTTCATAGAGAACACCCTGTATATATTGCATTATGAGAACTTATAAAATTCTCTACATTTCTTAATGCACCATAGCCAAAATATTCCAAATAATTGAGATTTTTCAATGGTGCATTAAGAACTTCTGTAGAGAATTTTATAAGCTGTCATATGATGTAATGGTATACAGGGTGTTCCATATAAAAAGTCGCATATTTGCTCTTATCTGAAAAATGCGATGTTGTTTTTTTTAATTAAGAAGATTTGGATTCAATAGAAAAATAACATAATTTTGGTAATTTAACTGTCTTCCTAACTCTAAATTATTGCCATTGGCAATAGTGCGGACTTAATTTGAAACAGACTACAAAATCGGGTCATCATAGCTTTAACTTTTACACGCAGTGGCGAATAGACTGTCAAAATCAATTAAACAGGTCTAGCAGGCCCTGACTTTAATTAAATAATAAGTCAATTAAAATGACGGCCATTTTAATAATAATACTAAAGGTCTTTATTGTCTTATCCCGTTGCACTATGACATAAAAGATAATTAATACATAAAATAAAAAATAAATAGGACAAAGATAGTCTTAAAGCGCAGTTACAAAATTTTACTTTCATTTAGTTACCTACCGAAACTTGTTTTTTTTTTCTCGATAACAGTTGGAAATACGCAAAAATACAAGAGAACAAAATGTTTCCAAACAAATCAGAAAATCAAATTCTAATTTTATAATCTACCAGTGGCGCACCGAAAAAAATTCAAGGGCTGAAAACTGAATAAGACTCCTGAAAAAATGACACCTTGTAGATTCTCACTACCATTGACATGGTTTCAAAGTTGAATGAAATATCTCAAAATTTACACGAGGGCTATCCAGAAAGTAACAGACGTTTTGAAATAAAAAATTAAGAAAGTGTAAGAAACAACTTTATTTATACATTTGGAAGCGACACTCTTAGGCTATTTTTCAACATGGTCAACGTGGTATAAGTGTTTTGATTTCAACTTTGTATACATCCGCCGCCTGAGACTTTAACCACTGGTTAACGCAGGGTAAAAGTTTGGCATCACTGTCAATGTGCTGTGTTGCGGGAAGAGGTGAAAGTCGCTTGGCGCTAGATCCGAGATGTATGGAGGGTGATCCAAAATCATCCAAGAGCTGTCCAGTATGGTTGACTGTGTGAGGGCGGGCGTTGTCGTCGAACAACAAAACTTCCACCTCTTTCCAGCGATGAAGACCTGGTTCGCAACGCAGCGATTCGATAGGGACGCCGAACTTCATGTCGGCTTTACCCAGTGCAGGTTAAAATCTCAGGCGGCGGATTTATAAAAGTTGGAATCAAAACATTGTGATAAGTGCCTCAATTTAAATGGCGATTGTTTTGATATATAGCCCGAGAGTGTAGCTCTCAAATGTATGTAACAAGAGATTTTCTTTACAAGTTTACAATTATTTATTTCAAAACGTCTGCTACTTTCTGGACAACCCTCGTATTATCTAGTATTACTCCCAAGATCAATGCCGGCATTTTTTGTAATGTCATTTTCATTTTCAAGATCAATGCCCCATTTTTGTGCAATTCGGGTTCGCGTTCACGTGGCACGGGGTCGTCGATCTCCGATGACCTTAATACGAATGCCTTTGAGCTTCACCTTGACCTACTTCCAACGTCATCGCCACGTGGCACGCGACCATTCAACTATTTACCTATTTTTCAAGACTACCGCACAGTGGCCACCGCCCTTAAACCAGTCCAGGTCCACTAAACTAAAGAATTAGCCCCTTCCGCATTTACATCAAACTAGGAACACCCTGTATATAAATGTAAGAGTGGGCATTAAAATAAGGAAGCATCTCCAACCTCAAGAAACGCTACTGGTATCTACAGTTCAGATGGAATGTCTATTTTTTATGTGTTTAACTCTCAGTTTAAAAAAAAACCATCACACTCATTTACCACCAAACCAGTGGCGCCGCCAGGGGTAGGCCCTGACCCACTCGTAGTGTTGTTCGGCCCCCCTTGAAAAAATGATCCAACGCTCCCATGAACAGATTGCGAATTGCGCCTTGAATACGATTCGCGGATCGTTTCATTTTTTTCCCATTTCTCCAAATATTCAATTAATCACTTTTTTTTGGTAATATACAGGCTGTTTCAAATTGTTAACTTTGTTAGTAGAAGAGTTAGAAAGACTGTTAAATTACTAAAATTGTGTATTCATTTCTACTGAATCTGAATCTATAAGTAACTAAAAAAGGAAAACATCTCATTTTTCAGATAACTACAAAAAACTGACTCTTATTATGATGGAACATCCTGTATATTAGTACATTATATGACTGCTTATTAAATGAGCTACAAAATTTCTAAATGCAGTATATCAAAAGTACTTGAAATAACCAAAATTTTTCAATTATTTTAATTTTAATCTAGTTATCCATGGACCATGAAAATGATACAAATACATAATAGTATTTAAAATAATTGGAAATAGTGTGTATGGTAGGTGGTTAACAAAGCAAGAATGTAATATATAAAAATTATTACAATACAATTCCATTTGATTTTTTTTTAGGATTTTGGGGTCATAGTGTCAAAACTAGCTCCCTGGCGGAGAAGGATTCAACTAAATTAACTACATTCATTCTTATTGCCCAAGAAATGCTCTTTTCAACCATACCAAATTTGTTAAAATCGGTCAAACGGTTAAGAAGTTAAAGCAGGTTATTGCAAAAACAATTGAACGCCCCACACCATCTTTGTTTGTGAAATAACTGAGTTTTTGTTTTTACGGAAATGATAAATAAACTGGTTCTCTTTAAAAATGTGAAAAAAATTTTTTTAGTTTATTATGCGAAATTTAAAGAAAATTCAATTTTAAAATTTAAGATGGCGCCCTCTGTTGGTCATTTTTAGAACTTGATAATATTTTTCAGCGATTCTTCTTGAGCGATTTACCCAACAATTTTTTTTACCCCTTAAGTCATATGACATATGACGAACAGTTCTCGAGATATGGCCGAGCAACGGTCTTATTGGGTCACCTGGTACAATCATTCATGTAAACACAAACAGGATCCGATGTTGCCATTTAGGTATCTAAACTACTTTGATTAATAATGCATAATAAATAAATTTTTGTATTTGTAAATTGATTTGTCGATACTCGTACACAATACAAGTCTAGCGAATTATGACCCACCCTAAAACATATTGGTCCCAGGTTAGCCCACCCATTGAAATATTTCTGGCGGCGCCACTGCACCAAACAGTCTCACTGAGGATAGTGGAAACGCAGCATTTGCATGTGCTGAACTTCACCTCCGACTATGTAGTGATTAAAATAAAGCCATTTATTATAATTATTATGCTACACATGGTATTCAATATACTCCAAAGCGACAAACCTAATAACCTCCATATTTTTGGGCTACCCTATACATGAATTTGCCATTAAAAAATTTAAATCGACGGATCCAAGCGTTTTTTTCAAAGACGCACGCCCCCATTTAATTGTTATTGAGTTTATACATTATTTCTGGGACGTAGTGTATATGTAGTTTAGTCATCAGTTTAATCAGACTTAACAAAATCCTTTTTTTCGATTGTTTTATCTACAATCGAGTCTAAAATAAAAGAATTCTTTGATTTCCTAACGAATTCAGTGAGTATTGACAACGAAATGAACATATACTTCCGATATACATTTTGCACATTAAACTGAATGTCGTTTTTGAACGTATTTTTTAAGGAATTCCATATCATGAAACTAATATTAAGGGGGGTTGTGGTCAGACCACAAAGACTACTTACTGGTAGCAGTCGAGCACGAAGCAGCGGAAGACATCCGCTCCTTAAGTGTGATCTGAAACTGATATTCGCTACCGGTCGTTTGAATTTCGGCCGCCCCACCTAGCTGGGTACCCTAAAACGAAACTTCAACCGAGCTCACTAAAGCAATGTTACGTACGCTAGTATTCGTCGAGCTGGAAAAGTTTGCGCTCGGCGCGCAGTAAATCCTCTTCACCCCGTTGCTCGCATCATCCGGCAAGAAATCAAGCTCACTCGATCGACTTGTTTCGGGATACTTAATGTAATCGTTACACACACTGGATTGTTTATGTAGATTATACAAGAGCGATAATATGGCGGCACGGTTTCGCAACACTGACTATAAATGAAACAGTACACTTTGCTGTTCAGTTTAGGGCCGGTCCTCCTACCTCCTCATTAAATTATTCGCCGAATAGAGGTAGAAAAAGCAGCCCGTAGCGAGCACTTACACTTTTCTGCAGCTTAGCATAGAGAAGATCGAAATCGTGCTCCGCGGAAGGGTCGCAAACGGCCAGCATCTTCTTAATGTTATGCACGACGTGCTGCTCGTCTATCGACAAATTTGTGTTGACGGACGACAGGAATTGCGATGAGGTCTTGAATAATCTCGAAGAGAGTTCTGTAAGCTTCTGTGATCGAATTGTAAGTGAAGTAAATTGAGACCTACCTGGACTGCCCCGGGAGTAAAAATTGCATAGTTTATTAATAAGTGCGGATATTGTCGCACTTTCATTACCGGAGCGATTCATCCTTACATTTACTAATCAGAATATAAAAACGATCATAAAATTAAAAAAATTAAGCTTGTTAAAAATTAATTACAAAATTTAATTTCTGGTAGAATTTGACAGATTTAAAAATGTGTAAATATAAACAGCAAAATTGCACTGTAGCCAACATAACACTTAAAGGTTTTGCAGGTGGCGACACTGTATCGATGAAATACAGGGTGCTACAATGAAAGCGCAATTTCTGCAATCCCACATTCGAAGATTATACTTTAGAAAAACGTTTGGGCACTTATCGCGGCTTTTGTAGTAATTTAGTGACTGGTTTGGCTGTTGTTGTCTTCCCGGATTGCTTCAAAACTTACGTACAATTCCTTCTAGGCTCTAGGGGCCCTCCAGCCCGGTGCACGTTTTTATTGCTTCATATGCGTTTTTAAACTTTCTTCATTAAACAGTTATCTATAAGAAGTCGCACCCACCCCCTAAGTCTGTACAGATAATTCGCAAGTGATAATCATTCAGTTAGTGCACCATAAGTACACGTTTAAGTAAAATTCATTTTCATTGTTTCATACCATATTCTACCGCTAGGGATTTGTAGATAGCTATGAGAGCCTCATGTCTGGACTTTCCAACTTATTATATGTGGCCGCACCTAACCCTGGAAAAGTTCAGATGAGTTCCAACAGCACTATTTCAACAAGGTGGTCCAGAACACTCATACAGGTTTTCCAGAACTTTTTGTGCTCTTTCGATGGCATTTTGATATTTGTCAAAGGCGGTTTCATCTCAGAACTTCTTGGTCTATATCAGAGCTTTCTCTGAAGAGTACATATAAAGTCCCTGCACAGCACAAGAAAGGGCGAGATGTTTTAAGACAATGAAAAGATCGCCAGAGCATTTTAGGAGTCTCTCACAGCCTTTTTGAGTTTTTTAGTATTGGTCAGATGACTTTCTTTTCAGGACTTTTTGATCACTATCGAAAATTGTAAAAATAAGGAAATAAAATCAATCCGGCAACGTTTAAAAATGGCAACCGAAGTTCCCTCCAAATATGCCAACCAGAATATCCCGCTTAAATATGAAAACGAAAAGTGACATATGATGAATCCACCATAGGCATTATAAAGATTTTGGAAGCTCGGAAATTTAAGTTGAAATAAATCAAATTCCAACAATAAACTTTGAAAATGGTAATTCATCGAGTCAAATAAATATATTAAACTGTATAGCAAAATGAATTCTTTATGCGGGCTTCGAGAGGTGATTATTCAAGTTGGGTGCAGTTAAAAACAAGTTTAGCATACAGAAGCAACAAAAAAAAAGGGTGAAATACACAGGATGTGACTCATCTTTGGTGCAATAAATCCTACTGTTAAGCGCAAGATGGAAAATTGTATGACCTTGTAGGGCAAATTCAATGTTAACAACAAAATATGTGGCAATCAGTGAATTGCAACTCATATCGCACATAGATTTTAAACCAGAGTTTTGTGTTAGCAGAATCTTGCCCCCGAGATAGGTAACTCACCCCTTGTCTGGGGTATTTAATCCTACAGCTGAGAATCGACAACAATCCCAGCATTAGCTGTCATAACTAATGTGGTTACAGTTAATTACCAACCCCGTGACCGCCTCATTCATGGAGAAAATGTTAGTTTACAAACAAGTCAGTGCATACATCAAACAGTTCGATAACTTCCACGTTTAAAAGAATGGTGAACATTTAAAAATTTAATTTGGGGCTTGGGGCAAAGACTAAGTAATCAAAACATAAATTGAATAACATTTTCATTAAAAATGAAAAAAGATTTGAAACAATAAAGCTTAACGGTGTTTCCCATACACCTGATGCATTGAGGTTAAATCATGTCAACTTCAAAAACAAAGATGGAAAATTATACTCAAATATAAAATGTTGTATACAGAACACAAATAAATTATAACGAAATGCAAAGATTACTACCTGCATTAAACAACACAAATGTTTACGGAACGATGCTTTCTCAACCGCCATTAAAACCATAATACCAAACGTAGTAGGGTTCGTGCTCTCCAGATGGCGCAGACTTTTCCTCATCTAAAGATTGCGGGGTTGCTAGCCCTTAAAATGTGTGGACCATCATAGATTGTAAAAATCCGGCATTTTGCGAAATGACCAATGCAGCAGACAAAGTGAGAAATGGAACTAGAGTTTGCACTTCTCCTGCCTCTCCTTAGGGATTTCGCGAAATGCCTAAACATTCAGACAATGTGAAAATGCTTGGTTATTTTCCACAGATTGCGCGTACAGCGGTGCCAAACGTAAAACTGTCGCGTTAATACCTTCCCCAATCTGATATATTCTCCTCAGTAAATCCAAAGCCAGAAAAACCCATAGAAGAAATGCAGTCTAAACGTGAGCGCAATATTTAGCGAGTACTTAAATACAATCGCAATCGTCGCGTCGTTTACGATCCAATGGCAACGCTGTATCCGCAATCGGTGGGAAATGACGAAGCCTTCGCACTTTGCCTGCATGTATGGGCATTTTGCGAAATCCCTAAAGAAAGGCAGGCCAGCTCCATTTCTCACTTTGCCTGTTGCATTCGTCATTTCGCGAAATGCCTAGGCATTTTGCAAAATGCCGGATTTCGCAGTTTGCCGGTAACATATATACAGAGTGGGACAGCTCAAAAGAAAGGAATTACTTACAACCAATTAATATGGTTTTGGAAAGAGAAAGAACCTTTTACAAGCTTTATATAACTCCATGCGCCGATACCAAAGCGTTTTCAAAGAGTTCTAGCTCCTAAAAATTAAAAGAAAAACACTAAAAGGCTTTTCAATATTCTACAAGCAGTGGCGTACGTAGAAATTTATTCTGGGGGGGATTAAACAAGTTCGTGGCACATACAGTTACCCAGTGCGTATTTCCGGTCGATCTGAGACAATTTTTTTTCTGGGCAAAAAAAGGCAGTTTATTACGTTCCTTTTTTCCCAAAAATCGACTGCACCAAAATTTCTCGGGAAAAAACTTTTTCTGATTAATTTGGGTGCGTAGAATCCAAAACGATTCGTACTTTTTCGATTAGACGTCTCAATCAAAAATTATGGGCAAAAACCAATTTCGACTAAAAATTCAAAGGGCTGTAACTTTTGATCTAGTAGTCCGATCTTGGAACTGTTTGAAATTATGGATTCTACAGGCCACATTCTATAAGGAAATTTTTTTTCCGGGTCGATCTGAGACAATTTTTTTTTTCGGGGCAAAAAAAGGCCAGTGTATAAATCTTCCTTTTTTACCAAAAATCGACTGACCAAAAATTTCTCGGGAAAAAACTTTTTCTTATTAATTTGGCGTGCGTAGAATCCAAAACGATTCGTACTTTTCGATTAGACGTCTCCATCAAAAGTTATGGGCAAAAAACCAATTTCGACAAAAAATTCAAGGGCTGTAACTTTTGATCTATTATTATCCCTCTCTTGTTTTGAGCGCCTCAACCGAATGCGCCCAATTACAGCAGTGACCCGAAATGCTATTAGAGGTGCCTCTGCAGAAGGTTTAAGTGTCTATACTACTCCGGTATTTACCTTACGAATTAGGAAAACTGCAGGAAAACCTAATTCGGAGAAGCCGGTAGAATGCTCGGAACTGGTCAAAGGTAATTTCCATCTCCGCCACAGATGAAAAATTCACCTCAACCGAGATTCGAACACCCAACCTCCAGATTTATAACCCAATGCTCTACCACTGAGCCATAAATCCATCAATCTAGTAGTCCGATCTTGGAACTGTTTGAAATTATGGATTCTACAGGCCACATTCTATAAGAAAACCAAAATTGCTCTCTATATATACCTATATATTATTGCCTTTATTTTAAAGTGGGCGGAGCGGAGTATTACCTAAATACCTAATAGCTATGATGATAACTCAATTCTTCCTTGGGGAGGATATATCCCCTTAATCCCCCTCGGTAAATACGCCACTGTCTACAAGTGCCTCTCCAATGATTTCCAAAGCTCTTTAGGCCCTTTCCAAGTCATTTATAGAGCTCATGATGCTTTCAGAGCATTGTGGGTAATTATAGCACTATAGTGCCCTCCAGAACTGTCTCACTCTCTCCTCAGAACCTTTTCGGATTTTTTCTGAACTTTATACGCCCTTTCCAGAAGATTAACAGTCCTTTTTGTGAAAGATGTAGGTCCTGTGCAGAACTAACTGTACTCTCCAATCCCATTCCAAAGACCCTTCCTAGACCTGGGTAGACATTCCTAGAATTCAAATCTTAAGTCATCTGACAACGTTTCATAAGATGGCCTTGCCTTAAACAATTCAGTCATCGGCCATTCGAAAATTAAAAGTAAAAACATGATACCTTTAGCCGGTGATTGTCAACGTTTTCGGGCGGGTTAGTTTATATTTACACGTTTCTTTAATAAAAAATTAAAAATTAGACATGACAATTAAAATGGCACATTACTCAATATCACAATAAATAACTAGTTCTAATCAGGTTACCGCAATAAATAAATTATAAAGTTCTCACAATGTTGGTTTATATAAATTTAAAACACTTCTGTTTATCGTGTGGAATCCTAGTCTTAAACAATATTGAATCGGCGCGATATTGCGTATTTAACAGTGGCATATAACCAAAGACCTAAAAAGTGGCGGTATGAAAATAGTGTTTGCGCATAACAGCTTACCTGGGTAAAGAAGTTAATGCACTTGTGACGTTCTTGAAAATGGGTATCATCCTCCGACAGACTTTGTGGGCATCCAGGACACCGAAACGTCCATCGCGATGTGACCTTAACTGGCGGCTGCCTTGTAATGTGACTAACTAAAAAGTTCATCGCTATGTCTTCGCAATTCATGTACTCGTCGACCTTATCGCGAATGGCCTGTGGTAACCACTTCCAATACAAATGGAAGTAATGTCTGTGTATAAAAGCGGCACCAGTTAATACCATGCTTAATTCACAACTATAGTTTGAGTTATACAGCCAACTGCTACCAGTGTTTAGATCCCAAGCGTGGAAGCGGCCCGGAAATCCGACGATCCGATCCCGATGCTCACGCCACACCCGAAACCCGAACAAAATTTCATCGTGCCTCAAATGCGCGTCATCGTCAACTGATAATATTGCTTCAGTTTTTAGGTTGTCCAATGGCAGAAAGCGATTGTTTAGAGAGTTGCGCGCGGCTTTGATTATATGCAAGGGCGCACCGATATCCGGCCAGCGTAGTTCTGGACTGGGAGGCTTGGGGGAGTTCCAGACTACCACCACAGAATTTAAGTATGGAAGACCTCTGAGCCTCGCGATCGAATCTAGCAACACTTGTTCGCGCTCGTAAGTCAACAGAAGCACCGTAAACTGTTCACGCGGATTATTACCACCGAGTGCTTCCGAAAACTCTTTGCCTGCTCCACCTTGACCTTGGCCAATGGGACGAAATCCTCGCCCTGAGCCTAAGAACTTGGCATCGGAAGGAAGCAAAGGGTCGGTGGGTAACGTCGGATACAAATGGAATGGATCACCCCAATCGTTCCACACCTCGTGACCTTGAGTCAACAAGAGGCTATAGTTCCGTCGGTACGACGGAGTGTTGTACGGCGGTTCGATCGGTCCCAAACTCTCATCCTGTTCCCCATCAACATTAACAATGACTTGCGTCGGTTGAAAGGTGTCATTAAAAATGGACATCGCCGGTACGTTTTCGACAGGCAAAGGTGGAATATTCAAACGATCCCGAAGTATCGCAATAATTGTGTCTAAAGTGCTCTGAACCGAAGCCAGGTACTTCTCCCACATCAGCCTCCCTTGGCGGCGCATGACCACTATGTCGGCATCCGGAAAAGTTCGCAAGAGAAAATGCAGCTCAGTTATTCGCACGCGCGGTAGAAACAAACAGATCCTCTTCCACTGAATCACCTCGTCGTAAGCCAGTCGCACCTGATCGCCTCCTAAAACAACGGGAATCGCACCGGAACGCAACGCCTCGTAAACTCGCGCCTGTAGAAGAGTGGTCGAAACATACTCGTTGGTCGCGGGCGCAAAAATTAGAACGAAAGTCGAATCCTTCAGGTACGCCTTGCGAGAACTATCGGTACCGCACAGCGCCCAGTCTTGCAATCCAACGTGGCCGTTATCGTCGTTCGCGGGTACGCACTCGAATTCGAAATAAAACCTATCGGAAACACTCGTCTTTTCCATTTGCTTCAAATGCCCGACGATGAATTGGTCCAGCTCGTAATAGTAACTGTCGCCGTTGACGAGGTCGGAGTCGTCGATGCCGTAAATGTAAGTCGAAGCTGTCGATCGCTTGCTGACGTTCCTTTTCATTTCGCCTTGAAAGGATAGCAGATATTTTCTACGCGCTGGAAGCATTGGGACGCACTCTTGCCAAACGTCGCCGCCTGAAAGTATTACAAATGTGCTCGATTGTTTTTGGTAATTATGAAACCAACCGCTAGGGTAAAACTGTAGATTTCTACAGTGGGTTTTAGGTTATGCAGTGTTTCCTGTTTACCGTAAAACTGTAAGCAAAAGGTTCTCGCAAAATCTGTTATTTCGTCGGTGCTGCCCCATAGTGGTTGGTTTCATAATATAAAAAGCGGACAAAATACGGTTTGTTGGGATATAGCTTGGCATTGCATATTATATGGCTAAAGCTATGCTCATTTTGAATGTCATGCAATACGGTCCAAAAAATAAGCGTCTGGTCTCATGCAATGCAGTATTTAATGCCCCAGGGGACTATGTTTTCGATATTGTGAGCCTTTTACAAGATATTTTTATAGGTACATTTTACCCCCACCACTTAAACACAACTTCGCCGAGGGGGGCCTAGGGTAGTCAGATTGGGCAACAAATGAAGTCATTAAAACAATAAAACCTCTTGTAGGTACGATTTAAATCAGATTTAGATTTTAATCCTACCTAAAGCAGTGGTTCCCGGCCTTTTAGACACAGCGACCTCCTTTTTAGGTTGAGGATATTGCCGACCCCCCTATGAATTATAATTTTTTTAAAAATACATAATCAAAACGTCTACAATAGTTGTTTTGTGTGGCTTTATTAAAGAAATAGCGATAACAATAATTGTTTTTATTTTTTTCCACGTACTTCGCGCCCCCCTCGGATAAGTTCTGAGACCCCCCAGTGGGGGTCGTGAGCCCCCGGTTGAGAATCTCTGCTCTAAAGTCAATCAATGTTGTTCTCGGTTAGTATGTGGATGGGAAATGACTCGAAAACTAGAATATGAAACGAAATAGCAATTGTTATACAGGATGGTTTATATCAAAGTAGCATTTTTTTAAATACAACCCCCCGAGGGGGCAACAGGTAGAGGATATCACTAGACCTAATAGGCACCGATCCTTTTCGTATCAAAAGAAATGATTTGCTGAATATAAAAAAGAAGTACAAAACACTTAAGAAAATTCAGTAATTGAAATTATTATTGATAGGTATACAGCGTGTTCGTATTTATTGTTTGACAATTTTTTTTTGTGTTTATATTCTGCGATAGAGAATTTATTGTTTTTTTTCTTAATGTATTTTTTACAAATATAAAAATATTTATGTTGCTGGAAGCTTAAATATTTATTATACAAGACGATAAAGGAATGTTTTAACCATTGAGATGGTTAGTTTCCCTTTATCGTCGGGTATAATACAAAACTTTATTTTACAGCAGAAGCCAAATAAATCATTAGGCTTAAGAAAATTCTGAATTTAATTTCGACGTCAAAAATAGCAAACTTATGTTCCGTCGCTGCCATGGAAACAATATTGTATTCTATTCTCAACTTCATTTTATTTCGTGCTCCGCGTCCCATTTTTAATCAGAATGACAGATGTCATTAGAATGCACAATCATTTGTTTCACTTTATCTACCCTTGCGGTTAAAGCAATCACTTTATCTATCCTTACGGTTAAAGAGCGAGTTGCCTACTTATTCAAACCTATTAAAATGTTAATTTAGTTAACATCTGCTATAAGATAAAAAATTTATTATTGTTTATTGTAGGTATAGTAACTATTGCTCACGTACTTACTTATTTACCTATTTCACATAAATCCAGTTACTAATTACACAGTACGTAGTTATACCTATAGACCTCTCGCTAGGCTAGACGTTCGAAACGAGGTTTCAAATCACTTTTTACTATACTTTTAGAAGGCCATGCATATCAGTGAATATCGGAGGATATCAAGGGATATACTCAAGGATATCTGAGGATATCCGAGGTTATCTTGTATACAAAGGATATCTGGTGTACACAATTTTATGACAGGATGTCCCCTCAATGACTGCATATTTCAATTCCTTGCACAATTTTCAATTTTTTTGTAATAAGCTAATAACACAAGCATAATTGTGTAGGTTGTACACAGAAAAAGAAAGTCTTTCGAATAAGTTCATGAAACTTTTGCGTTAGTGCTATTTGGGAAAAAATTGTATGATGCCAGGGCGCTAAAACTCATTTAAAAAAATCGTTTTTCAGAGTCTTCCATCCTTTATGCCCAATGTACGGGGTGTCCTCAGACCATGGAACCGTTAATTGCACAGCTTAGGGAAAAGATATGGTTAACAAAAGAAATCGTTGGAAATTATTTTCAAGTTTGTCGCTAGAGGGCGCACGATTCATGGTTAAGTGGAAAAATTTTTTCTTCAAATATGCGTAAATTCTCAAGAGACCCCCACGCTCATTTTTGCCTTTACCTTTAAGGGCCGGTATTATAAAAGCACCGTTTAAGCGGAGATTAATCAATCGGCGATTGAACGTCAAACCAAGATTGAGAGTGGTTGCGTATTATAAACACCGTTGGAAAAGCGTTTGGTGAATCTCCGTTTGAGTTTACGATCCCTAGTATGGTAACACTGCGGGCGAACCGTGGACCAATCAGAGCGCAGAATTTTCAGTCGCCGATGCATCAGCTGACAGGTGATGACGTTCTTCGCACCGATCGCGCCCGCACCGTTCGTTCTTTTCGTTTCTGTGCCATTTGCCGCTGCCGCTGTGACTGTGTTGAATCTGTTCATCCCCTTGCGAAATCGTTTTACATAGCGCTATTCTGCCTGCCACTGTGCCAATGACAGACAAGGGAACAAGCGAGTGGCTTTTACGGACGCGGACGCCCATCAGCAAGCGGATTGCGTTCAGTCATATTTGAAAATAAAGGGCAGACGCCTCTACTACCAAGAACAAGGTTATGCATCAGGATATCATCAGATATAAGTTTTTTGTTTGCATCTATATCCCTAATCATTCTGTGTGAAAAACCTCACAGGTAATGAAGCTGGAGCTGGTGACGACAGCCTCACCATTGATGGGCAATTATTAATTAATTAAAACACCCAGTTGCGCAAAATGTTTGTTTGGGGGGCAATTAGTGCTCTAATCCTGTTTTCTAGGGATCAAACAATATCCTTGGATAACCGAAATCTCTGCCCAAATTCCTCTTCATCCCACTTGCCGAAATGATCAACACGTTCTTTAAAATTTCTGCTCTTCTTCTAATGAACTCATCCTCTGCTGAAGAGTAGAAGAGTCATCGTTGCTTAACTGCCCACAGTAACCGACCTTTTGCACGTCCAATTCCAATTATTTCCTTTTCGTTATAAATCGAAACAATGGCACAAAACAAAATAAACTGGTTATGATCACCTTAATTCTTTACACGTTTGCGCGCCTAATCTCCGTTTGGGCCCCCAAAACCCGAGAAAATTGACGGATTGACTACAATCGGAGATTGAGCTCTGGTTAAGACTCAAGCGGCGTTTATAATACGCGCAATCGCACTCAAACTACGATTGAACGCCAATCTCCGTTCAAGCGGGCTTTATAATACCGGCCCAAAATGTAATTTGATATAGATAAATAAGTAAAGGAATGTTTACTAGGTCATGTACCTAATAGTAGTATATTTATGCGTTAATTTCTGAATGCACTGATGCGGGGATATGTGTAAATGCATATTATAGGTATATTTTATTCATGTTGTACATTCTTGTAACGAAGCACCCGTTCTTCGGCTGGAAAATACCAGTTTTAATGATCACTCTGTAGACGAACACCTGTTATCAAGAAGCGATTTAAGCTGGGCGCTTCGTTACGAAGATTCCGACTATTTGGATAAGTATAATTAACTGTAATTAGTTAAATGGGTTACAGGGAACAGCCTCCGATTAAGTCGAGAATACATTTGTTAGGTGCGCTCTTAAAAAAACTTGAATTTTGACACCAGTCCTGTATTTTTTAAGACGTCTGCGAAGGACGTTATTTATAATAAATAAATAAAACACGTGCAAATTATTCATTCTACAGCGCCATCTTGTAGGCGCCGCGTAACACTAATTTAGTTTGGATTTAACTCACCAGATGCTTAAATCCAAACCACAGTTGCCTAAATTTAACATGCCATGATCCATCTGTAATATACAGGGTGATTCCTATAGTACCTGCCACCGTTTGGGAGCGTGTAGGTGGTGCGTAGGGGAGTATTTTGATATAGGACACTTGGGGTCGGAAATCTAAAATAAGGGTGCCAGAGCCAAATTTACCTTCTGGAATTTCGCGCCTGTAGGTAGGCAACCCAACCGGCCGGCGGTGCACACGGAGCGATCTCAGGCGGCGATGTGTGGCTGACACTTGATCAGAATTTTGTTTAAACCCACGAAATCCCGTCTGCAACGACGCGTATCAAGTGAATAAACACTATGGCACGTTTTACTAACACGGAATACGCGGACATGCACTTCATGTACGGATTGGCAAATGGTAACGCACGAGCTGCACGACGAGCGTACGCTGAGCGGTATCCAAACCGTCAGTTACCCTGCAGACAGGTCTTTCAAGAAGTTCACTTCCGACTGTGCGAGACAGGGCAATTGCAGGTAAGCTGACGGAGGCTTAACTTTACACACAGATTCGTGATGCACATCGATACTTGGGTCATTTAAGCACCCATTTCGAAAAGTTTGTTTGTTTACACCGACCTCCTCCTATTTCGCAGCCCACTAGCGCCCGTGATCGCGATCGCCCGTTGGTAAATGCCTTAGAGGAGGATGTGTTGGAACGTTTCGAGGCAAACCCGCGTACTAGCACTCGACTTGTAGCAGATCAGGTGGGTTGTAGTCAACACACAGTGTGGAACATCGCCAACAACAACAACTTACACCCCTATAAGTTTAAGAAAGTGCAAGAGTTACGGCCGGGTGACCATGAAAGGAGGCTGGAATTCTGCAACTTAGTCGTCCAGGAGGAAGAAGCTAATCCGAACTTTCTGAGGAGCGTGCTAGTTACTGACGAGAAAGGATTCTCAAGAGAGGGGACCTTCAATCCTCGTAACAGCCACTACTGGGCGGAGCACAATCCTCATGAAACGTTTACGCGAGGATACCAGGACAAGTTTTCTTTAAACGTTTGGGCTGGCATCCTGGGGGACAACCTACTGGGGCCTTACATCCTCCCTCCGCGTCTAAATGCCCATAATTACCTGATTTTCCTGCGCGAGGTGCTACCAGAACTTTTAATGGATGTTCCAGTGAACTTGTACTGGGACCACTGGTTCCAGCACGATGGGTGCCCTGCTCACTACGGGCGGCAGGTGAGGGAACACTTGGACCAAACCTATCCGGACAGATGGATCGGCCGTGGAGGTGCGGTGGAGTGGCCTGCCCGCTCGCCCGACATCACCCCATTAGATTTTTACTTGTGGGGTGTGATGGAAGCGCACGTCTAGGAGACTCCCGTCGAATCCGAAGAGGACTTAATTGCGCGCGTCGTCATGGCCGGAGAGGCTGTTCGCCAGGACATAGGAGTCTTCACGCGAGTTCGAGGGGAGTGGTTGGCTAGATGTAGGAAGTGCATTGAGAACAACGGTGGCCACGTTGAACACTTGTAAACGTTATTGCTTTTGACTGTCGTTTTCCCTCCTTCCCTCCCATGTCGCTTCCTCGCGCTAACTCGCTCTGCATCGCTCCGCGCGAAACGTCGGTCGGTTGGGTTGCCTACATACAGGCGTGAAATTCCAGAAGATAAATTTGGTTCTGGCGCCCTTATTTTAGATTTCCGACCCCAAGTGTCCTATATCAAAATACTCCCCTAGGCACCCCCTATACGCTCCCAAACGGTGGCAGGTACTATAGGAATCACCCTGTATTTATATCTGTGATAGTATCAGCGAAAAACAGGTAACCTCGAGGGTAACCTTTACATATTTTTGGAGGAGTCAGACTCCGGAATATCTAAACAGCTCTGGAAATGGACTTAAGCACGTTTTGGTAAGACAAGTGCTAAGGAACTCTAGAAAGCCTACACGACGTCCAGAGCCTTATGTGTTTATCACAGCATTTTTGGACACATCTAAGGAAACCCTGGAAAGCCTTCTAAACGTGTTCAAGGATATCAAGTCGCCAGCATGCTCAAATATCCAAAGGAAGACTCCCCAAAACCTTTTAGGCGCTTTCCAGAGCTTTATGCTGTCAAAGTCTTTTATTCCCCTCCCAGAGCCGTCTGGGCCTATTCCAATACTAGCAAGGTACTGGAAAACACTAAGAAAACTGCCTACACAATTATGGAGAATTTGCCTCGAAATTTTCTGCAAATCAGACTTACCAAGACTATGGAGCCTTCTAAAGTCGACAGGATTTCCCAGAATTAATAAGTGCTTGTCAGTGTTCCAAGCTCCTAAGCCTATCCTCAAACGCTCTATTGTTTTTCTAGAGTTTTCAGGGAACTTTCCTGAAAATCTTGACCATTCTATCTTTTCTCCAGAGCTATCAGGACTGGTCTAGTCCTGGAAAAAACACACAAGGCTCCAGGAAGAGACTAAACAAAGTCTGGAAAGCATTTTGGGGATTCCCGGAAGCCCTGGATAGCCTTTTCAGTGCAACTTTTAGAGCAATCAAGGCTCCTCAAAGTCTTATAGTCTTTCCACACCTTCCCATAAAAAGAGTTTTACCACTAAAAGAATCTGAAAAACTTCTACATGTTTTCAAGAGCTTCTCCAGAGCATTTTACAGCTCTCCACAGCCTTCTAACCGCTTTCCAGAGCTGTTTATCATCCGGTTAGAGTTTTATTGTAATCCCCTCTCAGAGTTTTAGAGACCCTTTCGAAAATATCAGAGGGAAGGGAGTGTAAAAGCTATACCATGCTCTAGCAAGACATAAAAAGGTTCTATAAAAGGCCTAAAAGCCTCTGAAAAAATCTAAAAAGTTTTGGTAGGATCGCAATGCATAAATCTCACATGTCACTCTGCTAATTATTACCACTAATCCAGCGGAAAAATGCCATGTAAGGCTTTTCTAGAACTAAACACAAAAAAGCAGACAAAATCTTTAAATAGAAATACTTACCAGGAGGGCCTAACACTGGTGATATGATTAGATCAAAATTGGCTCTAAACAATTGATACGAAAACGTAGACTGCACTATTAGGGCTCTCCCAACGTCCACGTTAGCAAATATATCACCGGACGCGGCAGACAGATCCCGTCTGGCCAAATTTAACAAAATGTGATTCCTGCCGTCGCCGCCCCAATACGGCAGTCGCCTCAGAGCGAGCGTGTTTAACGGTGGTAAACTGACACCGCCGCCGAAAGTATCCGTCATCTCGTCGCTGTCCCTTAAAGCCTCGCCCACGAGAACTAGAAATACGCACGCCTCCTTTGGATCGCCGGTCAAATGCGGGTTGTAGCCCAACGCCTGTTTTAAGGTCGTCTTCAAGAAACCGTCCACGTCCCAATTGCTCTGCATCACGGTGAACTGATCCGGATCGTATAAGTAAACGGGAAATCCGGACGTCAGGGCGCAGCGAGAATGGTCGAAGCACGAGAACATTCGACAATTTTTCACCGCACTCTTAGATAACGACGGATAAATTGCCGGTAACTGATTGGGTGTGAGACGTTTCGGTAATGCTAACTCCGGCGTGTTTTGCTCCAAGGCTTCTCGTTGGGCCACTTGGGCTTGTTCCACCGATATTTTTAGCCGATTCAATTCCGTCTGGTAATGATTAAGTTCGAATTTGAGCTGCTCGATGTTTTTAGTGTACGCCTGTAATTCCTGCTGTAGTTTTTGCCGCTTGCTCTCCATATCACGCAGTTCACTGGAAACGGATCCCTTAATCCTGTACAGTTCCTCGACCCTCGTTTTTAAGTCCATGTCATTTAAGTAATTTAAATCTTCTGGTAAATCTACATGCGAATGGGCACTGTGTGCTATATGTACAGAGTTACTTTCGACCATCGATAGGTAGTAATGCGTAATGAGCGGTAATAAAAATAGCAACGCCGATAAAAGGAGTATTATTCTAGATAGCTTTAAATGACCAAACCAATGGCACACGTTTTTACTGGACGTTTCGCTAGTGCTTACCATGGCGTTATGCTTTCGGATTTAGTAGAGAACGAAAAACATCCTTGAAATGTAATTAAGGCTGAATTTGTTGCCTTTTAGTCATCTTACATCCATAATTGACTAACTTTACTAGCTTATTCAATCACAATTTATAAGATTTTCTCATTTTATTGATAAGTATACAGTTTTTTCTGCCATCTTTTCCATACTGATGCTAAAGTGCGACATTTTACCTACTAATGGCACAGTCTAACTACAATGTAGACCATTCGAACTACTTTTTTAAAATGCAACTACCACACCAGCATTTTGTACAACAGAAGTATTATACAGAGCGCTTCAGAATATTCAAAACCATTGTAATCCTACGATATATAATTTGAAGGCGGAGAGGTGTAAGAAAACTGCATAGTACGCGTGAGAATGAGGAAAACTTGAGGGAAGCGTGAAAAAGCGGAAAACGCAAATGAAACGTGAATTCAGTTCATAAAATGGCATGGAGAAAGTTCGGAGCACACAGGAACAATAAGGCAGGAGAACATGTGATAAGGATATATAGATGCACGTCGCTTATGAGTGACTGGTAGCAAAAAAATTGTATTATATAACTTATTCTAGTAAAAAATAACAGTACAAATACCTTCGTTTTTTCTATAATTTATGCCGCCGCCGGTAATTTGAAGCCATTGAAGTACACCAGTACACGATCATTGCCGACTGCGTGACGTTACCTGCGCGACCCGAAACGTACTTTCTCTGTAGCACCTGTAAAAAATAAAAGGGCGTGTAAAGAAAAAGTAAGGACGACTTGAAGAGAGCACGAAGAGCCTTAATGAACTGTAGAGAGGATATGAGGAAAACGAAAAAGTGTAAGAAGGATTAATGGAAGCCCGAAAAGTAAATTCAGACCTAGATGGCGTGAGGGACACATGAATATGGATTGAAGAAATCGTGAAGATGGTTTGAACAAAAGTATCACTGGCGTATTTACCGGGGGGGATGAAGGGGATATATCCCCCCCCCCAGAAGAATTGAGTTATCATCATAGCTATTAGGTATTTAGGTAATACTCCGCTATCCGCTCCGCCCACTTTAAAATAAAGGCAATAATATATAGGTATATATAGAGAACAATTTTGGTTTTGGTTAAAGTCTAAAGTCACTAAAATCTAAATATTCTGTAGTATTCACTATTCAGTGAGTGATCAGTGTTGGCAGTCAACGATTTGGCTAGTCGGCATCGATCGGCAATTTGCTACATTGATGCCCAAAATAACAAATAGGTATCAGGTACTTAGTACTGCTACTGAGGTGAGGTACCTGCGTCCTGCCTTTCACGAAATGATGAAAATAAGAATTTTAAATTTTAAAAACAGGAATTTTTTTTGCCCATAACTTTTGATCGAGACGTCTAATCGAAAAAGTACGAATCGTTTTGGATTCTACGCACCCAAATTAATAAGAAAAAGTTTTTCCCCGAGAAATTTTGGTACAGTCGATTTTTTGTCAAAAAGGAAGGTAATAACTGCTTTTTTTTGAGCCCCGAAGAAAAAATTGTCTCGGATCGACCCGGGAAAAAAATTTTCTTATAGAATGTGGCCTGTAGAATCAATAATTTCAAACAAATCCAAGATCGGACTACTAGATCAAAAGTTACAGCCCTTTGAATTTTTTGTCAAAATTGGTTTTTTGCCCATAAATATACTTATTATTCAAAGTTTTCGTTGACTAATTAAAGCAAAAGCAATAAAGGGGCCTGTCAGCAGTAAGAAATAAAATACCGTTCTAATCTAATCTTTTTCGCCTGTACAATAATAAATAGATAAGTGACTACCAGTATCAGCAACCTGCAACCCAATTTCTATTTCTTACCCCCCCCCTCCCCCTTCTAGTACGCACTGGGTGACTGTATGTGCCACGAACTTGTTTAATCCCCCCCCACAATAAATTTCTGCGATCGCCACTGAAAAGTATCATGTGTGTAGAAAGTAAAGGTCATGAAGGAGGAGGTCGGCCGATACGCGTGGGAAAATGGAGACATAGAGAAAGCATAAAAAACATATAGACGTAACAAAACAAAACATGGAGAGGCGGCCTTGAAGGATATGTGAACTGGGGAGCGATATATTTATTTCTAATAATAATATTTTTCATCAATCATTTATTGTCATGCCCGCGGGCTTGGATAATGGATACATCAGTCATAGTGAACGTGTCAGACGGACATACAAGTGGACGATTCCACGACACCTCCATGATATGCAGTTGTCATACAGCCTTTACACTCAAACAGCTCAGTAAAAATAAGAAATTGAACCGTTCTCTCTCGACTTCTCGATCGAAACTGAATAATGAACACAACCGTTTGGGATAACAAATTACTGAACTGCAATAAGTGTATTACATTCTCTTACAAGCACTTTAAAATAATATGGTACACATAACAGGGCTATTTAGTAGGAATTATGTTATTATAAGAGAATTTCATCACAAGCATGGAATATTTTTTTATATATCGTACAAATTTAAAATAGAAAACTGAACTACTAAACTTTAACAGCAGATCGTATATACAAGATGGGTACAAAATTATTTACGCAACCCAATAAAGGGTAGGAAAGTCACACAAGGTGCGCCTTTTCTCTGAAATGACACCGATGTACTTAAAGGAAAATTCAAACCAATACATAATTCCAACAGATGGCGCGAATAGAAATGACAAATATGTGATGACACCTAAGGTAGTAGGTAGGTACATAAACAGAACCGGAACAATTGTTGAGGATTAACGATTAACGTAAAAATGATTATCACATGCAATTTAACAATTAAGATAAAATTATATGTTACAATAAACGATCATTATATATTTTTCTATTATACATTACGATATAATACATTACTTATCAACGTTTTTTTCTAAGTCCTTTTTTTTAGTATTACGTAAGTAAAAAAGCAGTTTCAATTCCAATAAAGCATTATATACGGGAAAACTTAAAAGTACTTTTTCCTTTACTATCACTTGTCGTTGTCTGACAATTCGGTTTCAAGTTTCCCCGTAAATATATAGTTATATTACACATTACGGGATATGATTTTATGTGAAATTATGTTTACATGTGCGCAGTGATATCTACATGTTCATTTCATTTAATTATTCTGTTGTATCTAGTATTGATTCCTATTATCAACTATTATATATTTTTATATTAGTTTGCACCATGCTGTCGAATAGTATTATATAAAATAATACCATCTGCCAATTATAAGTTATCTTCTTTTGCTCCGAACATTTCGAATATGTCTTTTAAATAGAACAAAAGTAATTCAAAAGGATATAGTCTTAGGTATATCTTACAGTATTTAAAGACGTATTCGCAAATATCCCGGCAAAAAGTTTATGCAATAATAGTAACATGATGACGGGTTGGTACTGACGGACTACTTTTCTTCGCCATCGTATCTTAGTTCACTGAAAAATACATTAATAAATGTTAGAAGATCTATTCGGATACAGAGTATACACTTAAAAGAGCATTTTGCATTATGTGGAACCCGCCAGCTGCACAGCTTTTTCTGACAGTTCCTATAGCATTTGATTAGGATACACCTTATGGCTTATGAGTTATAAAACAGGCTTGCTTAAATATAAATCGGTGCAGAGTGGCGCATCAAAAATGAATTTTGAGTGGAAGTAAGGCAACCAGAAATTAGGGCAAGTGAAAATTTAAAACGCACGATTACAGCATTTGTGCGCGGGTGCACCATCCTGTTGAAACCAACAGTTTCGACATTTTTTTGTGTGCCCTCAACACAATAGGCAATTTTTTTGCGAGCCACATAAAAAATAAGGTTTTTGATAATTGATCAGATACGAAACGCTGTATCTATTGAAAATCTCTCAACAGAGTCTTGTAGAGCCCAAAAAGTGGCAATGAGAACGCATTTTTAAAATTTTTTTGCATCTGTTCAAATAACACGAAAAAATTACAAACGATATCAGCTAATTTCAGTTTTTCTGGCATATCTTCCGAAGTAACCAGCATTCGTTTTCGTCTTGCATTCGGTAGCGTATAGCTCTGGCCCCTGCGCCAAGAAAAATCTGGACGATTAAACTGGGCAATGTCAACTTTCCTATTTACAGATATATTTTGAAATTTGAACCATAGATGTCTCTGGTAAAGATAAGCATATCGCATATTGTAAATATCAGATGTACGCATGCGCAAGCGCGCAACTGTCAAATTTATTTATGGAGAGAATTTGGCCCCTTACAGTTTTCAATGACATACAATCGAGGACAATTGGAAGTGCCTCATGGATTCTACCACACCTTCACAGGTTTATGACACCACCTCGCTGCCCTTTTTTGGCAACTAAACTATGGAGTGTGATGCAAACACATCCCCAACTCATCTGTACTGCTCAAGTTTTTCTGCAACCAATACAACCCTTGTGGCAGAAGTGGTTATGAGGCCACAAGTGAAGCTGGATCATGACTGAAAGAGGGGATGCTAACCACGAAAATGAAGAAGGAAGCAGCACTCGTGACCGTGTACTACGCCATGCGCACGTTTATTTGGTATCAGTACCTAAAATAACGAAGAGTCAACCTGTATGTGTTGAATTTTATTTATTTTTAAGTGTTAAATGTTGGTCGCCAATTCAGAATGAACACAATTTCTATGATTGTCAATTTTAATTAGAATTATTAGTTAATGATGTGCAATTTTTGTTTTAATAGTCGCTTGTATTTTGTTTATCTAATTGTAAAGAAATTCCCTGTGAAAAGATTAAGTTTATTCTTTTGTAAAATCTCCGGTCGTTACGATAAGAGCATTATCGCTACGTAAGTTAATTAGTTGGTAGATAAGCGAGTTTCACTTATAAAAAACAGTAATTTTGATAAGAACGGTAAATTGCTTTAAATAGAAGAGGCGGAAGTTAATTAGGGTTTTTCTGATAAAAGACGTTAATTGTTACTTTTTTGGTGGCAGGGGCTTTTGGTGTATTGCGGTCGGCGTAATTTGTTGCAAGTTCAGTCTTGGTGTGACCTAAGAGATTTTATCAAAGTGATTATGTTGAGTTAAGCGGAAGCGTGTATTACGTTTACGAAGAAGTTTAGTCGAACTGTTGTGTCTATCATACGTTTATCGTTTATGTGAAGCTTTTCTCAGTACCCGTTAAAGCGAGTTTTTTCGTCATCAAAGAGCCAAGTCTACATCAGTGTCGTATAAATTGAGAGTCAAGTGCAGTCAAAGAAGTGAAGTTCCAGAAGCAACATCAGTTGGTTTTTTTTGGTGTGTTGTTTGTTGAAAATCGCAGATTTAACAGGATTTGAATTATTAACACTTTAAGGCAGGCATGTCAAACTCATTCATCGCCAAGGGCCATTTTAAGGGTTCCACATACAGCTGCGGCCAAAATTTTGATTTTTTATTATTAACATAAAAAGTAGGTATGCAAAATAATACAATAAAACGAATACAAAGAATCATAAAATCATGAAAATATACCCTGTGTCCTATTTTTTTTTTTTTGAGACTGCAGTAGTGTATCTCAGCTGTTTTTAAAGATAAAAAACGTACGGTTTTCGGGACCCTGTGCCATGTTTTTTGTTAAACTTAACAACTTAAACAAACAGAATCAATCCAACTAAGTGCGTTTGTTTCTTATTAGATACAGGGTAAAAACGAAAAGGTTGACTTTTTGGGATGTTGTCAATCATATCTTACTACCGATGTACGATAGAAAAAAAAGGTAAAAACTACCTAAAATCCAGTAGCACAGTAAAAAAAATTGAATCACCGTTTGTGAGATTGAACCCAAATTTGATATTTCTTAAATGCAACACCCTGTATTTAACGTCAATTTTTTGCATTTCTTTTTCGTGGTTACATTGATGAATCATCCTATATTTTTTTATATTATATATCATATTTTTCAAAATGACATGTTTCTACCGCGTTAAAATATACAGGGCGTTTTAAAAAATACCAACTTTAAATCAAATCGCAGAAACGGCGATCCAAAAGTTTATTTACTACGCCTCTGAATTCTACGTAATAATATCTAAAATAGCCAATTTTTATCTTTTTTCTATCTTACATCGGTAATAAGGTATACTATTCCAAAAAGTCAAACTCTTCGTTTTCACTTTCACCCTGTATCTCAGACAAAACGTAGCTAGATTGGTTCTGTTTGGGGTATTATACGTTTCACCAAAAAGTGGCAGAGGGTCGCCAAAACCGCAAGTCTCAACCTTTAAAAGCACTACAGTCTCAACCAAAATAGGAAACACGGTACAATTAAATTTTATAATTTGCATCGTTGCGACCCGCGTATTTGACATGCCTGCTTTAAGGTAATTACGATATTCTTAATGAATTGTTTCAATCGATAGCTTAAGGCGTGTAAGTGTATTCCGGCACTGAGTGCCTATTTTTTTTCAGCTTATTTGATTCATTCTTGTTAAATAAATTTGTTTCATTTGTAAATATTCTATTTTCTGTTTAAGCGACCCCAATAAGTGTTTTCTAGTGGTACCCGGGATTCTATTAGGTGTCAATTCAAATTAGTCAAATTTTTGGAATTATGGGTACAGAGAGACCTGTTGAGATTGTTGGTTGTGGCGGATGCTAGTCGCGCCCTGGAAAACTTGTTGTTTAATTGCGCTAGCTGGACAGGTGCTTCTGGAATCTAATAGTAGCATATAAACAATAGGTACCTATATAAATTTACCAAAAATTTAGTGCTTCAATTTTTTGAATTTTGGAAGATTATGAGCAAACTAAAAGATATACATATGTGCTTAAATAAAAGCTTGTTACGCATGCCACAACTTCATTTCGCGTAACTCTTCTAGTGAAATAAGTATTTTCCTGAATATGAGGCCACTTTCAAACCAGGTACCCCCATGCCCATAGTCAAACATCTACCCAGTTGGCAAATATCTGGTTTTAGTAGGCGCCAATGATATTATACCAGAAGCACACCTGACTGGGTCACCTGATTTTTTCGGGCGCAACTCATTTGTTTAAACAATCTTTCCAAAACCATGACTGACCTCAAGAACTAGATCCGCCAGACTGCTAGACAAATATTTGCGACGCCATCTGGCCAATTCATACAGGTTCGCGCATGCTCAATTGTTAAAGTGCTGAGAGCTAGGCGGGCTCCACCAATAACACCTTGCAACACATTTGTGACCTTCACAGCCATTTTTGCAATTTACATGGAACAGCCGATATGCAATTTACAAGCTGTGGCATGAAAATCACTGTAATGTCTCTTTTGTTTGTTAAACTTGCAGTCGCTCACTGCCATGGCACATCCAATAAATTTTTGTAGTACATCCTATCCTTTTGTAAATTAAAATGAATTAAGCGAATTATGTTCATGGCATGATGCATGCTGCATATATGAGGTCTAAAAAGCGAGGTCAGTACAAGGTAACTAAAACATGAAGTGAGAAAGAGAGGTTCGTACCTACGTAACTGGTGAGCCGACGGTCGGCGTCTATACGCTGTCTACAAGATTGTGACGAAATCTAATATGAATGTTATGTGCAAGATAGAAATACATTACTTTAGTACGGGATGGAACATTACGCGTACTACTATCTTACACACTGAAACGAAACTAATATGAATCGCATGTGAAAGTGATAAGGTTACAATTTGAGGGAATCTAGACTAGCCATGGAACTGCGGCGAGATAGACCGAGGGAGGGAGGCCCACTAACCAGGGACGTCGTTCCAAACAGTTTGTACCATCCTATTACAATATTACTGAGATTTAAATCGTCCAACATTATTTGGGCAACACCCATAAACACTTTCTTGCCTTCGATGCGACCGTAGTCTCCCCAAACGGTAACCTAAAACGGTTTAACTCAACGAATGGATCAGACATCGACGACACGCACCTGAAGAACACAGCCTTGAAATTGTTCTCTAAATGCTAGTTGTTGTTGGTATAATGGATCCAAAGTTCTACGTGCTGACGAAGTTTTTGCTTTCGCTATACATTTTTTTCCATTTACCAAATATACTTTCACATAAGGCGCTAAAATTTGACAGATAACTATGGCCTGGATCGACTTTTAAAAGTCACCTGGTAAAACTTTCGAACCCGGCCTCGCTTGTAGGCCCCTCGCTCTGATTACTTCCACTTCCAGGAATCCCTTTTGGTAGCACAATGACAATTGTATATCTCCCAAAGCGGGCGCGCCAAGCACCTGGCGACCCACAAGCTGTCCTGGTCCCAGTCCATCAATGAAATCGGCAAGCTGCCCGCTCTCACCTGCGACTCTTAAAGACGGCGACCACCTGTACATTAAAACGCAAATTTTAGACCACTTACAAATACTAACTTGTCGGAGATTGTAGAAAAAAGTCTATCTACTTCAGGTTGCTACACAGTACTAATAACTAAATTCGTTGTTTCTAAAATATATATCCAAAGAATTTAGTACAGAGAACAACACAGAGTTGTACATAGAGAGAAATAGAAATATTGAGCAAAATCTACGGCTACCGAAGTGTTATAGGTGAATGTGTAATGACCGTGCCATAAAAACGGTGTTCCTCATGCGTAGCATGCTTAATATAGATTTTTACGAACCAAGTTTATTAAGCGGAAAATTAAAAGTGGCCCCTCGAGACTAACATCCCGATTACCTACACGGCGTTGTCACCTGTTTACCTACCGCTGTTGTAATTGACGAGGGCAACTAGAGCATTTGCGCACGAAAGTTTAAATTGAAAAAAAAGCGGCGGTGCGTCTTCTTTCTTCGCATGGTAGTCCAGGGTTCGGAAAAATTAAGGGAATGGTTCTTGATTCTAAACAAAATTTCTGCTAAACATCTCGCGAAGGGTCACTTACTAGAAAGAAACCCGTGTGTGAGAGAGACATAACTTTACCAATGTTGACATTGACAGTAGCAATTATTATAAATGATACCTATAATCTGTTCACCCAACAGATGCAGTTAAGCCACTCCCAATAAATGTTGGCCAATGTAATTATCAGACCCGTTTCACAGTCACAAAATTATAAAAACCGGAAAATTTAAAATCGCATGTCACATTGTATGACTAAGTTATAAAGTGTTATGTTTTTAATATTGACCTTTAAACATACAGCAGTGCATATAGTTTCAAATTGTTTATGAAGTTCAAAAAGATTAGTTATGAAATGAAATTAACGGCAAATTGAGGCAAGGCAAATACAAAACGCAATGACAGGTTTGACGTTAAGGATGTCAATTTAGATACGGCAATTATAATTGGAAGCAAATAGTTGCGGGTGTTACAGGTTTTGAAAATTCGGCCAATTAAAAATGTTCATTTAAATTTGCCGGGATTTTTTTGGGAGGAGCTTAACTGCATCTGTTGAGTGATCAGATAATAGCCTACACAAAAGACGCATGAATGGCATCAGCGCTTTTAAATTGTTGTGTATTCTATCTCACTTCACACTCATATAATGCTTATTGGGTTTCTTTCTAGCTTATTAAAAGTCAGACCTGCAATAATCTTTCTCCATACTTGTACATACCGTTAATGAATTAAGGCTCCTCTGTAAGTCAATTTGTATTTCAGTGTTATTGCAATTGGTTAGACCACCAACAATACACACTGCTACATGATCTCGTGGAGTGAAACCAACGATGTATCTATCCTTCTCAGTTTTGCTAATTCTCTTCATTTATTGTTAAACACAATAGACCATGTATAATGATCAAGGACTAATTATGTAAACAAGTTTATCGAAAAGCTGTACAATATTTGACTGGAGATGCACAAATTCTGTTACCGTTGAATGTTATTACTTATTCAATGCATTTACAGCATTTTTCTATAAAGACACCTTCTGTAAATTACCTGGTTTTCAGGTAATTAGTGGACTAGATTAGCAATGTTTGTTATAACATTTTTTAATTACCCCTTTATTTCTTGTGATTTGTTCTGATCATTTTTACTGATTTATAGATTTTTATAGTTATTAGGTACATGTGCATGAATGAATTCATTTAGGTAGTATGGTAGATCCTAAAAAAACCGGCACTTCGAACATCTAAAATAAATCTTTCTTTACTTATATACAAGGGTGAACAAAAAAAAATTGTATGTGTTTCATAAAAATGGTAGCTAACGGTTAAAATTCTGTTACAATGATTAAAAGTATAACATTTATACTGATTCTAAATAAATCCATATCTTTTCAAAAACTAATAATTGTACATTTAGCGTATTACTTATTTATATCTATGCACGACCCATGGAGAATTTTTCCGAACATCTTTTGTGCGGTAAGATGACTTCCACTTTTTTGCCCTGAATTCAATGGTAAAAATAAAATTTACTTGATCCTCCTATTTTTTGAGGGACAAATATTCCTGTTGATAAAGTTGATATAAATATAAATAAATATTAAAAAAAATATAAAAAATTTAGTGGTTTCTATCGCTACATAGTATTGGAAATTTGAAAAAAATTCGCCAAGTTGATGTGAAGTTTGTGGGCCTCCATCAAAAGGTATTCTCAAACGGAAAGCTAAATAGTCGAATTTTTTTAAAAGTGCAAGAAATATTTTTATATCCACCACTTTCACTAACTTGACTTTACATGAGCAAAACAGTGACACTTTGTTTTAAATAAAATTGTCAGTGTCGGCCATTAGTTATCGTATCCCGAATGAATTTAACTAAAAAGGGGACTTGTATTTATATCGGTAGCGTTTCTTTTATATATAATACCACGACGTTTTCTATGTTTATGTTCCGCTAATAAGTGAAAAAATGCCTGTGTCATTTGTTATCTATTGGGCACAACTTTATGGAAAGCAAAGGGCATGTGCATCTTTTGCTTTTGGTCGCATTTCTCGAAATAGATAATTTTCACGAAGACTTACTCTTAGTCCAGTATGCAGATAATTTTGACCTGCAAAAGGTGGTGTAAAAGATTTTATTGTTTTAAATGCTCCATTCGGGTCCAAATAACATGTATTTGAAGAGTACGCACAAATTTTTTCCCGGCACAACTTTTGGCAGTCAAAAAACCTCAAAATTTTTGGCATTTTTTTAGTTTTTCGCTTAAAACTCGAAAACGGTCCATATTTTATGAATAACACTTCTTTAGAAAATTAAAGAAATTCAAAATTATGCGTCGATCAAAAAAAACAAACAAAATCGGTCCAATAGAAAAATGTTTACAAGCGATCAAAAAACGCCCATTTTTTCCAACGAATTTCAAAAATTGGTCCAATTTTAAATTGTTGGTACTTTTTGAACTCTCTGATTGATGTTCTACAATCTTTAGGGAGGGGGAGTAGTGGATTTTATCGTTCCTTTAGGAGCCACAACGCATTAAAAAAAGTTTAACTCAGTTCTTTAGAAAAGTTGGAAAAAATGGGCGTTTTTTGATCGCTTGTAAAAATTTTTCTATTGGACCGATTTTGTTTGTTTTTATTGATCGACGCAGAATTTTGTTTTCTTTAATTTACTAAAGAAGTGTTATTCATAAAATATGGACCTTTTTCGAGAAAAATTGAAAAAAGTCCGAACGTTTTGAGGTTTTTTGGCTGCCAAAAGTTGTGCCGGGAAAAAATTGGTGTGCACTCTTCAAATACATGTTATTTAGACCCAAATGGACCATTTAAAACGTTAAAATCGTTTACACCACATTTTGCAGGAATCGGTCCTTCTGACTGCTCCGCATACTGGATTATCTGAGGTATTGTACGTACCCCCCGCCCCGTCAAAGGGAAATATTATTACAGCCTCATTATAGGTTTTTTTTTTATTTCTTGAAGCATCCTGATGGGATGCAAAAGGTTTTAGAAATAAAAAATTATTTCCAATGTACCTATAATAGGATATCCATTTTTCGTCTTGGGAATATGTGACATTATGATTTACAAATCAACAGCATTCAAATAAATAAATAATAAATAGTAATTTATCTAATCCATATCATTAGGAACGGCGTAACATGTGTAGGGTAATGCCAGGTAGTTTCTTTTGTTTTCCCTTTCAAGTAATGAGTTGTCGCCTCAGGCGTTATAAGTGCAATTTGAGTTGCCTATCCTTACGTTAGCGTTTTGATTTTTTTCTGAAGATCGCGAAACATATTTTTTAAAATATATGCCTTATCATAATAGATGGAAATAATATATTTAAGTACCGCCGTAAGAAATACTGTCGGATTTCCAAATTGGTGCTGTACGTTTTTCTACTCCCATTACAACGGCTGTTATTTACGCCGTTCTTTTCATCATTGCAAAGAATATCCACTATCGCGAATTTGTTAGACTTCAACTACAAAAGCGGTATTTCATAAGAAAGTTTAGCTATTTTTCCAATATGGCGGATTGACTACAGAGGAGCCTTAAGCATAAATGCATTTTCTCTAAAAGTAACCTTTAATAAGGGATTGATAGGTACATTTTTGTTTAGAATTGTCCCCTATTTTTTCCGAAGTGTGATCTCCCTGGACTATGGGAAGGGGGAAGCAACGCATGCGTCAAAAAATAATTGTGCGTGTACATAATTAAATGATATTAGAAAAAAAAATGTAAAGCACAAGCGGCCCCGAGCACATCTCGCACACCCACACATGTATTATACTTACGACGATCCCTCGGAGCTAGAAATGGAGTTTAAACTTGAAGCTCGCTGGCTGGAGTCACGGGTCGGTACAGGAACGACCTCTTGTGATCGCTGTATGTTGCTACTTGTCGAGATACGTTTTCTACTGTATCCGCTGTCTGAAGTTATAAAATAATAATTTAGCGCCGGCTACTTTAATTAATAAACATTGCCAATTTGCGTGTTTTTGTTGTTACTTCATTTAAGATTTATCCAGACAGCGTTCTTAGTTCAAATATCAATAACAAACATTAATTAGGCGTAGAAGAACTCTTGCACAAGCATCTCTTCCGGTACTGTAAAGTGTATTTTCAACGTGCGAGAATTTCTATATTCATTTAAAATTCTCGCATTCTGTACAATTACTACAAGACGTAGCACAAGTATACTATAGCACAAACATTATTAGCAGCAAGCATAAAATACTACGAACGCTAACTGGACAAGCAGTACCATTTCTAATGGCCTCACTAACTAATCTACTACTTTTGCAATCTACACGCTTGCAATTTCCTTTTCTACTGAGTATATTGATCGATATTTAAATACAACTAACCTCATTATAATTTATGAACAATTGAAACTGGTGTACATGTGTGATATGGCAACATAAAACTAGTGTAAACATCAGAAGCGACAGACTTGAACCAACCGACAATGATACAGTCATGCGAATGCACTTTCTACGTCTGCGCCGATTACCACAAAGAAGAAAACACTCATAAACTACCAGGGAGATTCAAATCTGTCGCCCCCTTCTGATGATTATATGAATCATGTAAGCTCTCTCTATGTACCTGTCTCCGTGTTTGCTCTTTAGGGATCAAATTAGGAAAGTTCAGGGGAAAAAGTAGGGGCAACAAAAGTCCCAACCTGTCACCGTCAACCGATCCCTCTCCGTCACTCGACGCCGACGAGCCCTGCTTCGAAAGTCTAACATCTCCCGGCAAGACTTCCTCAGAACGATGTACCGTAAACGAAGTTTTCCCCCTTCGACCGAAACCCATCCGCCTCTTTCGACCTGAATCGTTACAATTAGATTAAGAGAGGAAGGGGGAGAGTTGTGTAAGGAGCGAGCATAACACGTTAACACGGTTTTGCAATGTACAGATCCCGCGGATACCTTCACACACCTACCTGTGGCGGATAACTGACTGGTCGAATTGCTCTTTTTGCTCAAACCCATGAACTGACCGGAACGATCGCGATCTCTCTCCCGATGGCCCTCTTTCCTTATCGTTTCTTTTTGAGGAACTTCTAACCCATGTATTTGACCTACTGCCGTATCACTTAAACTACCATCTGCAATTGTACGATAGAGAGAACCGGTACGATGGCTCGGATACAATTTTACCAGTCTTTTCGTCCACGGGGGGATCGGAGTTGGAGAGGCTTCGAGTGAATTGGCCACGCTTGACGCTGCCCTCTCGATGGTGATGGTGACGGTGGTGGTGATGGTGATGTTCCAACGGACCTCGCAAGTCTGCCTCTTGGTGATCCCTTGAACCTTTGGTTGGCACTTCTCGATGTCTTGAGTATACGTAACGCTCGCCGGATCCGCTGAACTCCGCACTATTTGTAAGGGAAACACTAGCGGTAAAACTAGCAGAACTACAAGGGCTACAAGCGAATGTGACTTTTCCTACGCGTTTGAACAAATTTTGTATTTTCTCATCCGAATCACTTTCTTCGCGTCTAGTAACTTCCTCAAACTGCTCATCGTCAGAAAAATCCGATATGGACTCGTTTTGGATTGCAATTCCATTGACCGTACCGGATTTAACTTCGTCAATGATAGATTTTAAGGCGCATAATTTAGGCGAATTAATTTTAACTTTTTTTTCGATCGCGTCAGAGGGTTTGTGTTTTAAGAGAGACGCTTGGGAATCGGTGCTCGGTCGTTTGGTGGTTTTAGCACTATGATCTAGGGGTTTTTTGAAAAGTGCCGTCGAGGATTCGTTTTGAAAAATATCCATGGTTTCCACTTTGTTTGTTTCCAAAAAGGTGTTGATTGGGTGATTATTGATAAAGGAGTTGATTTTATTATCGTGACTAGCAAGGGTTTGAGCGCAGTGCGAATTAAAATATGTTAGTGATTTTGTGTCGTCAGCGGGAAGCTCAACATTTTTAGTATCACTACAAAAACAATTGACAAAATGAAACACTCCATATACACCTTTGAACATTTAGATTCAATTCAGTGTCGGACTGGCAGACTTTTGGATCCTCAAGTTAATTGAGCTGAAGGTTTCCACCCACCTCATTTTTCAAAGTAAATACTGACGTACCTAATTGCAGACTGCTATGAGTTCCAAAATGCGTTTTTAAAATGACATTTGCATTTACTTTGTTAAAATTTCTCTGCGCCTTATTTTCTAAATAGAATTAGCACTATTTTTAATGAAAAAAAAAGCTAAAAACAACAAACCAAAAATTCAAGATGGATGTTGTAGCTGAATGGTTAAAACCAAATTATAGCATTAATTAAGTTACCAATTCATTTAATAATCAATTTTGTTCATATTAGTTAATACTTGATAATTTTTTTCGTTAAAAAAGAATAACAAAGTCGAATTAAACATACAAAAATTCAAAAATAAATTAAAAGAATTTTTAGTTAGTAAAGCTTACTACTCCATAAAGTTTTTTTCTGATAAATATCTATCTAGTCTAAAGTAAATACCTACCTATCTATCTTGTTTTTATATTTATACCTGTACCTTTTATGTAATATTTTATCTATATTTGTAATATTTGTTTATAATTCTTGTTGTGTTAGTATGTAGGCGAAGGGGATATACCCCCCCCAGAAGAATTGAGTTATCATCATAGCTATTAGATATTTAGGTAATACTCCGCTATCCGCTCCGCCCACTTTAAAATAAAGGCAATAATATATAAGTATATATAGAGAGCAATTTTGGTTTTGGTTAAAGTCCAAAGTCACTATAAAATCTAAATATTCTGTAGTATTCAGTGAATGATCAGTGTTGGCAGTCAACGATTTGGCTATTCGGCATTGATCGGCAATTCGCTACATTGATGCCCAAAATAGCAAATAGGTATCAGGTACTTAGTACTGCTACTGAGGTGAGGTACCTGCGTCCTGCCTTTCACGAAATGACGAAAATAAGAATTTTAAATTTTAAAAACAGGAATTTTTTTGCCCATAACTTTTGATTGAGACGTCTAATCGAAAAAGTACGAATTGTTTTGGATTCTACGCACCAAAATTAATAAGAAAAAGAGTTTTCCCGAGAAATTTTGGTGTAGTCGATTTTTGGCAAAAAAGGAAGGTAATAGCTGCCTTTTTTTTGCGCAGAAAAAAAATTGTCTCAGATCGACCGGAAAAAAATATTTTCTTATAGATTGCGGCCTGTAGAATCCATAATTCCAAACAGTTCCAAGATCGGACTACTAGATCAAAAGTTACAGCCCTTTGAATTTTTTGTCGAAATTGGTTTTTTGCCCATAAATATACCTATTATTCAAAGTTTTCGTTGACTAATTAAAGCAAAAGCAATAATGGGGCCTATCGGCAGTAAGAAATAAAATACCGTTCTAATCTAATCTTTTTCGCCTGTGCAACCCAATTTCTATTTCTTACCCCCCCCCTTCTAGTACGCACTGGGTGACTGTATGTGCCACGAACTTGTTTAATCCCCCCCAGAATAAATTTCTACGTACGCCACTGGTACGGTGATTTGGACGAAATTTTTATGACATGTTTTTGAGGCCATTTCGCATCGATTTTGAGAATTTGACACCTGGGAAATTTCGCTGGGCGGCCGGGGAGCATCGTCGTCGAGGTACACGGGCGCGTTTAAAAATTCGCCGCTTCCGTACGGGTCGAGTTAGGACGTCGCTGTTCCGGCTCGGGAGGGTTCCGATTTTGGTATTGTTAAGAAAATTCCTACGGCATCCGTCGGGGTAGTTGCCATAAGAAGCGAAAATTTTAGAAAAAAATTCGTAGCTCGAAAACGTTACCGGATTTCCTTTTGCGGTTTTCGTAAGATCGCGAGGGACGTAGAGGAGCGTGTTCGTGCGGCGATAGGATTCTGGGGGTAAATCGAATTTGGAAACTCCGCGACCCGGAGCGTCACTCTCGAAAAGGGAGTTTTTCGCGTTTTCCACCTTTAGTGCCGCAGTTGGACTTCCACGTAATTGCGCCACACAGGCCGGCTAATTCTAATTCAAATGTTCTAGACCAAACTTGAATCAGTACAAAAAATCTGCCCATTTAACCTAATCTCCATCTTAAAAAATCTGATACAATTGAATACAGAACGATCCTCGAGATCTTCACACATCCATCATCTTTACAACACACCTTAAGGGGTTGATTCTGTCCCACCAGAACAGAATTGCTTGTAAAATAAATTTTTGGAACCGGCATTTAGTTTTACTTTTATTAGAGGTGCGTAGGTACATACAAAATTTTATTTAAATTGCGCAAATACACAAGTTAGGTTGCGCATGCGCATTTTTTTATTCGTCTGCATAATTGCTTGAGGTTTAAGGAATATTTACTAATACAGAAAACTGGATATTCATATGTTCTCTGTAACAAGAAAGCTCTTTTTTGGAGATTTGGTTAGTTTTTGGACTGCAACTGTTTGGCCCGTTAGTCTACAAAAAACAATAGCGACCTTTAGTATATATTCCGAAGAACATATGTATCAATTTTATAATATTCGTACGCATGGAGCGACAGACAGCAACACAAAATTACAAATGATCTCGAAGACCGTAAGTAATCACATAAGACTTAAGACAGCCGAAAAGAATTCCCCCCCTCCCCCTGCTGAACCACCTGCGTGCTCTGAGGCTGATGGAAAATATACAGCAATTGGCAAATTGGTGAAAATTTCGATTACCCACTAAAACCGACTTTGTGATTCAATGGTAGAGCGTTGGGCTATAAATCCGGGGGTCGGGTGTGGGTGTTCGAACCTGGGTTGAGGTGAATTTTTCATCTGTGGCAGAGATGGGAATTACCTTAGACCAGTTTCGAGCATTCTGCCAATTACTCCGAATTAGGTTTTCCTGCAGTTTTCCTAATTCGTAAGGTAAATACCAGAGTAATATACAACACCTTAAGACCTTCTGCAGAGACACCTCTAAAAAAGCATTATGCGGGTCACTCTGTAATTGGGCGCAAGCCTGTTGAGGGCGCAGAACAAGAAGGGATAATAAATAAATAAAATTACTCATCTTTGACAAGTTTTTAAAGAGGAAGCCCAATCCGGGGCTTTTGAACTCGCCAGTCCGACACCGACTCGCATCCGATATTACAGGCGCATGCCATTTGGCCGTACTAATGGCGCTTTGTAACCTTACCTTGGCATTTTAGTACCACGTGGGCGTTCGGATTGTGTTGAAAAAGCACTACTAGTAACGGAAGCAACTGATTCCATATCACTATCAAAGTCAACAAGTCCTAAAGGGTCCCTATCTCGCTCGGGAGACATCGGTCTTCTAATACGTGAATGGTTAGCTAAATCACTATCACTAAGACCACTATATCTTCTCTCCCATCCGTATCCACTACTCCTATACGTGTGTATGTTTCGTATTCGTTGCCGATTCGCCCTTTCCTCCAAGTCTTGCGCAACTCTCTCCTGCAACGCTCTGGCCAAAGCATGAGGCACTTGCGGAAGTTGCCTTTTCTTTGGCGAACCCGTCGGCGTCGCTGTGGCGGAGCGCGATTGAAACCTCGGGGCGGAATAGGACGTCTGGTAATCCAGAATACGGCCGTCGGGCGGTGAAAGTGACCTGTGGTCGGTCGCCGATCTTCTAGGCGATTTCGAACGGGAGCGGGACATATGAACACTAGGTGATTCGCAGGGTGCCGCCGAATGAGATCTTTGCCCAGGCATTCCACTCTAGAAACCACAAATCGGATAAGAATGCAACTCCGAACAGTGCAAGTAATTATAAATTGCCCCATCTTACTGCCATCGCGGCCTGAAAAACACTTACCCTCCTAGAGCTACCGTATTGCTGGGCCGGCTCTTGGTCCCTTCTAGATCTCCTATCAGATTCTCTAGGGGGACTAGTTGAACTTCCAACGCTACTTACGCTAGCGCCGTCCGCGCCCCTTCGTTCCCTTCCGCCGTCGATTTCGCATTCGGAAGGCGTATCGGAATCGGAAAACCGAGAGCCGGTACTCGGAGGCGACAAATGTTCGCTGGGCGTTAACGCGACGTCTTCGTGAGGTCCCAGGGTTCTCCACATGGGCTGCTCGTCGAGAGGCCACAGCTCGATCACGGCTTCGCCCAGAAAATCGTTTGCGCCGTACCGAACGTAATCCCACACCGTTATTTCTAAAGCTCGCAATCGTAGATCGGTACGTCGCAAGCCCGAGTACACAAAGGTTTGATTCCACATCGGGTCGGTCGTACCTGAAAGCATGTGTGGGTTTTTGTGATGGCGCCGTGCGGTACTTTACCTCCAAGTGTTCGGGTTCGTCGTTTCGACTTCTCCGATCTATCGGGCAGAAGAAAAAGCTTACAGTAGGGATTTCTCGGTTGGTGAGGTGAGCGAGGGATAAGACCGGCGGCACATACAATCGTGACCAGTAGTTGAAGCGTTGCCGGTTCAAAGGTTAATCTCAGTTGTATGCGTCCGCCGACACTGGGAGCTATCGGGGGTACGGCGCGAGGTCTCTCGGGGCTCCCCGGTGACGTCACGAGAACGTGCGGTCGCTCGTACGCCTCCCTGCTGGTCCATTGCATTCCTCCCTGACCTATTCGGTGATAGCGCCTTTAGTGTAAGACACTCACACGGATAAAATTGTATCTCATGTGCAAATCGTCCAGTTTTAACACTAGCTGTTGTTGCTCCCATATATTAACATTTAAAAGTACAGCTACTAACGCTAAGCTTTGAAGAAAAGAACTAAATTAAGTAGTGTGTGCTATGTGTAAGTGCTCTAGTGTTAAAAAAGGGCAAACAATGTGTCAGGTGTAAACGATACAATTTGAGAAAAAGCCATACCTCTGTGGGCGACCGATTGCCTCCAGGTGGCCTGTGCTGCTCTCCGACTGCACATGCTACGAGATACGATCAGTTCGACGTTAGCCTCGTGCTTACTTTCGGCGATTATATCCGAGACTTCCTGATAGGACTTGCCCTGCAGTAATCTGCCGTTCCATTCGATCACTTCGTCGCCTAAAATTAGAAAGTGTAGACGAGCTTCACACATTTTACAAGACCAAAACCTGCTCTGAGCTGCCCTTCAATGTCGGCGATACTTCCTTTTTTCACTTTCTCAATAACCGCCCCTTTCTGATTATTTTCTAGCATTTTACCGCCGATTATTTTCAATCCGAGTATAGCGGCGCTCGAACCGGTCGCCTCGCGCGTCCCCCTCCTCAGTATCATGTGCCCTATCATTCTGGTACCGTCGGCCGACACTTGCCAGGATAACGGGTGCTGTTATAAAGACGGAGTTAGTTTTTTTGACAGGCTTTTTTTGCGGTTTTGCGTTAAGCTGCAGTAATAAATTTGACACAATGCATCTAACCCAGAATGTAGTAAAAAGACATTGTGTAACTGCCAACGATATCAAATTGTTGGGAGGATGCCAATGTTGTATGCGTAAAACATATCCAATAAGAATGATAATCGCAGCTAAGGATTTATCACCCTTATACTTCGCTAAGTTTAATTCTTGAGAGTATTTCGCGTGTAATTAAATGAAGTTATGCTATACCCTCGAATGGTCGACACATTCAGATTTCGAGTAATACAAATAAAACACAAAAATGAGAAACATCCACATCTCAGAGCCATGCAGGCGTTTGAAGAGACACGTAGGTCATGCTCATCACAAGGAAGATACTGTACTTACAACAGTAAGGTTTTTTTAAGACTCGACAAGTGACGAATTTTTATGTAAGCTCTACATTCTAAAAAGTGGCACTTCTATTCTAACTAGTATAGTTTTAAGTAAGCACCTTTGGCCCGTCCCCTCGCGTCGAGTCTTCGCTGGAAGTAAAAGTAGAAGAAGTGTCAATTCCAGAATCGCGATGCGAGTCTTGCGAACCTTGCCTATCCCAATTTTCGTGTTGATCAAATCTGACAGTCTTCTTTCTTCTTTCGGTAAAGCATCGATTGTCGGCAGTAACGTCTTGGAGCGGGCGATGCTGTGGGGCCACAATGTAGTGGCTCAATGGCGCCCAATCTCCATTGTCCCCTAAACATCGTTATGACTAAGGAGCCTATTCTTTGCCTAATATCCTACACTAGCCCCTCCCAGGTCTCATTTTTACCTACGCGAAATTTTGAGAAAAATACTTAAAATGCAGGAATAAAGAAGTGCACAGAGCGGCGTGTACACCACCATGCAGTTTACAACATCAACCAACGATCTGCAAAAGAAAACCCTCACCGCTAAAAAATTTTTTATTTTCTCATCGAGAATGGCTTGGCGACTCAACGGATCGGAAATAATATCTCGATCGTGGCTACCTGTAAACGTGAGCTTATTAAAACTGAACAAGGCATTTACTATAACACCCTCATCTAATTGAACTTTTCGAAACATACTACTATGGGAGCAACAACTCAAATTTTAATATAAAATACGTTTTATAATAGCTCACACGCAGTCCCCTTAATTACTCACTTACCTTTCTCACTATCCCGCTCGTCGCTTCCACACTCGGGCGTCGATCTCAAATCGTCTTCCGAACTAGAGAAGGACCGCTGAATTTGAGGCTGAGGCGGAGGAGGTTGATGTTTCTTCGTCGAGCCGCTTCTTTTATGCTTTTTGTTCGTGTTCGTCGTCGAAGGCAACCTTTGTTGGGGTATGTCCATTGGCGACGTCTCTGGCTCGTTTGAATCGGGATATCTGCAAAACGCATTAATTACCCGATCAATTTTTATTATAAATTATCAAACAACTTAAGGGTTGTAGTGCATTACCACCTTTTAGATCCTTTTCTGGGTAAAGTAGATTAAGATTGACTTTTATCTAAACTTTGGCACTCAATATCAAAACTTGCCTTGCATATTTTTGCATATTTGCGACTTACGCTACCATTACATTAAATATGTATATAACGACTACCTTTTTCAGCGTATGCGAAATAATCGCTCATTCAAAACAGAGATTCGCGTTTAGTCCAGGCTATACACGGTGTCCATTTTTCGAGTGCCACTATGGGGATCTCACTTATCTTAAGAGATAGAAAGTTGGTTAAATGGGGGCAAAGTTGCCAATTTTCGTGCCGAATAAGAATCTGAAAAGAAATTTGAAATATCTTCAATAGTTTTGAAGATATCGCAAAAAAACGAAAATTTCTGATTTTCGTTTTTAATTTTTTTATGATAAACTAATCGTATAGTAGACATTTCTAATTAACACATTATTGGGACACTTTTTAATGGAGATTTCAAATATGGCATCCTGTTTTTAATAACTTTCAAGATGACGGAGAAACACGTGGCAACTTTAGTTTTTCTTATGGGCGCCATTTTGAATTTTCACATTTTGGGATTACGTCTTTTTTTCTCTTTACAAAGATATATCACACATGGTGGTTCAGTATCACATTTTTCCTAAAAATACAATTTTTAATTTTTTGAGAAGAGTGCTTTGGAAAAACAAAACGTTCTTTTGTTGTAAACAAAAGTTTGACAGTTTGATCCATCTGTCTGGTTGCAGCGTTGTCAGAGAAGTAGAAATTCGATTTTCATCTGAACAGAATTGAACTTTCGTTTTGCAAGAATTATTTTTAAAATTAGAACAAAATACATAACAACATGTGTTCAAATTGCTCACCTCCTAATTCTGAGCACAGTGCCACTCTCGTCCTAAGATTTGCTATGGCTCTTGACACATCCCTGCTTCTAATCTTGTTCCTGAGAGTGCTCACAATTCTATAACGAAGTTCATCAAGGTCGGCTGGCAATGTTTTGTAAATTTCATTTTTCATTGTTCCCCACAAAAAATATTCCAAGGGAGACAGGTGAGTGACCGCGCCGGCCAGCGTACGTCGCCATTATTAGCAATAACATGATTGGGGAACAATTCCGATAAGCATTCCCCAACCCCCCTTGCGTTATGGGGCGGTGCGCCATCTTGCTGGAACCATATCGAGTTCAAACGATGAAGAGGAACGTTATTGTCAATAAAATCGGTTAGAAATGTCCTCAGGAAATGGAGGTACCGATCAGCATTTAGAGTCTCTTAAGGACCGATTATTGTATCGCCCAATAAACCGACCCATACTTTAACGCTAAAACGTCGTCGTTCTTGAAATTGATGAGAATTTTCAATTGACCAGTAATGTTCATTACCAAAATTTCAAAATTTTTACCGCTTGCAAAATTGTCTGCACCTATTCATTGGGTCTATCACCATATTGTTGTCTACATCTTTTAAAAGAACCCCAAGTTTTTATGCAGCAAAGAAAAATACCTCAAACTAGATTGTTGCCGCTCTGGATAACGCTGGAAGTATGTCATGTGGGCATTTCGATGAGAAGTGTAGTAAATTTGGATCATATCTATTTCATCTGCACTTGAAAAAGGCATTTTCGCATACAACTAGCATAAACCTAGTAAATGGCACTACATGAAATAAGTCAACCTTTTGTTCACAACAAAAGAAGGTTTTTTTTTCCAAAGCACTCTTCTCAAATAATTAAAAATTGTATTTTTAGGAAAAATGTGATACTGAACCACCATGTGTGATATATTGTTGTAAAGGGAAAAAAAGACGTAATCTCAAAATGTGAAAATTCAAAATGGCGCCCATAAGAAAAACTAAAGTTTCTACGTGTTTCTCCGTCATCTTGAAAGTTATTAAAAACAGGATGCCATATTTGAAATCTCCATTAAAAAGTGTCCGAATAATGTGTTAATTAGAAATGTCTACTACAATTAGTTTATCATAAAAAAATAAATTTTCGTTTTTTTGCGATTTCTTCAAAACTATTGAAGATATTTCAAATTTCTTTTCAGATTCTTATTCGGCACGAAAATTGGCAACTTTGCCCCCATTTAACCAACTCTCTATCTCTTAAGATAAGTGAGATCCCCATAGTGGCACTCGAAAAATGGACACCGTGTATAATATTTTTGTATGAAAAAAATTAGTTACCGGGCGAAACCGGGTTTTTCAGGCAGATAAAATGAATAGAAATTAGGAAAAAATAATTAAAACAGCTGAATTTTTCCGCGGGTGAAATCACGAGGGTTGAAAGGGGTGGAAAGTGGTGGCACAACTATTAATTTTAGACGAAAATGTTCAATGTAAAAGTTATAGAGATTAAAAAAATGAGCAACTTTTGTATCTACACTATTTTCACATAACCTCCAATTTTCCTAGAAAAACCGGAAAAAATGTTTTGTTCGTTTTTTATTCTTATTTTTGCGAAAAAAAGTCGTAACGGTTTGAAATTTGGAGGAAACATAGCTTGTTTCATGATAAAAAGAAGATAATTTTTTGGGCCCGTAAAGTTGAACCGTTTCCAAGATCTCACGATTTCTGAAAAAACCACCTCTTTTTCAAGGGGATGAAAAATCTATTTTTTTTCATCGTACAGAGGTGCGCGGGGTAGCAAAATTTTCGGGAAGACTTATATTTTAATAAACAAAAATAAAAAAATATTATTCCTATAGCAAAAATTCGAGAAAATCGCCAAGAACCGGAAAAACAGTTTTAAGATATACACAGGTTTTGACATGATAAATCAACATGTTGGATGTTAATAAAGATTTTTTCGAAATCTGTCTTCTTCCTTCTCTTTAATGTTTGCCCAAATATTCTCTTTTGTTATCTTATGCTCAACTGTTTTAGTTAAAACATCTTCATTATTTCTTTTTTAGCGCATTTTTGCAAATTTATTTGTAAAAAGTAGCTTTTAATCTCACTTTGGCTGGCTGGCTGGCTGCTGGCAGCAAATGTGGGCGCGTAGAAGAACTCTTGTAGAAAGGCAACGGGTGTACGTGTATCTACAAGGCCGTGTAATTTGTAAACCTTGGGGACAGGGCTACATGATGTGGGGTTGGCGACATCTGGGCGTCATCCTTGAGCGTAGTTTATTATAACGTGAAGGTTTTTCAGTTTTTTCCTATCTTCTACTACAGTTTTGGTCCGATTCTTTTGAAATTGGTGTCGTCGGAAAGATGTTGTAAACGCGCACAACTCCTGCGTGGCGGAATTTTGTTTTTTGGCCTAGGGGCGAAATTAACGACCTTTTGCAAGGCGCGCGCGCGCGTCTTCGAGAGGTAGTCAACTTCGGGCACCTTTTACCTTCCGTTGCGAATTCTGTCACGCGTTTTAACGTTTCGTAAACCTCGAATGGCTGTCTCTCTTTCTCGTGTCGCCAATAGAAGCTCGAGCAATGAGAAGTGCCCCCCAAAAATTAAGTACTATCTTGTGGAAGGTTTTTAGCGAGATCCACCAAAATGTGGGTGTAATATAAGTATGCACCGAAAAAGGAAAAAGGAGTAGCCTCCGACAAGATCTAACTGATGGTGGAGAAAAATCTTCAAACGCGAATTGCGGGTGAACGGGACATCGGAAGTGGGTACCGTCAAAGGGAATGTGGTATCCTTCGACAAGATTCATGGTTGAGTAAAAAGTGGCTAATAGAATACTGATCTGCCACACAAAAATGCGCTGAAGTCCCTTCGATCTCACACGAGGACTTTGATAATTTTTCTGCATTTTTACCGCAATAAAAGCAATTCGAAAATAAAATCGAATTATGTATCTTGCTTTCTGATTCTTAAACAATTTATTTTTGTTCACTGACTCTTCTTCCTGCTTATCTTATAGCTGATGCAATTGCGTTAGGCCTGTTGATAAACTTGCAAAATCTGCAATAAGAACGTTGGTTTTACCGGCCAAAGCAAATGATTTGAGATGTCAAACCTGCAGGAATAAACTTTATGAGGATTTTATTCATAATTCGTGTAAATTAACGATCAACAGGCCCAGCTTAATCCCATCAGCTGTAAAACAGGCAGGAAGAAGAGTTAGTGAACAAAAACAAATTGTTCAGGATTCGATTTTACTTCGAATTGCTTTTATTGCAGTAAAAATGCGCAGAAAAAAGAAACAATAAAGATGTTTTAATTAAGGCAGTTGGGCACTGGGAAACAAAAGAAAATATAATAACATTAAAGAGGAGAGAGAAGACAGATTTCCAAAACTTTTTATTAGCGCGGATCCAACACGTTAATTTATTTGCAAAAAAGCCTATTTACTTACTGTCAAAAACGGTGTATCTTAAAACTGTTCCTCCCGTTTTTGCCGCTTTTCTTGAAGTTTTTCTATTGGAATAATATTTTTTATTTTTTATTATTAAAATGTAAGTCGTTACGAAAATTTTGCTACCCCGCGCACCTCTGTACGATGAAAAAAAATAGATTTTTCATCCCCTTGAAAAAGGGGTGATTTTTTACAGAAATCGTTAGATCTTGGAAACGGTTCAACTTTATGGGCCCAAGCAATTATCTTGTTTTATCATAAAACAGGCTATGTTACCTCCAAATTTCAAACCCCTACGACATTTTTCCGCAAAAATAAGAATAAAAAACGAAAAAAACAGTTTTCCCGGTTTTTCTAGGAAAATTGGAGGTTATGTGAAAATAGTGCAGATACAAAAGTTGCTCATTTTTTTAATCTCTATAACTTTTACATTTAACGTTTTCGTCTAAAATTAATAGTTTTGCCACAATTTGCAAAATACCACTTTCCACCCCTTTCAACCTCCGTGATTTCAACCGCGGAAAAATTCAGCTGTTTTAATTATTTTTTCCCAAATTCTATTCATTTCACCTGCCTGAAAAACCCGGTTTCGCCCGGTAACTAATATTTTTTTGAAAATAAATCATTTTAGAGCTATTTAGCCTGGACTAGTTGTTAAAAATGATTTTCGAAAAACTCCCGAACCGGAAGGAATACAGTTTAACGAAAACCTAAGTAAATCCGCCGAGAGAAAAATCACAGGAGAAACTTATTTAAAAAAATATGAAGTGTTGGTTCCCTCCACGACACCATTCCGTTACATACTTATACGGTGATATTTTTTAAAAAGTAGACATAGGGATTTACGTGTATTTTTCCCTATGTCTACTTTTAAAAGACAAAATTCTTCTGAAACGCAACGAAAACAAATAAAGATGTCATTTGAATATTGTTACTTTGGCTTTACAGAAAATAAATCTCTCCTTATATCTTAATATCATTGCTAAGAGACGCCCCTAACTAGGTCCATTGGTTTTAGGATACTGAATTTATGCCATTATCAAAAGTATGGTCAAATTAAAAGGAATTTAACGTTTCTCTTCAAGCTGTTTCTAAGGGGAAGATAAAAAGGAGCCAAAAACCCCATAAATAAACGCGGAAACCTTTTCGAGTATAAAACACGCAATCAAAGGAACGAGTGATGCAAGTACTTTGCTCGCGCTCATCTGATCCCCTTTGGGGAGACTTGCGTAAATTACGAATTAAAAAGTGTACCGCAAACATGAATTATTTCTGATGCGATGCGCCTACGGAGTGAATGCGGTTGCCATGGAAATTGGATTTTAAAAGCATACGTGGGAAGGCAAGCAGAAGTAGGTGAATGACATCTCACCTTCTAGGAACCAGATGTGGATGTTGTCGCATCAAGCCTTCGAGTTCGCCTTGGTAATACCTCGGATCGTCTTCATTGTAAGCCTGTTGGTATCTCTCACAGGACGGCCCTCTGTTCGAGTCCTGCTCGGAATACTGGCGCCTCAGGGGACAGCCGGATCGCTGAAGGGGCTGATTTTCTTTTTCGGCGGCGGAATGTGCACGTTCTAATTTCGGTCGTTTATCTGAAGGCGCTTGCTGATGATGTTGCTGTAGAAGATGTTCGGTTTCCGTCGTACCGCCTAACATCCACTGTCCCGTTTTTCCCAACAATTCCTGCTTTTTCCGGCACAATATGCACACCCAGACCACCTAAAAAAGAATCAGTTACACAACGCGAACCGCAAATACATCACGTAACGAACGCCGACGCGAGCGGGCACAAAATCGTATTCCAATATGTCAAGAAAACAGCAATAAGGAAGTTCTAAAACTCAAATCAGAAAGGGCGCGAAACTTGATCTAATACAAGTGGGGAGAGAGCGAATCAATAAGCAGTGTGGTGTCCTTTGAGCATGACGTCAACCCCCCTCCCACACAATCCCATTGCATGTACAATGAACACCCACGCGCCCGGGCTAACCGTCAATGGGTGTTGTAAATCTTGATATACAGGCATATTAGTACTATAAGGAACACTCATTGCAAACTTTTCGAAATCACCCCCTTTCCTCCACTAAAACAACAAAGAGTTTCTTTGGAGACCCACTTCCTCCCGATCTAATGTTTACGTTGCGTAGGGGTAGGCTATAAAATCGAGGGAATTCTATTTACTCACTAACGAACTCGTGCTCTATTTAGGGTAAGTATACAAATGACCAAGATTAAAATCACTTACCTTGTTTGATCTAAGAGTCACTTTACCGCCGCATCTCGCACAACATCTTATATTACAATAGTTACAAAGGTGTCCTACACCATCCGCGAATTTGGTCTTAAGGCATATTTGGCAAGTTGCATCTAATTCTATTCCCGCTTTCTTATGTTGTTCGCTACGAGCCCGTATCGTATCCTCCAAAAGCTGTACCTCGGTCGCCTTACGCCTAAAAACATTCTCCAACTAAGCACTCTCGCTCAAAATCTCCATACCTCATGATCTCTTGCTCGCGCTCCTCCTCCTGCTTCTGCCGTAACATAACGGACTCGATGATGGCCCGTTCCTCAGGAGTGAGGTGCGAGAGATCCGGCCCTTCCTCCATGCTACCCCCCGCTAACCATCACAATCCAACTACCCCGCGATGGACAGCCGGAGTTGTACGCGAAACGTTATCAAACTGTCCATCTTGCTGAGATTAGGCAGGAATCGAACATGCGGAACTGCTTCGCAGGCGGATCCGTTCGCGTTATCTTACGCACGTAAACTGAAAGCCGGAGACACCCGCACCTGAATCGCGCGTCGCTGCAGCTTTCGATAATACCGCGATTGTCTTTGCCTTCGTCGGCCAAATATCACAGTTTGCAATTACCCATTCATGCAGCTTTAATAAATAATAAGATGAGTTAAGAGGCTACCAATGGTGATTGTTGTACATCGTGACGTCACGATACTGGGCTATTGATTTTCGCCACTAGGCGTGCGCACTGCTCTCTTTTTGACTTGCCATGTATATCTGTTAAAAATTAGTACACGTAATAATCAACGCGACATCTATTGATCAATTATTACAGAATACTACTTCTTTATGCTCATACATTTCGGCACATACAGTACAATTCGTATTATTGTTGTTCTATTTACGAGAAAGACAACTTTTTGAACTCGAGTCCAAGTTTTTTGTAGGCATATAATAAGTGAGTTCCGAGCCAAATATCTTTTTTTCGAGAAGACTGTGAAAAACAGCATCTCTATATTTTTATATAAAAAACGTATCTAAGTGAACAATGCGGCATTTGTGAATATCCCTCTCCTTTCTTTGCCAACTCCCCAGAAAAAAATACGCCATGACAACCATCTGGTATATACCAATCATATTCCAAGAGTGTTAAGTTCAGTAAATGAATAATGAACCGACAGAAATGAATTCGTGCACACCCACACCTGCAGAAAATCAGAAAAACTCGTCTCCGTCATTCACCCCTCCTTTCGACGTAAATTGAGAAAACGTGAAGGAACGGCGGAGAAGATTCGAAAAAGTAGAGAAAGCTTAAAGAACACGCATTAAAAATGTTCAAAGGAAGCGTGGAGAAAGCTCGAAGAAGGTTCGAAGGAAACGTCTAGAAAAGGGACGTAACGAAGGATCGGAAGTGTGGCCGAGAAGGTTTGAAGAAACCCCCAAAAAAGTGCCGAGAAGAATCGAGCGATGTGCGAAAAAGGGCTGAAGAAGGCATTAAGAAGGTTCAAAAGTGACGCGGGTCCGTTAACTTGGCCCCCCCACTGAGAGATTTCATAGTCGTATTATTTTGAAATGAATGCGCTCATATGCGCCACCGATAATAACTCTTGCGCCATTATCGTTTTTTAGAAATCCGAAAAAACATTTGGGGGGGCCAAGTGAACGTAGCCCCCCCCCCCCAGTACGTATTTTGTCCCTTGTAACTAGGTCACCTGATACATTTGGTTATGCGCTCAATTGCGCCACTTGAATTAAAGCTAGCGCCATTACGGTTAAGCCGTGACAAATTTTCAAAAAGTGGGGGGGCCAACTTAACGTTTTTAAAAGTTACTTTTTTTTAACATCTTTTCATACGAAATTGTACTCTCAGGTATGCGCTGAAATGCGCCGTAAAAAGATATCTTTGCGCCATTATTGTTTTTTGGTTATCCTTAAATATATTTGGGGGGGGCCAAGTGAACGGAATCCCCCATAACGCATTTTGCTACCGGTATTTGTGCCACTTGATACATCTGGTTATGAGCTCAATTGCGCCACTTGAATTAAAGCTAGCGCCATTACGGTTAAGCCATAAAAAATTTTTAAAAAGTGGAGGGTCTAACTTAGCGTTTTCAAAAGTTATTTCCGGAAGTGCGTCCATTTTGAAAATATTTTACATCGATTCGGCCTTCGGAGTAACTCCTAAATACAAATTTTTAAAAACCTACCTATTTTACTTTCCCAGAATCGTTTAACTAAAGCTCCCAAAAAAACACCCTGTAGAGTGTTTCTGAAACACTATAATGGCGCCAAGATTTTTGTTTACGGCGCATTTTAGCGCATGATGAAAGGTACGATGTAGTAGAAAAAACATGTTAAAAAACGTAACTTTTGAAAACGTTAAGTTAGCCCCCCCCACTTTTTAAAAATTTTTTATGGCTTAACCGTAATGGCGCTAGCTTTAATTCAAGTGGCGCAATTGAGCGCATAACCAAATGTATCAGGTGACCTAGTTACAAGGGACAAAATACGTACGGGGGGGGGCTACGTTCACTTGCCCCCCCCAAATTTTTTTCGGATTTCTAAAAAACGATAATGGCGCAAAAGTTATTATCGGTGGCGCATATGAGCGCATTCAGTTCAAAATAATACGAGTATGAAATCTCTCAGTGGGGGGGCCAAGTTAACGGACCCAAGTGACGCGGTTTGGAACCCTTGCGGCGAGAAGACTGGAAGACGTGTTGAAAAGGCTCGAAGTAAGAGGCATGAAAAAGGTTCGAAAAAAGCATCGAAAGAGGTTCAAAGGGAAGTAAAGTCGGTAACATGCCAGGGTAACGTATGAATTTCAATAACGGACCCCCCCTTCGCCCAACCTTTGATGATTTTTTTATGTGTAATCGATAAATATATAGCCGTAAGGCTAATAGTTAAATATCATTAACTGTCGTGATATTGAAATAGTACAGTAAATTCTAATTCTGGTCTAAAATGATTGTTACTTATACATAGCGACCAAAAATGAGTGACCGTCGAGTCACCTTTGGAATTTTTGTTTACATGGGAAATCGTACTTAACTCGAACTTCCAAAGGCGACTCGACAGTCACGCAAAGAACAATTCGCAACGCAAGCGACAGAGCCCCCGGCACCCCTTCACTGGCTGGGAGGATTCCATACCCAGACCCCCCGGTGTTTTAAGAATGGCCCCCCCCCCCTAAACATAATCCTGTAGTCGCCCCTAATAACCGATTACCGTATTATGTTCCTGATGTTATATGTCGTTGCCGTTCTAACACCTAACATTTCTGCTAAGACGTATGTGGGTATCTTGTTTGGAAATTGGAAGGGAAGATTGGAGACGGTGTCAATACAGTCGTCATGGGTGGTCTGCTCGCCACGAAGAGTACATTGGAGGCTCCCAGAAAGTGAATTCAGAGTAGACGCCACCCATACCGGAGCAAACTAGGAACTAATATTATACAGAGTCCTGCAAAAGTACGTCGGTCTTTCCTAGCTCATATCTACGTATATTCAAAAAAACATTTTGTGCAAATATGTTAACAATAGATGGTTGAGAACCTAGACAATTTATTTTTGAATATACAGGGTGTCCTAATTTTAGGGTACCAATAAATAACTTTTTTTTAAAATATTGTGTATACAGGCTGATTCAAATTCGAGGGCCACCATGGAGATCTCGAGAACTGTAAGAGATAGGTAGGTAGTTTAAATTTGGCAAAGTATTTTGACGCTTAACAAAATGCAATTTTGAAACTGAAAAAAATCCGACTACTTTCGGAGATATCCGGAAAAAACCGAAAATTTTGCAAAATCAATCAACTACTACAGTTTTCAAGATATTTAGTTCGTTCTTTTTGCATTCGTTAGCTTATAGCTCCGGCATCTCAACCAAGAAAACTCTTACCGATTAATGTGCGCATGCGCAGGTTGAACCACAATGTCAACTTTCTTATTTATAGAATTTTGTTGAAATGTTAACCAAAGATTCTTCTAGTAAAGGCAAGCAGATCGCATAGTATTAATATTAGCGCTAATCCGATATACAAACTTACTCATTTTAGAGACTATAGCTGCCATCGCTGTATCGAAATTTCCCGGGACATTCCGTCGGATTACTTGATAGGCTGACGTCACTTTGGGGGCCATTAATCTATGCTCTCGAGCTTCTCTTACCGACCGTTAGGGCCTTACTAGTTTTGCATAGACCCTTCAGTTTTTCCCACGTTAATTGCTTTGATACTCTGTAATGGACAATAAGCCACGAGGCAGCCGAGAAGGCCACTACGCCACTCAAAAACATAAATCACTTCCGCCACAACTAACTGAAACTCATGACACATGACCGTCAAGTAACAAACCTGTCAAGTCACATTTGGGACCTATGCAAAATAAGATGATGGAAAAATATTACTGCAACCAAATTCAACAATCACATTCCATTCCCACATAAACAAACAAACAAAAACCCTGATCCATCGTACCAGCCGAAAACAAATATCGTAACTGAATTCCAAAGCCGCCTTCCTGCGAATGGTTAAAATATAAAATACATGTAAACAGTTGCATAGCACTCATTCATTTTTTCGAAAGCTGCAGTCTATCCGAACACCTCGCGGAATGTTCAGCCGCACTATCTGGTAGTATTCCAAAGCATCAGTCACAGTACTGATCCATGTGGTACCCCATTCGAGTATCACGTGAGTCGTTCCTGACGGCAATCTAACCGCCACTTATTTTCTAATGGGGTGGTCCAGGGGCGGACTGGCCCGGGGGGGCGGGTGGCGATTGCCACCTGGCCTGTACGTCATAATGGCCCGTTGGAAATTTATAAGTATGTGCTGTATTTAGTTTCTTGCACTATTAATAAGTTATTAACACGTTTCTCTAACTGGGGTTGATGTTGGTTGTTAAAAAATTAAAAAATTCTGTTTTAATTGAAGTGTTTTACAATGAATTTATCATTTTTTGTCGTAGCATGAAAGTGATGAAATACAATGACAGGCGACGCGCCTCGTTTGGATTGTATATTTTATTACTTTTAATTATCAGCTGCAATTTAAAAAAAACCTGTATTGTAATTGATTTCTGAAAAAGGAGTACTTTAAAATGAAGCAAAAAATGTTTTTGTGGTGCACCGCAGAGCTACCCTCCCGCCACCTTCATTACTACACTAATACTTTAATGGCCCGTAACCTATGCAATTCCACCTGGCCCGCCGCTGACTAGAAACCAATTTCGAAAGAAAATTCAAAGGGCTGTAACTTTTGAACTAGTAGCCCAATTTTGGAACTGTTTGAAATTATGGATTCTATAGGCCACATTCTATAAAAAAAAGTTTTCCGGGTCGATCTGAGACAATTTGATTTCGGGGCTCAAAAAAAGGCAGTGTATAACCTTCCTTTTTTACCAAAAATTGACTGCACCAAAATTTCTCGGGAAAACACTTTTTCTTATTAATTTTGGTGCGTAGAATCCAAAACAAATCGTACTTTTTCGATCGGACGTCTCAATCAAAAGTTTTAATTATCAGCTGCAATTTAAAAAAAAAACTGTATTGTAATTGATTTCCGAAAAAGGAGTACTAAAATGAAGCAAAAAAATGTTTTTGTGGTGCACCGCAGAGCTCCCCCCCCCCCCCCATGCAATTCCACCTGGCCCGTAAGTACCCAGTCCGCCCCTGGGGTGGTCGCTGGAATTTTGTTCATGGCCTCCATAATTATTAATTCGTACGTTCCAGACAAGGTCACACTTACTTGTTTAGGGAAGAGCTGGTCCCTACTAGCCTCTCCATTTTTCTCTGATAACAATCTTACAGGAGTGCTCCAGGCGTCATGCTCTAGCTCGTGAGGGTGGCCGCTCTCCGTGCCCTTGTTAGCCACCCCTGCGTTTTAACGCAATTTATGCGGCGGAATGTAGGTATTTCGTAGTCCCACCGTGGCTTGACCTTAGGCATGGTTTCTTCGAGCTTCTTGCAACACGTGCGGAGAAGATGGGCAGGACGAGAACAATAGCGGCTACCACACATGGAGATGTGGGGTATCGTACAGCCTAATTTATGGCAGGCCACAGAGAGAATTTCCAGCTGCCTACAGAGGATAGGCAAGAGATCATCCCTTTCTTGATGCCGCAAAATAGAGTCGCCTAGAAGCAGTAAATGGGAAACCCCCAGAAATGTTAAGGGGCGCCAAGGGGGCTATAAGGAAGCAACGAGAAGACTCGACGGAAGAATAATTATAGTATTGTATTAGGAAATATGCCCTAAAAGGAAGAGGATAGATAAACCATGTGCCAAATAAATGAGATACCACCAAGGAAGTTGAAGACGTGGATAGGTGGAGGGAAGGGAGGGCGAAATTTTGTGTCCAGGCATCTTTCACCAAAATTGCGGATGAATCTAGCACTCCAGTCTCCAATAGTTTGGAAGGAAGTGCCAACGTCGCATTCAGGAAAATGTTCTAAAAATCAATTAAAACTGCACTAACAAACTGCATATTATAAAGATAGTTTAGAATTACGTCGGATTACACGTGCCAATTGTTTTCCCCAGTCGGCACGTGGCGTAAAAACGCATATGATGACGTGCAGTACCGCCTATGTACCTTGTATGATTTGTTGCCTATCGCCCGAGATCGAAAATTCCCAAATAAAAAGAAGATAAATCCAAAAACTCTTATTTGCGCGTCACGTGACGCCGGTTTTATGTTTTCCATTCAAATTTCGAGGAAGCCCTTCATTTTACTCGTAATTTCATTACATCCACCTAATGACGTATGTAAATACGTTATAATCTTATTTTGTCCTTGTCTTTTTTTAGAAAAACATAATTGGCGGAAAACTTATCAACAAATTACGTTTTAGTCTAGTAGTAGTACAACGTTCGTTATTTTAGGTGAAGCAAGTTTTCTCGCGCATTTTCTCTACGAGAGAAATTCTACTTGTGAAAATTGTTTATAATCTAGCAGAAAGGAATGTTTTAAAAAAACTTTTACCGAATTGAACTGAGTGTGAAGGAATTTAAGTAAGTTTCTAATTTTTTTCTCTTGTAATATTGCAAATTTTCATTAATTGACGCGAAACGTGCGGCTTGCAAAAAAAACGCGCCTTTTATTTAAATAACGCTACACCTAAAGACGACCTTCTAAAGCTGGTTCGAGTAAATATGCCCCAGAATTTTGTGAGAAAGTCGACAATTTGTCTTTGCACCGGCACCTAAAACGAGAAAGTCTACAATTTATTAACAAAAAACAATTAACCGGGCAGGTTCAATTTAATTTCTAATTCTGCAATTCATGAAATTATAATTTAAAATAAGTAGAGCAATATTTTGCGGAACTACAGTTTTATTTTTTAATAGGGACATGTGCCGTAAATTGTTTTTTTTTAAATTTATGTACCTACTACAAGACGCATACCAGCATTCGGAAAAACTGCGTAACCTACCTATTTATTCACGTGGAAATTACCTACGCGTTCGCGAAGAAATAAGCGAGCTGTGGAAATTGTGTAAAAGAATAAGGCCAGAGGTCTGCGTGACCTTTAGGCATCCGTTTGATGATCTTTTCACCCATACATCTGCATTACTTATGGCCTCCGGTAAGTCTATTGCGTAGTGCCGCATTTTCGCTTTTCTCTAAAAAAAATGCCACCGTAAGGTTACCGGTAGAGAATTTTTATTGTTTCGTAATTTGCGCCAATATGATGCAATATTGGTATCCTTGAAGATCTGTAACACTTCCCTGAAGGTGGTTAAGTGAAATTTTGACCGAATAGTTTGGTCAAGGTTGCTTCTGCCATTTTTGACATTGCTATTACTCTTCACATAATTATTTATAAACCGTGCAGATGGTAAACTTCGCATCCTCAGCCATGACAAAGAATGGCAATATTGCAATTTCCGGTTGTTCTACCATTAATCTACTGACCTAAGCGATTACCAAACTAGAAGAACCTACCGAAGGACCCGTCCTAAATCGTAGAGTCTTTTGACCCTTGGATTTAATGAGTAAAGTTCTTTGTAACAAAAACTTTGTTGCAGTAAGAAATTCACCTATTAATTAGAACTAATTCTCAATTAGCATAAAATAAAGATTACAGTATGTGCCAATTAATTAGACAAAGGCTAGGTTCGCAAATCAAAATTAGGTCAGGCTGGGCTCTTCTGGTTCTCGGTAAATTTTGTAGACATTTTAACAAGAAGACGTTTAAAAGACGCACCTACATTAAAAGTGCGCATGCGCATAAATAAACAATCGTCAGTTAGGTATGAAATTTCCCTCGGTTTCACGGCAGGAAACTCCAGAAACCACTCTGCTCCACTTGGAGCCATCACAGACGTTCAAACGCCATCTTACTCCACTAGGCGCATTCAGGTCACCATGCTCTTCTTAGTGCCACCGTAGTCTTCCTGTCGAAACCCTGCCTTTCTTAGCGCTCTTGTATTTATCTTGGCCTGACTGTTTTGTTTCTCTCCTGCGTGTCACTTTTCTTGCCACGATTCCGATCTTCTGGGTGCAGATCCTTCTAGGTGCCGCTCCTGTGCTTCTTGCCCCTTAAACACGAAATTTTTTTATTATCCCTCTCTTGTTTTGGGCCCTCAACAGGCATGCGCCCAATTACAGAGTGACCCGCACAATGCTATTTAGAGGTGCCCCCCTAAATTTCAACTTTAAACAACGAACTATGACTTTCAATACAAATACGACATTAAAATTGAACGTGACTAATTTAATTTAACGTAAAAAAATTAATTTGACTTGATATCGCCTCTCTACGTCTTCGTACTATAACGTAAATTAAATTACGTGCTTTATTTATTACAATAAATGTATAACAGCCTTAAAATATTATTTCGAATGCACAATTTATAACAGCGCGAACTATTTATTACTTCGGCGTTGAAATGTACTGAAACTCAATTTGTTTGCTTATATATCTAACCCCCCCCCTTTCTCGAAAGGTTTCGAGCACTTCCGAAGCCATCCGACTATTCTAGAACGTTCTCAAACAAACACGTCACATTTCTCTGAAAGATTACCTCACATTCGTCTTCGTTCTTTATCGCCGATGACTAATTTTTCATGGCGCATCGATGTCTATTGAAATTTCTGGAATGTTCGCTACAATACCATGAAGAATAGAAGCAGATGTCATCCCCCACCCTCACCCCAATATTTAAAAAATCTGGTCGAATGTCTGGATTATCTATGAACCGTCTTTTTTTAAATTGGCCGGAAATAACCCAAATTTTTCGTCCAAAAATAGAAGCGTGTATATTTGTTTGTTTTTGAATAATTGTATTTTTGAATTTGTTTTTTATTTAAAAAAAATGCGGGGCGTTCGGTGTTCCATTAAAAAAAATGGGGCTATTTCCAGCCAATTCGAAAGTGAAAAATTGTCATTATGGCCAATAAATTCTTTGCCGACGACTCTGATTTGAAAAAAATCCGTTCGGGACTTACGGCGCATCCTGTATAACACCAAGACCGTTACTTAACTTTGCAACAAAAAAAGAAATTGTAGTTCGACCTGAAAAAGACCATCTCTAATAAATTTTAACCTGAAACAAATGCAAATCACAAACAAGTGTAAAGTTGACGCAGGGTAATAATGGAAAAAAAACCAGGGCCGGATTGATCATTAACGGAGCCGTGTACCACGTTTTCGGTGCGGGGTCTTCTTGTGGGTTGGCGATGCTGAACCTCGCCCTGAGATTATGCTGCATATATACTGCATAATAAAGCATATTTATTATTAAAAAAAAATACCAGCACGAAGCACGAGTTAAAGCAAAAAGTGAATAGATGAAAAAATCAAGTAGACACGACTTCTTCAAATTTTTTGGATTCTTTAAAATCTTTATTTTTTACATTTTTGAAGTCTCTAAATCTACAGATTATTCAGATTCCTGCTTCCATTTCACGATTCAGACTTTGCAGCTTCTTTACATTCCGTCAGATTCTTCTGTTTCTATATGTCTATATGTATTCTATATATTTTTATGATCCCTGAGCTTCTTCCTTGGATTCTTTCGTTCCTTGGGATTCTTTAAAATCTCAGACTCAAGCGTTTTTTTAATTCGTCTAGATTACTCAGGTTCTTCGGATTCTTTGATAATCTTCAATTCCTCCATATTCCAGTTCGGATTCCATCGGTTTTTCTTATTGTTACAATTCTTCAGGTACATAAGATTCTTCAAATTCTGATTTTGCAACAGATTCTTAGAAGCTTCTTCAGATTTCTCCTTTTCTTCGAATTTTTCCTCTTATTGAAATTCTTCATTTTCATAATCATAAGGTATAAAGTACTATTAATATCATATTTAAAAAATTCAAAATGGCGCACAGTAACCATTTTAGAAGTTAGACGTGTAAATTTTGCCAAAAATTAGTATATTATACCTTACCCCCCTTCTAAATTTCAACTCGATATGCCCTACCGTCTACAATTTAGGTGGGAGGGGGGGGGGGGGAGGAGGTTGATCAAAAATTTGTTATACAGGGTGTGTCACTAGCCAATAGTACAATGAATAATCAAGCGGCAATGACGCGTATGCAGAAATTAAGTATGCGTCTCTTTGTAATTTGTACAGGGTGTCCCAAATTGGAGAATGACCATTGAAATTTCGAGCACCTAAACTAAAAGACGCGAAGTCGGTTAAATGAACGAGAGTAACGCTTTAGATGCTTTCGTATTTTTATGTTTCACGGATGTGTCAAGACGATTTTCCATGAATGCCTTTGTTTCATAGCCACCTGCAGGTCAGGATGTAAAAAATTGAGGATGGTCCCAAAAAAAACCGAAACGCAGGATGCAAATTTCGGTTATTGGTTATGGGCCACTGTTATACATATTACGTTTATCTATTTTGTTAAAAAAAATGCCCAAATACAAATCGACGTGTCCCCACCCTTTTTTAACCACCAATCGTGTAAATTTGTATTATTGAATTCATATTTGCCTGATATACACAACAGAGAATTTCAGAAATCCCGCGAATAATAAGGTCACGATCCCATTACCAAAAGGTAAGTGGTATATCCCCCGGTGTATTTGGTAAAAAAAGAAAATTTGCCAGATACCACTGGCGCACCTGGCGATTCTGCCCAAAAGTTTTTCAGCTCGTCCTTTTATGCCTAAAAATATGTGCACCAAATTTGGTTCCAATCAGTTCAGCTGTATAGCGAGAAATGAGAGTACAGACAGACATCATCAAGATTTTGTTTGATTCGGTTTCCTGGTGCATCAAAACGTATATTTCCGTCAAAAAGGTGGGGTGCCATTTTTTACCCCATTGCAATACTAACGCGCAGATGGTAAAAAAATCCCTTTCAGCTCGGCCGATCAGGTGTTGGTAGATTTCTTTAACCGCATTAACATAGTGTCCGCCATTTTGTTCCAATATAGCAGAATTGGATGATTCAATTCAGTTCAATTTAAACAAGTATAAATTGTGCACAACACTTGTGCAGATAAAGCGCATTTTTTAACCGAAATAGCTTTTGTTTTGGCATCACCAATGGATATATTTCTTACAGACGTCTCAATCGCCCTTTGTGAGTACCCTCTTCCGACAATCCGGTCTTGAGGTATAAGGGAATATACCCGATCACGATAAGGGGTTGAGGCGGAAGGCTATGGTTGGTAGAAATTAATTCCTTTCGTTGAGACCTTTCATTAGAGTACCATGAAGGATAAAACTAGTTCCACTCCCTCCACCTCGTACTTTGATAAGAGGACAGAAAGAAGGGCAGTAGTTGGTAGAAAACGGTTCGTTTCGTTGAGACCTTCAATTAGAATACAATGAGAGATAAAATTAATGTTTAATACCTCCCCCCCCCAGGCCCCGTCGCTAACTGATCTCGAAAACGAGTCGCATGGGAGACCCCCTTTTAGACAGCGAAATTTGATGGCCGTCTGGCACACCTTCAAGGTATAGGGTACATATTGCAAAAAATTCCAGGACTCTAGGACCATTCCTCTAGAAGTAGTTCAAAACGATAGAAGTGGGTCCGGACGGACGGACAAAACGCAAACAATAGCACATTTTTTTTAATTCTTAAAAAAAATGCGCAAAAATTGGTTGTGGCTAGCACAGATACCACCCACGCATATGGGCGATTCTGCCCTTTTATCTCTAAAAATATGTGCCCAAAATTTGGTTCCAATCGCTTCAACCGTTTAGCCGGAAATGGGAGTACAGACGGACCAACATCATCGAGTTTTTATAGATCCGGATTCCTGGTGCTTCAAAACGGGAAGGAGGGGGGGGGGGGTATTCCAATGCAATATCTCTCTTATTAACAACGTGCGAGTGGCAACTAGGGCAACCCATTTAAATAGCAAAGTGTGAGTAGCTGCAAGTTTACCTGAAACGGATTCATTGAAATCTATTCGTATTAGTTTTTCAAATAATAATCACCCTGTCGATTCCCGAATTTTGGACCAATCGAAACCCCTGTCGGTGCAGTTCACGTGAGCCGTCAGTTGGGTAATTAAATTCCTCGCGCTGCAACAGTCACGTATAAAAAATGAAAGTCCATTGTTACGAGTATAATCAATTACGCTTATTAAAGGAAAGTATGTTACCTACTTATAGATGCAACATTACGGTTACCTACACCGCCCTTATAGATTTTTGAGGGTGTTGGTTAAATTTCGAACGGGAGATGGCGCAGTAATAGAAACAAAAGAGGAACCGCGATTGAAATTTCGACAGGCGGCCTTCCGTCGAGCGCTACATCATAACTGTAACTACATTGCATTACGTAAGTGATAATGTGAAAGAATGTATGTACTTAAAACGTGAAAAGAATCAAGGTTAGCCGATTTATTCCAAATGAACGCGCACACGTGCCACAATCGGCGATTTGCTGTTTTATGGTCAACCCCTTTGCTTGACCTTCTCGAGTGTTTTAAAGTACAAAGCACAAACATAAACTAACCTTGCCATTTCTACACATACGCTTATTACTAATAACGTCCAATGTCAATTTAAAATGGTCCTTGAAACATGCAATTGCATACGTCACACAGCTCTTATCTCATTTTTAAGTACAGCAAAACGCTTTGTGTATAAATGCTGACGTACATTGCGAGTAAATACCGTCACGGGTACGACAGAGAAAGACGACAAAGCGAAGTGTAAACAGAACTACCATATGACCTTTCTCCCCACCTGCGAAAGTTGGCCAATAGATAGATATAGGTCAAAGTAGTTAACCAATGGCGCGCGTTCGCGTAGTCACGTGGTTTTGTTGTTATCATCAGCTGTGGCTAGGCCGCTATGTGCACTGGAAAATGAAGTGACGGTATGCTTACTATCGCTATCTTCGTTTATTTTTAGTAATATGTAAGCGATAGTGTACAGCGACAGGTGTATGTATCAGCTGATTCCGCTCGCCGGCCGGTCGCGCTCAGCAGTCAGCGTTCAACTGTCACAAACGCCGTTAGCCCACGTTCTTGTATTATGAAATATAGTAGTAGTATGTGTTTTAATTGGCAGAATAGAATTTTGGATTTTAACACGCTCGCAGTGCGCTTCAACCCACAACAGGAATCCTTACAGAAAATTTTGGTGCGAAGGCTCTATTTTAAAGATACGTTTTCTGTTGACGAGTGATAACAAACTTTTTCACATTCCTCCCGTCGTGCGTTTCGCGTTTTAAACTTTTTTTACGATGTCTACTGGTAAAAGATTGGCGAAGAGATCGATTATCGGTACGAGAGTGTGTGCTCCCGGCGAAGACGGCAAGTTTTATTCGGGCGTAATACACGCGGTCAAAACGCCGGCGAGCCAATCGGAAAATAATAATTGTATCAATTTAACGCCGAACACTCGGTATTCGGTGCGATTTGATCCGCGACAGGGAAATCTGGGACGTACGACGGCCGAATTTCGGGAAGTCGACCTTATCGGTCCCGGATTTCGCAGTATCGGCGGAATTGAGCTTGTTTATGGACAAAAAGCGTTCGTTACGTATAACGGTCGCGAGGTTTGCGGTGATGTTTTAAGTCATGACTTAGAAAGTGACGAGGTCATTATCACGATATTTCCTCCAGGCGCCGAGGTAGGTATCGAACTTTTTGTTTTACGTAATTGAAAGTCGCCCAAATTATTGCTGATTTGATTGTCTTTAATTAGTGGCTAAGTAGCCTTGGCCAACTTGATCACTTACGGTACCCAAAACAAGCATTGCGCGTGTACGGAAATCCCTCCTTTAATCACTGCATCCTAGTGACGTCACTCTTATAAACAAGCTTTCATGGTCGATTTTTTTTATTACCCGCTCCCACGGCACAAACAAACAGAAATCGCCCAGAATATATTTGTCGTGTAGGTAACGCCAAGGCGTCATCCCCGGAATTGACCTTACGCACAATTGCCACTAATTGGGTCATCATCGTCGCTATTATTACAACATTCACATTCGCGCGAAGTTGCGGAATTGAAAAAATAGGTTGAAACCTCGGTGAATGTGGCGTCCCACTTTATTATATAAAATTATTAAGAAATTGAATTTCGCAAGTTCACCTGTGACGCCTATGCCTTTCTCCGTAAATAACGTAACGCAAACCACTTCTATTATCCTTTTACTCTTAATGTTGACGGTCGTTTTTTTCACTTTCTTGCTTCCAATCCAGCACGGGGTGTTTATCTTTGTTAGCGTTTAAGTGGGTCAAGCGGGTAGCGAAATGCCATCGAAAGGGAATTGTATTTTTTCGCACGATTTGATAGTCACTTCCACTTGTAGAAATGCTAGGATATCATGAAAAACTCAAAATAGCTTTCAAATTCCAAAAAATTGCTAGCGCTACAGTAAATGCAACAAGGCAGTCTTGAATTTTTGAAGTGCGTACATTCAAAAAATGACAAAAATTGTAGATTGGGGGGGGGGTGTCTAAATTAAAAGTTTTTTAAATTCTAAAAATAAGAAACTAATCTAAATTTTATATTTCCACTTCCGCACAGGTGGCTTGCAGCTATTGAACCGGTTACTCGCCGCTTAAGGTAGTAGGAAACCTACGCCCATGGTTTAACAAAATAGTTTTTTATGCGGGACCAGGTAGTACTAAACAAAGTATCTAATTTTCAGAAAAAAATATAAATAATAATAAAGATAACGTATCGGAAATGAAATTCCATTATCAGTGATAATTATTATTAGGTAATCATTGTTTTGGCTTGATATTTAAAAGTATGAAGGGCAATATTTGTACCCAAGGTAAGTATAATTCTTTCTCAAATGGGTTGGAACTCGGGTTGGAACCATAGACATTTTTTTTTAATTAAAAAAAAATTGAAATTTGGAACCACAAGCTTAAAAAAATTTTTTTGAAGATTCAAAAAATTATATTTACCTATTGAAAATGAGTCCCCACTTTTTATCTGAAAGGCATTAAAAATTTGATTCGTTCGTATATTGAAATTTTGATGAAGTAGGAACTTCTAAGCAAATCCACGGGGGCATCAGAATTTCGTATTCTGAAAATGCTTTAGAGATTTCTCCGCTTAAAGTTTTGGGAGTGATTTAAACAGTTCAACACATTTGTTCTAATTTTTTTTAAATTTAGCAAAACACTAAAAACATTTCTTTAAAAAAAGACAAAATCAACGTCACAGTCACAGCAAATTACTGAATTTTTCATTTCACAAAATATTGAACGCTCCCGGCGGAAATGGAGAACTGCGTTTCCCTAAAAAATTTTAATTTGCAACATTTAGCAATTATAAGATAATGGTTTTGAATCGTCATTATCAAAATTGTAGTTACCGATCTACAGGGTGTTATTTTACACCGTACATTTTACAATTTCAACCTTAGTTTAAAACATTATGCAAACACAAGATACAATTTCAAATTAGAACTAATTGACCCAATTATCCATATAAATCCAGGGCCTCTGGACCATTTTAAAAATTTTACTTTTATCTAGCTAACAACCGAAAATTGATTTTTCTTTTTTTTCTGGATAAGGGATTTAGGACCACCCTGTATAGCAAACAGAAAGTTTATAGAAAATTACGGAATCGTATTTGTAAATTTTGGGAATCAAAAGACAATTTCACACCGGATACGTTGTTCTCAGTAATGTATACGAGGTTGCTTCAAAAAATTTTATTTTTTTTATTAGGTGACCAAACCAATTAGTACAAAAATCAATTTATAATAAATAATAAATATATATTCATCCTGTAAGACAAACAAAGTGTATAGGATAAGTCAATTAAACACAAATAAGACAAACATTTGACATTTAGCCTAATGTATCGAATATTAACAATTTTGAAATTACTTTTTCGGTCGGATCACAGGGATTTTGCCAAACTACATTTGAATGAAGCGTTCAATGGTTCTTTTTCCTATTATGTTAGCACATAGGTCAATTATTAATTATTTATCTGACCAACATCGTATAAATTATTGAAACACTACGTACAAGGTGTAAATGTACAGGGTGGTTCAAATTCGTGGCTCACCATTGGGATCGCCGTAACGGTGAGAGATACAGTGTAGGTTTGAAATTTTTGAAAAATCTTTAAAAATAACATATCAAAAAACTGAAAATGTCACATTTTGTTTTCATTTTCCCAACTTAAACGGTTGGAAATGTACGGTTCCCGTTAGCACCTTCAATGGGCACTTTTTTTCGGAGAATCTGAGCCTGTTATCGGAATTTACATAGCACGCTAATGTAAATGCTACAGGGTACTAGTTTCTTATTTATTATGGGCGCCATATTGGATTTTCACGCAATGAGATAGAAGGCAAAAAGAATAATGACACACTATACATTGACATAAATTCGAGCATAAATTTGACAAGAAAAATAGACTAGAATCTAGAACTAGATCTTGCTGAAGCAACAGGGCTATGATTCTCCAAAAAAAGGGCCCCATAGAAGGTGCTAACGGGAACCTTCCATTTTCGACCGTTAAATCTAAGGGATACGAAAACGAAATTTTCAGTTTTTCGAGGATAACTCCGTTATTTTCAAAGATTTTTCAAAAATTTTGTCATATATATCAGCCTATATATTTTGACAATTTTTTGGTTAGTTGGAAATTTTTATTCGCTCCAAATAATTTTAATTTCTAATAACACACAAAAAGCAAAGGGGGTGATAAATTATGGGCGAATAAAACATCAAAATTTAGGAAATTTTACACTCTTTTCAATATATAGGATGGTCCATATGAAAAAATGTAGTTTAAGGTCGTATAAGAAAAAGCAAACACACATAAAAAGTGCTCTAAGATAGATTTTGTCAAACTCAATTATTTTTAATAATAAGAAACTTATGGGGCATTAAAGAAATCGACTAAGTTCAGGAAACGTCCCATACCGACCAAACGATTAGAGGTAGCCGAATTCTGTTTGCGCTCCACACACCTCTAGGTCCATTTTTTTCTATCTCTTAAAATAAAGGGTGTTTCCATAAGAAAGTGTTCAATTTAGACCACCCTGTACAAGGGGTACCATTTAAATTTTGAAATTGATGGTAACTTGCAATAAACGAGAATGTCAGGAAATACTACTTTGCTGCTTGTTTTTTCCCCACAATATCGCCCACGAAAATTTCATTGCCCATGTTGTCAATTCTATCAAAGTTACAGGGGCGAGACTATAATGGTTTACAGACCTATGCAGCGATGGGACTGTGCGCCCCTGGGACAGTGTTTCATTTTCATATGTCTGATTGGAGTGATTGGACCCCCGCAATTTTAACTTTGCGATTGGGACGCAATACTCATAATTAGCATCTAATTACAGGCCGGGTGCTACAACTGCTATGACTAATTAATAAATTTACCATTTGCGATTGACAAAGAGAATGGCCACATTTCAGTATGGCTGAGAAAATGAACAATTCTATTACAGTCTAACTCATCTTTCATCAGAGGCTGGGCTAATTATTGAATAGGAGAGAACACGCCTTCACTGATGACCAATAATTGGCACAGCAATTCGAATATATTTCAGTAACAAACTTGGAGATTTTTGAAAAAGCAACACCGCCTTTGTCTTGCGCTTGCCAGTTTCGCGCAGCAAAATGAAACGGTCCAACTTTAATTACACAACGACTAGAAAATCTTGTAAATTACATATTGCCAGTTTCAAATAAGCAGCTGCGTAGTTTTACAATGCGGCGCGGCCGGATTTGATTAATTGAAGATGTAGGTTAAATGCTTCGCTATTTTCCTACCGGGTTCGCAAATGCATTACGGCACACAACCGATTACCATTTATGCCGTTAGCCGTAATTGTGCGCTGAAAAGTAAAATAAAAAAATAAAAGGCGCACGCATTCCATTAATTGCAAAAAACAGTTTGCTTAATAACGAGTGCGCGCCGTTGCCAAACTTTGCATTCCATCTTACGACGAAAATGCCTGGCGCGTACAACAAAATTCCCGTTACACGAATTTATCTAAGTAGGTTAAAAAGTAAAATAAACAGAATTTTGTTTTCGGTTTGGTCTTCTTCGGACGTCACACACAAAACAAGGGAGGAGCAGGAGGAGGACGCCCACGTTTTCAATTTTATTAGCAACAAAACGGGCGTCCTTCGTTTGCATCAAAAACGATTATGTAACAAATTACATACGCTACCCACACAGATAATTAAACAGATGTAGATATGTGTCAAACTGTACTTTATTATGTCAACATCAGCGGGCGAAACGAAAATAGGCCGTCAAGACGGACGTGTGCGAAAAATGAGTCATTAACATGCGGGCGATTATTACGCAATTTTATTTTTGGAAGATGGCGCTTGCTGAGGTCAATAATGATTGAAATCGCCGCCGTTTCGTTTAAAATCCCGCAGTTCCAGTTAGCGATTAACCGTACAAAGATTTGTATGTCAAAGTAACGGAACCGAAGAGGAAGGTGTTGTTTGTGTTTATACCAAAGCAAAGTAAAAACAAAAACAACCGTAAATTTAATCGAACCCTCCGCGTTAACGTGGAGCGTTGCTTTAAAAGACAACTAGGTCACAGGTCGATGGGAAATTGGGTCGCACGCGTAAGCCCGGCCCGGGTTTCTGGGCCATTGTGTGTCCTATTTCGAAAGTTTCGAACACGCATTAACGTTACGCCGAAGAGTTTCCGCGTCGCACCCCGTACGGGACCGCTGCCGTTGAAATTCGCAAAAAGTACGGGAAATTGGGTTACGTAACTATGACCTATATTGCGGATGTGCGGCGCCTACCATTTGATAAGGGTAGTTCAACATAGCCGATCGAAATTCTCGCATCATTGACCTTGAGAAATCTGTACTGAAAATTTTTCACCCTCCTCATTTCTTGCGCTGTTGCGCCACGGTTGAGAAATGAGGTCACGCGATTTTGTCAATAACGCCACAAATTCGGGAAAGTGATCGAAGTTTCTAACGCTTCGTTAATCGTGGCCGGTGTTTCAATCATCGAATCAATTTCGGCGATTAGGTCGCTCTTTTGTTTGTTATTTAGGCGCCATCATCAACGCGTTCTTTAAACCTTTCGGCAAGGGGAGAACCGTGCCAGTAAAATCCCTTGTCCCTTGCGGTATAAATAATCGATAAAGGGCCGGTATTACCGCTAAATCAACCTGATAAGTTTTAACTGAAATCTGAAACCTTGGCCCTTAATCTGACATACGCCAATTATTGTTTCGCGTGAGGACGCACTCTGCCACGCTTCTGGATCGATTCCCAGGAAACGTCCGTAGCCTTCTTAGAAACCTTTCAAAAATTCCTATTAGAAGATCGATTTCAAAATCTTCAAAAATATTTTCTTCCATACCATTAGTTTTTTTTTAGGACTCTTATTCGAAATCCATCAAAATCTTCATTCTTTCGATAAACTTTCTAAGGGATTTCGTAGAAAGGTTTTTACCAATATTCCTAGAAATCTTAGATGTCAATGTCACAATATCAAGTGCATACAGGGTATGCCGACAGAGACCTTGGGAGACATATATTTTGAAATCTTCACAGTATATACTAATGTCGATAAGAGGAGTATTCATCTAAAATGTTCAAGTTCCGGCTATACCTGAAGTTCACGCGAACTTGCGTATTTTAATTTAAACACCCTATACACTGTGTCCAAAATCAGGATGTCTATCATAGGGATCTCTTAACTTCATATGGACCGTAAAAAAATAACATACTATATTGAGTAGCATTTTTTATTACGAATAGAACGATATGTAGCACACACACACAAAACAAAAGTTGGAAACTGATGGTTTCAACAGAATGGTGCACCCGCGCACAACGCCTTAATCATGCGAAGATGCCCATGTGCACCAACTTTAAAAGCGATCGGATGTTTCTAAACAAAGTTATTGTGCATAGGGACAGACAAACAGCAATACAAAATCATATCTTGAGGATCGTTAATAAAATTCAAATCGCAAAATTTCGGATTTCTGGGATATCTTCGAAAGTAATGGGAATATTCTGGTTTTCTTTAAAGCATGATAATAACTAGTTGCGCCCTAATTTGACCATTTCGTATCTTCTAAGGTTTCCGAGATACCCATGGTAGACATCTTTATCTTGGACACAGTGTATATATTATCCCATTTTTAGATTCTACACATTTCATGTACAGTATCCTATACCTAAATCTAGCCGTTTAGATATATTTTACGTTTGCAGCCCAAATGATAATTGAGGAAAAGTATTAATTTGCCCCAGAAAATAGAACCTTTGCCATAGAAAACTTTATAGATCCTGTAGATGCACCCTATTGATTCAAGAGCTTACACCCCCCCCCCCCACCACAAAACATGTAATGAATTAACTTTTTTACTTATGGAACGATTTTTTTTGCAGTGGCTCATTCGGATACGTTGCGCGCATGTGCAGAACTAACTGTCTTATTTTTTGTTTATTGCCATTGCCACCTCGTTCTACTAAAAGAAAACTATGCGCTTATGTGAAACATGAAGGGGGAGGAGGGGGGGGGCAGAATTTGAATGTGATGTTTCGAAAATGGAATGCCGGAAAAGGGTACTCACAAAGAGAAAATGGTAAACCCTAAAAAAACAAAAAATCTTTACTAATATTTGATACTAAAGTGTCTAGGTTGCCCCATAGATGAGTTCTAATAATTGTGGGCACAGCACTCAGAGATCCATGGGCGCGGAAAAACAGCGGGGATTCTGCCGGTAATGTGGAAACTCATCCACCGAGTCGTTCTTGGATTGATAAAATGGCGAGTCCAAATCAAAATGCTGTGTAGTAATGTTTAAGGGTCCCTGGCTCGAATTCGTGCAGCGATATTTGTAAATGTATAGTGGTTTGGGTCGGTAGAGCAGCCTTGGGTGCCCCCCCCCCCACTAAAAAATATACCCAAAAAATAAATAAATGCAAATACAAATTCGTAACAGCAATTCAATGGATCCACCACCGACATAAAAGAGAGAGATAAAGCACTTCAAAGATGCATATGGTAAAGCCAAAACAATAATCCGATTAAAGGTAGACGCGACGTTAGAAAAGTAATGACGTACCAAAAAACATTTGCATCTAATCAATGCGAAAGCAAACCCAACACTGAAGGGAAAGAAGACAACTGCGCGAGCAAGGTAAAGTTAAAAAAGCCATAGCCAAAAATACCACGGAAAACGCACGATCACGGTCGGCGAAATAAAGAACTAGGTGAAAGAAATCGATACTAAAATAATACAAAAATTGCTACAGAAACAACTTACATCTAAACTATTTTACATTAGAGGGGAAAAATTTAAATAAGCGAGACTTGAGAGTATATTTCGAAAAAAAAAACACGTTACAAGTCTTGAAAAACGTGTTGTCCTCTTCTTTGTTTAGAAAAGATTGTAAAAAGTTTTCAAACTGATTCTAAAGAAATTAAAAAGATTAGTAGAAGATTACGAGAAATTTGAGGATTTAGGAAGCTTTCAATAATCTCAAGAAAGAGCTAAAAAGATTTAAAATGATTCTAACCATTCTAAGATGGCGTCATATTAAAATTTCAAAAAGATTATTATAAATCCAAGAAACTTTGAAGACTCCAAAAATAATTCTAAAACAATTATCCTAAATTTCTCAAAGAAATTTGAGATTGATTTCTAGACATTTTAGAACTGTTTCCGAGGAGGACTTGCTCCTCGTTTATATATCCGTTCTTGAGATAATTAACATTAGAGGTACCAGGATAGAAAGAGGAAAATGTCATGTTCCAACAGATACTTTTTTTGACTTCACATTGTAAAAGGCTACTTACAGCACACTCCACGACGGAAAAATAGAGGAAATAATTCGTGTAAAAGTGAATGTTGGTATAGTTCCAGGTGAATGTGCCTTAAACAACATACTAAAAGTGCTGATTGATGGGGTTGGAGCTAGCAGATGAGGGGAGGGCGAGTTCCAGGTAAGAATTGTGAACTATTCGTTTTTGTAAATAATGAAACCGTTAATGAAAAATATTTATAACCATTAATCTTAGAATTAATAGAATGAAAAGAGAATGAACAGATTGAAAGTAATGAAACTGATAATGATAATATTGAAAGATTGAAAATGGAATGAAACTGGAATGAAAAATTCATGTACACCAAATTGAAAGAGTGGTTTCCCCCTCGGGGGAGGGCTTTTTTGATTTTGTTCTATACACAGTATACACGTTGTCGCTGGGATGAATAGTGGAGTGGTTTTTTTCAAGTGGAGAACAGCACGTTGATTTCCAGCTATCACGGCAAAAGAGAGATTCACGATATCGAGCTAAGATTCGCGCCATTTTGTGGCGGTAAATTTGAATTTCTAGATGTCCGTCATTTTGTGGCGGTAAATTTGAATTTGTGTGGGGTGATGGGCGCCACCTAGTGAGGATTTAATTCTTGAAAATATAGTTTTCTGTAATTAGCATTTAGTGACTGATTCATGAAATAGTGTCGTGGTAGTCAATTCGAAAATGAATTTATAGAGTTGCGAAAGATGTATATATGCTATCAAATAAATCGGTTTCGTTGCCGTACCAATAGCTAAGATTTATTTGAACTGTTATACGGTCATTCCAAAAGGTTCTAAATACGGATAATATACTTGTAAATGTCGTATGCAAAAACATAGTTCAGTAAATTGGAAAGAGTGTATTCAAAAACCTTCTGTTTTGATATCCTTTAACACCCATTTTTTTTTTGGAGCTATCATTTAGGAGGTACGCTCTGAGAAGACCCAAAATTTTCCTTACTTTTTAATTTTTTCCCAGGAACCACAACTTTCGGCTTATCCTCGTTCTTGGAGTAGCGTCCATTTTGATTTTGAAATAATATATTTCCTACCCCAAGAATGTGATTTTACTTTAGAGTTTTAGTTTAAGATATTAAAAAATCCAATCGCATTCTTGATCTGCTAGATTGCTAGAATTTCATGAACTTTGTGAGTAATTACGCACAAAACGGCCAAATAGTTTTTTTAAATATTAAAAAAGGTTATGCGCATTTATTGTTAAAATCACTTAAAAATTTTTTTTAATTTTCAAAAACTGGGCATGGTTTCGTTACTTTCATGTTCAAGGATACCCAGATTTTGTCGATCGGAATTTTTTCCCACCCCCATTTTGAAAACCGAGACAAATATATAATGGTCGCTCAACTCAAACTCAAATTTTGGAGCTGATTGGACAGTAACTAAAACGAAACGGTTTGGCATTTTGTAGTCGTATGTACATCATTTGGCAATGTTTGGATTTTCTTTTAAGTGATATTAATTGACGCAAAGTAAAAATAATATTCTTTATTCCTTGAGGCCGTTTATTTAAAAATCACTCAACTCGTTTCGACAATCCCCTCATTTTCAAGGTGCTCCAAAAATAAACAAATGGCGTATTTTTAGACAGGTTTCAAAATGACAATATGTTGAAAAACCGAGTAAATCCACTAAAATCGTTGCGCTTTCGAGTTTGGATACCAAGCCTCATCAAAATCGCGTTAATTTTAGCGCCGCGATGACTTCATGCATTTTTATATTGTTTCTGCACCATCTGGACGAGTTCGAAATTAGAACCGTTTATTTGCAGTTTTGCATTTCAAATTGGCAAACGCTCTTGGTCTGTTTCCGGGCGATCGCTTTACTCTTTCTGAAGTCCTTGGCAAAAAAAGTGGCACACATTATTCCATATGCGCGTACGCAATGGAGCGAGGAATTCGGCCATGAACAATCTTTTTAGTTAGCGTAATGTTTAAATGTCAGCCCGCGTTCTTCCTGCTCTTTGACCCGATTTCCTCGGCGACGACAGGCAGCGGAGTGACATCAATTGGCACCCAAAAATGCGATGTTGTTGTTACCTAATCACTGTCCGTCTCAAGGCCCCACACTTTCAAATCGCTCGTTGCATGGAAGATCTCTGTGAAGCAATGGTGAATAATTTAAAAGTGGCACGAGTGCAACTAGTTTCGATCGGAATCTAGATCAATTGTTTCATACTTCGGGGAGCATTAGATTTTCTTCCTCATTTAAATTACAACAGCTCGCTAGATTTTAATAAAAGATTTATGCACCTGACGGACTTTCCCAACTTTCACTCTTACTTTCACAAACGCTTCTTTAATTAGGCACGAACATATCGCACATTCTTCAAATTTTATTTGCGGCTCTTCGTTTTGGGGGCGTCCGATGTTTATTTATGCCAGAAAATTATGTCACACTACTGCTCTTTCGGCAAATATTGGCAAGCCTCCAGTAATTGCAAATCAAGGTAAGAAAACAACTCGAATTACACTACTTCTAGTGGAAAGGATTTGAATACCGGTCGATTGCGGCAATCCTCAAGGACGCTCGTTTAGTTTTATCGCAAAAATTTTGCGCCTCCCCGCGCGACGTCGTTACGATGATAGCCTTTGTGACGTAACCGTATTGGCTGGCACAGTTCTACTAGAAACAGCTGAGCCAGGCGATGTGGGTGGATTAGTACAATTGTTCATTTTTTCTTTGAGCGAAGCCTTGAAACGTGTTTGCAATTTGAACTTCTGAATTTATCTTGAAATTATCATGATTTACACTTGCGTCAACATGTTTTACTATTGTTAGTTGAACATTTTTTAAGTGAAATTAGATAACGCAAATTTACAGAGTACTTACACGTGTACACGATAATCGCAAGCACAATGCCATTACTTTCTTTGTTTATTTTATATCTCGTCGTAATTAAAAAGGAGATCTTGTTTTATTTGCAAACAAAGGTCACTGGTTGTTTGCTAATTAAAATTTTCCAAGAGATTGCATTGTTGTTAGTGTTCGCGAAGGTGTATCATTAAAAATATTTTGTTTTGCTAATTTGCTGACAATCAAGGTCGGCGACGTTTTTTTGTTGTTTTGAATTGTTTACGCACCAAATCTTCCGAAAGGGTTACATTACACAATTACAACCCTGGTTAATCACTCGCGGTCGAGTAACGGTTCGAACTTCCCCCAATAATTATTAATAATCAAGGTAGGCAATCACATGCTTGTTAAAGCTACCCGACACACCTTCTCATGAATGTAAACATGCGATTCGGAGCATGATATGTCAATAAAAATTCTGCTATATATCTATATTAATCATCGCCATGTTTGGCAACCATGGAACAGGATTTTGCATTAATCTGGCGGGTATCCAAATAGCTTCTAGGTGAACTTGATTTTGTGTCTACCCGAAACTGAGAAAACGAAGGTTGCCATTATCTCTTTAATCTGCATGTAATTTGCAAAAGGCAGACGTCCTGTCTACACCCAAAGTACTTCACTGTTGTCTAATCTGCAAGCCGATTTTGAGAGTAGACAATGCACATTTTTAGATAACATCCAAAATTATGGTTATTCATATTCATGATTCGGTAGAAGTACTTCGGATGTTTATTTAGGGTGGTTGATTACAGGGTAGATAATAATAATAGTTTGTTTATTATTTCGGTTTTGCGGGTTTCTTGGCCCTGCTCTTTCCTTATTTTCGTCACATTGTTATTTTCCAAAGCAGTGTTATCCGACTGAAGCAAAGATAATATCGTTACTAAATTTCGAGGCTGCCTTATCGTAGGTCAGGGTTGTTTTTTAATGCTAATCGTTTTCGATATGAAGCGCCATGATGACGCCATTATGTTACAATACGTTTATCACGCTGTGGAGTTACCTACTTTGGCTAAAAATGGGATCTATCTTTTTCTTTTGGCAGTGGTTGATTTATGGAGGTATGTTATAAATACGAAAGGGACTGGCTTATTTTATGACTAAACTTTTACTCATAAAATCAGCCAAACAATTAGTCCTACCCGTATTTACATCATATTTAGAAACACCCTGTATATGTTTTTTACATTATGTAAATGCCATTATACGCTCATTGCACTTATACTTCTTATCCATTGGCTATTGTAGTACGTACCAGTGGACGTTTGACCATTTACTTAAAATTGTGCGCATTACAATGTTATGAATGATAAATAATAGTGGACCTAATATATTCCCATGTGGACCACCACAATGCTTATGTTTTTTGCTGCGAAGAAGATCGGCAACAAACATTCAAAATGCGCATCTCTAAAGGCGGTATTGTTCATTCAATTAAGTTATATCGTAAGATGATGCTAACTTACTTACTTTAAATTGAGCACACTATATATATTTATAGCAGTTAATTATTACTGATGACTTGCGCTCGAATACATAACACGAGCGCGAAATTCACGATTTATCATTTCGGTGTCGATGTTAAGGCTGAGACTAAACACGATTCAATTTGCTTATATAGCAAATAAGAAGCTTTTAGAGAGGTCTCAAATCAGCACATTCGCTTTCCTTCCTTATCGATGGTTACTAATCTATCTCTTGATCGACTTGATATCGTTCTAGAAAATTCACTACAATACATTACATAAACGATTTTGATTTGTTTTCATTGTTATTTCAATAATAACTAACCTTTTTTATTAGTTGGCCATGGCTCCAAAAGAAAAACAATCGAGCAATAAAGAAATGTTAATTTTTCTTACCACTTAACATCGTACTTAAATAGCCTATATTTTGAAAACTGCAAATTTTTAGAATAGACACAAAGTTGCTTTTAATTTTAGTCTTTATTAAAAAATCGTAGTTTTAACGATTTTTTTAAATTGAATTGAATCCCCTGTATATAATATCTATAATGAAAATATATCGACACACTGAAACGGAACCTCTGAAAGGTCATTTTTGACAAAAATTTAAATATGTCAAAAATGACTACATTTTGATATTTGACGTAGAATCTAGAAATTAAATATAGGGCATTAGTTTAAAATAAGCAAAATTGAAAATAGTTTTTTTCCCTTGCTGGGTAGGGCTATATCACGCATGATATTTAGTTCGTTCTTTTTGCATTCGATTTCGATAGCTAGCTCTGGCACCTCAATCAAGAAAAATCTTGGGGGTTAGCTCTGAGGTGCACCACAAAAACATTTTAAAGTACTCCTTTCTCGAAAATCAATTACCATACAGTTTTTTTTTAAATTGCAGCTGATAATTAAGTAACAAAATATACAATCCACACGAGGTGCGTCGCCTATCATTGTCTCAGATCGACCCGGAAAAAAATTTTCTTATAGAATGTGGCCTGTAGAATCCATAATTTCAAACAGTTCCAAGATTGGGCTACTAGTTCAAAAGTTACAGCCCTTTGAATTTTTTTTCGAAATTGGTTTCTAGTCTATAACTTTTGATTGAGAAGTCTGATCGAAAAAGTACGAATTGATTTGGATTCTACGCACACAAATTAATAAGAAAAAGTGTTTTCCCGAGAAATTTTGGTGTAGTCGATTTTTGGTAAAAAAGGAAGGTTATACACTGCCTTTTTTTGAGGCCCGAAAAAAAGATTGTCTCAGATCGACCCGGAAAAAAATTTTTCTTATAGAATGTGGCCTGTAGAATCCATTATTTCAAACAGTTCCAAGATTGGGCTACTGATTCAAAAGTTACAGCCCTTTGAATTTTCTTTCGAAATTGGTTTCTAGTCCATAACTTTTGATTGAGAAGTGTAATCGAAAAAGTACGAATTGTTTTGGATTCTACGCACCAAAATTAATAAGAAAAAGTGTTTTCCCGAGAAATTTTGGTGCAGTCGATTTTTGGTAAAAAAGGAAGGTATACACTGCCTTTTTTTGAGGCCCGCAAAAAAAATTGTCTCAGATCGACCCGGAAAAAAATTTTCTTATAGAATGTGGCCTGTAGAATCCATAATTTAAAACAGTTCCAAGATTGGGCTACTAGTTCAAAAGTTACAGCCCTTTGAATTTTCTTTCGAAATTGGTTTCTAGTCTATAACTTTTGATTGAGAAGTCTGATCGAAAAAGTACGAATTGTTTTGGATTCTACGCACCAAAATTAATAAGAAAAAGTGTTTTCCCGAGAAATTTTGGTGTAGTCGAATTTTGGTAAAAAAGGAAGGTTATACACAGGGGCGGACTGGGTATACTTACGGGCCATTAAGCCATTAAAGTATTAGTGTAGTAATGAAGGTGCCGGGGGGGGGGGGGGGGTAGCTCTGAGGTGCACCACAAAAACATTTTAAAGTACTCCTTTCTCGAAAATCAATTACCATATACAGTTTTTTTTAAATTGCAGCTGATAATTAAAAGTAACAAAATATACAATCCACACGAGGTGCGTCGCCTATCATTGTATTTCAGCACTTTCATGCTACGACAAAAAATGATAAATTCATTGTAAAACACTTCAATTAAAACAGAATTTTTTAACAACCTAACATCAACCCCAATTAGAGAAACGTGTTAATAATTTATTAATAGTGCAAGAAACTAAATACAGCACATACTTATAAATTTCCAACGGGCCATTATGATCTACAGGCCAGGTGGCAATCGCCACCCGCCCCCCCCCCGTGCCAGTCCGCCCCCGTTTATAGATATTAAATAGAAAGCGCTTCAAAAATTTTTCACACATGGAAATTGACGTGTCAAAATTTTTGAATGATTTGGAAATGTATAAAAATATTTCAAATGAAGCATGGTGAAAGTGCGTAGAAAATATGGAAATGAAGAAAATGCAGAAATTTTGCTACAATTTTTTGAAATTTTGAAGCTATACAGAATGCTCCACAATGAACGTCGGCTATTTACAGGGTGTTACATATAAGTATGTACAAAATTGGGTGGATGAAGGGATTAAAATAAGCTCTTTTTGCAAATAAACCGAGAGTCCAATGTGTTTCGTTTGGGAGCCGCCTTCAAAAAAGTGGAGAAAATTGCATTTCTTCGTTAATTTTGTTCTCAGCAACCATAAGAGTTACAATGACTGGTGGCACGCTTCCTGATTTTGCAATTTTTTTTCAAAATTCCTACCACGAAAGGGCGCACCCCTAAATGGGGATGCGAAAAAAGTCTGATTCCGACGAAATTTGACATATGGGGGTTTTTGAACAGGAATACGAATCTGAAATTAGTTTTTTAGAATTAAAAAAAAATTTTTTTGGGGGACTCCCCACTGGACCACTCGCCACTTACAGACACGCGGAGCGGCCGCGACAACTCGCCACCGCGTTAACTCGCCAACGGATGACTCGTCGCTGCGACAACTTGGCGAGTTGTCGCAGTGGCGAGTGGTCTAGTGGCGAGTCGCCCTTGCCAACTTGACCGTGTCCCCGTTTGGGAGCCACCCTCACAAAAGTGGTGAAATTTGCATTTCTTCTTTAATTTTTTTGAACACGAAAATAACGAGTCTGAAGTTTTTGAAAATTCGAAAAAAAATTCCACCGCAATTCTTGGCCGGACAACGAAAATGGAGTGAATTCCACGAAGTTTGTTGTGTACAACCTGATGAGTGATGAGTTTAGGAATAAAATTGCCCACCACTCAATTTTTTTACATACTTATAATATGTAACACCCTGTATATATCGAAGATGAAACCTCAAAAAATTCTGAAAATTTGATATTTCGTGGTTAAGATATTAGAGCAAATTGTGTACGTGCTTTGCCTCAAAAAGTACCTTTTCGTTAGGCAATATCTCAGTTTGCCTTGAAATAAAAGATGTCGAATCCCATACAAGCGTGTAATGAGAACTATTGTTACTCCACGGTATTATTTATATATTACAATGATTTGTAATTAGGAATTTTTATTACACGCGCTTTATCAAAACGTAGATCATTACGAAAACAAGGCTTACGTATTTAAACTTTATTATCCCCATTGGAAAATTTAAAGCAATGAGTCTTATTTTCAAAAAACCTCCTTTATTGTTTTACGAAGCAAATGAAAAAGTTACCTGTAAAAAAAATACAATAAAAGTGACACTCGATGGAGAGCAACAAACTGATGTGCACCACTTTCGTATTGAACGAAGAAGAAAAATGTTTATTCGCGAGGTACTAAAAATAAGCATGTAATCTGTTTCGAGATTATAAATTCGGCAATAAATCTTTATTGCGAGCCAGTTTTTATTATTCGCCATTATAGGTGCAAGGTGTATTTCGTGATTATTGCACTTTATTGCTGCCGAGATGGACTTGTGTCGTCAAAGTGATGCAAGCTGATTAATTTTTTGTATCGTAATACAACAAGCCTTGACATTACCTCATTTTTTTTTAATCGACATTAAACGAGTAGGTGAGATTTCTACATCGAGTTACGTAAATAGTAACGGTCCCACTTACCTACATTTCGTGTCGCGTATTTACTCAAATTGCCTTTTTTGTTTCAGGTGCCCTTCGAGGTGCAAAAGCGTTTGGAAGAGGTGCGACTTTTGGAATCGAGAAAATCGGCAAGGCTGGCCGACCAAGACACGGATTTCGCACGACTTGCCGATATGGCGGGAGACCGGAAGAGAACCGCATCGCATACCATCGACGTTCCTGCCCCATCTTACCATTACGGGTCAGTACTTTTGGTCTTCGCGTGTCGATAGGGGTCTTTTGTAATAGTATGCCGTAGCGCAACAGATGTTTAGAATGAAAGTTAGCACGATTCCTCTCACTTTCTCATCAACACTTGTTGTTAATAATAATCAAATGATTAGGTTATATAAATTTCATCAATGGACTCGCTTTCTCAACTTTTGCATATTCCTTCGATAATTTCGATGTCGAAATTAGGTCGTTACCTGCCGATTAATAAATGATATTCAATTTTTGTCGGGCTTGATCGATACTTCCGCACTTCGAGGTGAATTTATGTAACAAAATCCTTTCGCTAATGCTATGGTCTGATAAACAATTTATTTATTTGCATTCACTCGTTGAAAAAATCCCAAAGAAAGTGCTACTGATCTAAGAAATTAATGAGGCCACTTCCGTTGTCGATCAGTTTTTCAGTGGTGCTCCGAAATTCCTACGCAATGATAACGATAACGTGTCAATCCGTTTCCTTGGAAAGATTTTTGCTTCATTCGGGACGCGCGACCAAGTTTTTCGCAAGTTATGACGCACGGCCAGTGCGGTTTATATGCCATGGGGAAAAAACCAATATTGACAGATGAGATGTTAGAATTTCGTAATTTGGGTTATTTACTGATACCAAATGCAGGTCCAGCTCGATAAAAAGTGTGTCAACAAGTCTGAAACAAACAAACTTCTTCTCAAAATTAGGACTTCCAGATCGCCCAATAACAGAATAGCGATGAACACCCGGAGAAGAACAAAAGACCATGACCTATCAATATCTTTGAAGTGTTCGAAGATACGGTATCGCCGATTAACTTTCATCCGGATAAGCATCGAGTGCGGAAAAATTGTGCCGTTGTTGCTAGTGTGTCCTTTGTACTTGTCGCCGTCGGAAAGTTCAATCATAGGTAAGTGAACGGCTCGATTTGATTTCGAAGGTGTGCCCGAAACAAAAGACAAAGACACATATCAAAATATTTTTTATGAATTTTTTTACATAAATATCCGAGCGAGTTGTTTTAAATAAATTACCATATAAACAAACCGTACGCGTATTATTGTAAACGTTTCATAGTATTCTGGTTTCCCATCGTAAATAGTAATTATACACGATCGTACGCTCGTGCGTTTGCAAATTAAAAGAATGCCGATGCCTTCTACTTTGCACTTTGGTTCGTTCCATGACCGTATGGGATATAATAAATTCGCAAAATTTACAATATGGTCGTACGATAATAAAGGCTCCCGAGAATAGCCCTGAGACGCACCCAGGAAATTTTTTAATACCTCTTCACCTTCAACGCGATATCCTGCATCTCCCGAGGTTCCTACGTCTTGGTTTGCAAATATACCGTGTGTCCTAATTTGGTTGACACTGCAGTCTATCTCAGTTGTTTTCAAAGATAGAGACTCGCGACCATGTGCCACTTTTTTTGTGAAACGCAATATGTATCACAAACAATCAATATAGCTAGGTTTGTTTCTGTGGTACGGGGTGAAAACCAAAAGTTTGGCTTTTTGGGATACCATCATATGTAGGTATCTTACTACCCATTTAAGGTAGAAACGAATGTAAAACTGCCGATTTTAGATATTTTTATATAGAACCATTGAATAAAAAACCATTTATTCAATGGTAGAACTCAATGGCGTAGGCAAAACAAGTTTTTGGACCACTGTTTTTGAGATTTGACCTAATGTTTTTTTTTTATTTTTTTTATTTTGCCTTTATTTTTGAGTGGGCGAGGTTTCAACCAAGGCTGCTCTACCAACCCAACCCACTAAACATTTACAATTATCCATGCCCGAACCCTTAGCACCACAGTTCAGCTTTAACTGAACTGCGCCCCAGCGGCCGTTTTAAATACAACACCCTGTATATTTTAGCGTGAATATTTTTGCATTATTTTCCTGATTATACCTACTGATGTATCACAACCCATATTTTTTATATAATCATATATTTTGATCATTTCTTTCAAATTTTTGAAATGACACGCTTCTACCGCCAGCCTTGGTTACCATGGATATAATAAACAAATCAAAATCTCCATGAATCCATGGTCTACTATTTACAAATCGTAAAAATTAAGGCGTTTACCTTTGGTTCATGTCTAAAATAAAAAAAATATAAATTGTGATACGTCAGTGTATCAAGAAAAATACTGCAAAAATTAACATTAAGATATACAGGGCGTTGCATTTAATAATACCAGCATTGGATCAAATCTCAGAAACGGTGGTCCAAAATAGTTTTGACGCCACTGGATTCTACGTTAAAATACCTAAAATAGTCAGTTTTCGCCTTTTTTTCTATCTTACATGGGTAGTAAGATATCATAACATCTCAAAAACCCACCCTGTATTTCAGAAATGAACATAGCTAAATTGATTCTGTTTGTGGTATTAAAAGTTTCACAAAAAAGTGACACACGGTGGCCAAAACCCCAAGTCTATCTTTAAAAGCAGCTGAGACACTGCAGTGTGAACCATAATAGGACACACTGTACATTTTCCACCTTTGAACCAAAAATAAGTTTGCTTAGAACATTTTGGAAACTAACGCGTGGAAGGCATTTAAAGATAAACTAAAGTTTGAAATTGAATTGTAAAACATTGATCGACATTTTGGAAATGGTGCTTTCGGAAATTCTTGAAACGTTATGAAAATGTCGAAAATATTTAGCAAACTTTCGGAATGTGTGGGAACCTCGGAAATGTTTTGAAGATGGCGGTTGTTTTGCAAATGGCGGAAGAAATTCTTATTGTGTAGGAAGTTTTGATAATATATAAGAAGTTTTGGAAATAGTAAACTCTTAAAAAGCACAAGAATCTTGCAGAAACTTTTGGAAACGTGTAAGAAATTTTGAAAATGTTGAGAAGTACAGAATATTTTGGAAATGTTTTGAAAATAGTGAATTTTTTTAAAATAAAAAACCAGGTAAAAACCATAGTAAGTTTTGGGAATGTTGGAAGTCTGTAGAAAAGTGCTGTAGGAAGTGGAATGTTTTTTGGAAATATCAAATATCTTTGGAATTTTGGTAATTTTTATAATTATATGTTTCGATTAGGCGTCGAAAATTTTGAAAATATGTAACAGATTTTGGAAACGCGTAAACAGTTTTGGAAATGTGTGAGAAATTCTTAAAACAAATGGTTTTGAAAATATGTAAAAAATTTTGGAAACGCGTACGAAGTTTTGGAAATGTCAAATTATCTAATGGGAATATTGGAAATGTTTAGAATATTTTGATAAAGCATTCAAAACATGTGGAAGCATTTGAAATGTGGAATCTTTGGAAATTGGGGGAATGTTTTTGGAATTTTTGAAATAATTGTCTTCGTTAGAAGCTGGAACGCTGGAAACGCGTGCCGGAAATTTTGGAAATAGAGATTTTTTGGAAATGCCAAAAATGTTGAAAATGTATGTTGTGAAAATATGCAAGAATGCAAGAATATTGGAAAATCTTTAGGATATTTTGGAAATCTGTAGGAATTTTTGAAGAGTGGAATGTTTTGGAAATATCAAAAATGTTTCTGGAAATGTACAGAAAATGAGAAAGAAATTTTGAAAATGATATTTTGATAATTTTTGGAAGTATGTACTAAGTTGTGAAGTCATTTTTAAAATACTGGAAACAAATCAATCAATCTAATTCGTAAAAACAATTGTACGTATACGTAATACGTCAGTGAATATACACGGTGTTCCTAAATATGATGAAGGGGCTAATTCTTTGGCTTATTTTATAAATAAACGTTCATATAAACATAGGTCCGCAAACGCTTCGTTACCGATCCACAGGGTGTTATAGTTCTACCGTACACTTTACTATTTAAACCCTTAATTTATAAACACAAGATATACAAGTTCAGGGGTAGAAAATGGAATATGAATTCAGAAAAAATTACACTTTCATTTTCACTGCCACTGACATGACCCTTCTCAGCTTATATTTCAAATTTGAGCGAAATATGTTACGAAAGAAAAAACTTAAAAAATCTGGAAATCCGGAATGAAAATAGTGAACTTTTTTAAAAATAAAAAATTAAAATGCACAGGAAGATTTGGGGATGTTCGAAATCTGTAAAAAATTTTAGAAATCTGCCTGTAGTGCACAAGCTGGTCTTTCATCTAACCATACAATTTTGGAAATATTGAGCAACTGATGGGAAAGTTCTGAAAATGTCAAATATTTTCAAATGGATTAATTTTGTAGAAATGACGTATGTTTCAAGAATGTCGGAAATGCTTAGGAAATTTTGGAAATTGCGAATTTTTGAGAATGCCAGAAATTTCGGAAATATTTTGGGAATGTCGAAAATGGAAAATTTACGAATGTGTGAGATGTCTCATATTTATTAGGAATGTTGGAAATCTTTAGGACATTTTGGAAATTTGTAGGATGGAAATTTCGGAAATGTTTGAAGAATTCTGGGAATGTATGGTAAATGAGAAGGAAATTTTGAACATGTCGAATATTTTGGAAACGCGTAAATAGTTTTGGAAACGCCAAATATTTACTGGGAATTTTGGATACGTTTGGGGTATTTCGAAAATATGTAGTAAGTTCTTGAAGTGTAGACTTTTTGAAATTTTAATATTTCGGAAATGTCGGTAATAATTTGTCTTCGTTAGACGAGATTCAATCACATGTTACTTCATCTAACCATAAAATGCTGTAAATGTTGAATGAGTTGGAACTTTCGAAAATGCAAGGGAAACTTTGGAAGGCATTGTGGAAAAGGGTTAGGATATTTTGGAAATACGTACGAAATTTCATAAACATTTCGAAAATGTATTGAAAAATTTGTGGTGAATTGGGATATGAGCAGGAAACATTGGATTGTGTAGGGAACTTTCAAAATGCTTTGGGAATGTTTCGAAAACGTGGAAAGGTCTCAACGAAATGAGTTGTTGTCAACTCCAGGCCCCTTATATCTCGAGACGAATTGTCGGGAAGAGAATACTCACAAAAGTGATCTGTTAAGAAATTTAAGAGCGTTTCGAATTTCTCAATTTGCACTTTGATGACTATGGCGAACTATATTCTCAACATTGAAGTAAAATGAGAAAAGGGCAAGCTTCTGAAATTAATCTGGGTTTATAATTCTATTAGGGGCATTATTCTGTAGCGTTTTTTTTCCCTCGAAATTGAAGGTTGCCACAGCTCAGTTGCAAACTCTTCGTTCGTCGATTTAAAGCGGTCGATGACGCGGGTTCGAACCCATGCGCTTGCGTTTTTTTTTTGTATAATACATTGCAGTAAAAAGAATTGAAGGAGTGTGAGAGAGAAAGCAATAGTTCGAATGTTTTTTTCATCAAAAGAATTAATTTTCGTTTCTTAAATAAAACATCCTGTATTTAAATGTTCAACTACAAAACGTAAGGTTTTTGTAAATTGTGCGTAAAACGCGGTTTACATAATCCCCTTGTTGAAGATTCGCGTAGATAAGTGGCGTGTTTTTTTTGTTTTCTAATATCCAATATACATACAATTACCATTTCAACGCGGAAGCCGTACCTACACATTTATTGTCTTGAATAACTTTAAATAGCAATTCGCGTACCTACGGTAATGCCGCAAGTCATTTCAGTTTGATATTTTCGCGGTTGCGTAATCGGCGATTTACAAATTTAAAAATAGATTTTTAATTGCGGCCGATAAATTAGGAGAAAAGGTGGACGACACACCACGTGAGCGCATAGGTAATATCGGGGACAGGAAACCGATAACCGTTAATTTTGGTGTTTTGTGGACGACCGTGGAATTTAAATTTTTTGTATCGTTGCAGATCCCGAAAGCGAAGGCCGAGCAGTAGTCAGGAGGATAGCCCGAAGGATCCCCAAATGGACGAGTGCAGCGCCGCCCTGGTTCTAATGAGCCTCTCGTGTTCGCCACATTCTCCAAATTTTGGTAGTAAGTATATTCCGGATATCTTGGACGGGTCGATTATCCCTAATTGCCTTCTAATTCGTTTTCGTTTTCATAATTATCTCTTGAGAGGTTTTTAAACTGCTCGTCCATGCAAGGCAATTACCTACGTTCTGCCAAATCACGAATACACCTTTACGTAACGGAGAGGAGCGGTTCGTAATTGTAACTATTTTCGATTTTAGTTGGCAATGAAGGTAACGGCCTTGAGCGTAATGGAGAAACACACTATGTGCAGCTCTAATGAGTTTGGCTTGAAAAGTTGTTACATATGCAAATGCAAATCCTTTTTTATTGCAAGCAAAACTGACCTTCTTGAATGTCAGCCGGTTGGGAAACATTTTTTGTTATTCATTATTTAAATTTGTTTCTGAGCGCGAGAAAGACAATTTTGGAAGCAAGTCCCAGGAATAAATTTGGCACGCCCCTGGTTTGCCTTAACGAGCACAATTTGTCGGTAATTCGCGAATACTCGTTTAGCATACAATACCGATGGTAGGTATGCGAAGTATTTGTTAAATTCTTAGTCACCTGAATGCGGATCGTCAATGTGAAGGCTATATAATTATCACCCAAAAAAGGACTAAGGAGACGACTTGATTTATTTTCAAAATAAATGTCCGCCCTACCATGTACAGGTATACAGGGTGACAGGTCAACAGAGGGGGCGAAAGCGCAATGGGAAATTATATTATTTTTGTTGCTAGAAGGCATAATGAAAGGTGGGACTCTGATGTTTTTGATTAGCTTTTTTACTATGTCGTTGCCAGCCCCCATATAAAAAGTGGTGCAAAAAAGATCTGATTTCGACGGAATTTTATGCCTGGGTGATAACGTAATTTTTGAAAATTTCAAAAAATGAACAAAAAAGCTCGTAAGCAAATTGTCCACTTTAACATTCACATGTAATATACACGGTGTCCATTTTTCGAGTGCCACTATGGGGATATCTTAAGAGATAGAAACTTGGTTAAATTAGGGCAAAGTTGCGAATTTTCGTGCTGAATAATAATCTAAAAAGAAATTTATAATATCTTCAATAGTTTTGAAAATATGACAAAAAATCGAAAATTTCTGATTTTTATTTTTAACTTTTTCATGGTAAACTAATTATTGTACTAGACATTTCTAATTAACACATTATTCAGACACTTTTTAATGGAGATTTCGAATATGGCATCCCGTTTTTAATAACTTTCAAGACACGTGGCAACTTTAGTTTTTTTATGGGCACCGTTTTGGATTTTAACATTTTGAGATTAGGTCTTTTTTTCTCTTTACAACGATATATCACACATGGTGGTTCATCAGTATCACATTTTTTGTAAAAATACAATTTTCATTTTATGCGAAGAGTGCTATGCAAAAACAAAACGTTCTTTTGTTGTGAACAAAATGTTGACCTATTTCAAGCAGTGTCATTTACGTTTGTGCTAGTTTTATTGCTAAAATATTATTTATTCTTATGTATTTTGTTCTATTTTGAATTATAATTTTCTTTCAAAATTTCATATGAAAATCGAAAACACATCTAGTTCCCTGATGCCAACGCTGCAACCGGACATATGCATCAAACTGTCAAACTTTTGTTCACAATAAAAGAAGGTTTGGTTTTTCCAAAGCACTCTTCCCAAAAAATTAAAAATTGTATTTTAGGAAAAATGTGATACTGACCCACCACGTGTGATATATCGTCGTAAAGAGAAAAAAAGACGTAATCTTAAAATCTCAAAATTAAAAATGGCGCCCATAAGAAAAACTAAAGTTGCCACGTGTTTCTCTGTCATCTTAAAAGTTATTTAAACCGAAATGTCACATTCGAAATCTCCATTGAAAAGTGTTCGAATAATGTGTTAATTAGAAATGTCTAGCACGACTAGTTTATCATGAAAAAATTAAAAACGAAAACCAGAAAGTTTCGTTTTTTTGTGATATTTTCAGAACTACTGATGATATTTTAAATTTCTTTTCAGATGGTTATTCAGCAAGGAAATTCGCAACTTTGCCCCCATTTAACCAACTTTCTATCTCTTAAGGTAAGCGAGATCCCCATAGTGGAACTCGAAAAATGGACACCGTGTACACGGTGCAAAATCCATAAATATACGGGTTGAGCAAAAAAAAAAATTTTTCGTGATAAGGCGATTTTTTTAACGAGCCGTGGGTCTTTGCTTTATTTGTCAAAAATACTCCCCTCTGTCCCTTTTACCTTTACGATACACCGTGGATTTATATGCCATATGACGACTCACTAAAGCACAGTATTTTTTCCCAATCCAGTTCATCAGGCGAACATGCACATTAAACCATTAAAGGGCAAGATGAATGCGGTACATTTCATAGTAATAAGTTTGGATGTTTTCGTAACAAAATTAATACCTAAACTTAACACGAATCAATTAATTGCACGATTTTCGTCATTTAAAGAGACCTACAATAAAAACCGCTCGGCCAGATTCAGTGGAATAGCATGGGTAACTTTGTTATTATTGAAGATAACGATTAGATCCATGGGAAACGTTTCGGATGCTGATTAAAATTCCGTTTATAAAATTCAAAAAACAGGACCGGAATAGGGAGTAGTAGGTATGAAGGGTGTCTTTTGGCGTTTAATTTTATGTGCAACAAGTATCCTGACGAAAGGGAGCGTGGGAAAATTTTAGGGGTAAACTTTCTCTTCCTCTTGGAGACAACATTTTTACACTTGGGATTCCGGGAGAAAATGTCCGTCGTCATTGTGTCAAAATTCAATTAATTATCACTCATTTAAAAAAAGGAAGTTGATATTGATATGTCTGTAACCGCCATCTTGAATTTCATTTGTCTAAGTCCTAAGTAATTTTTTTAATTTTCTAAATGCAATTTTAGTCAGCACATAAAAATACAAAAGTTTGCTCATTTAACTCAATATCTTTAATAATAACATGCAATCCACTGGATCTGGAAGACCCTGTATATTATTGAAATTTAATTTTCATTAATTTCCCACACATACACCGTGTCCAAGATAAGGATGCCCTATCATCGGTTGTTCCGAAACCATAGAAGATACGACGATGGTCAAATTAGGGAAAAGTTAAAACTAGAAAATTCCGATTACTTCCGAAGATATGTCAAAAAATCCGACATTTGCCGATTTCGTTTTTGGTTTTTTCTAATGTTATTTGAGCAAATACAGTAACTTTAGCGCATTTTCCATGGAACCCGAAAGGTCATGTAACGGACTATTTATGTGTTACACACAAGGTACAAAGGAAAATAAGTTATGGGATAAATATTCTTATAAATAAGATTCTTAGCGTTGCGCAGTTTGCGTATGCGCACGCGATATTCTTTTCTTTTCTAGAAGCGCCTGTGGCTAAAATTTCAAAAAATATCTCCATAAATAAGCAGGTTGACATTACAATATGCGATATGCTTGTTTTTACCAGAAGTTTCAGTGGTTTCAATTTCAAAAAATACCTCCATAAATAAGAAAGATGACATTCCGCAATTTGCACATGCGCACATCTCATTATTACAATATGCGATATGCTTGTCTTTACTAAAAGAATCTTTCTTTAAAATTAAAAAAAAATATATCAGGAAGAGAGTTTACATTGCGCAGTTTTTTTGTTTTACAATATGTGATATGCTTGTCTTTACTAGAAGCATGTGTGGTTAAAATTTCAAAAAGAAATATCTCCATAAAGAAGAAAGTTGACATACATTAATCGTCAAGATGTTCTTGGTTGAGCTCCCACAGCTATAAGCTACCGAATGCAAAAATAACGAATTAAATATCTTGAAAACTTGTCGGACGGACGGACTAAGAAAGTCGCCATACTAGCGCCTTCCAACATGAGTTGTAAAATGCACTAAAAGACACTATCTCATTGCCACTTTTTGGCATGCGCATACTGGGCAATGCCAACTTTCTTATTTATGGACATATTTCTTCGAAATTTTAACCAAAGATGCTTTTAGTAAAAGCAAACATATCTCATATTGTAAACGTTAGGTATCAAAAATTGACTTTTAATTTTAATTTTTTTGCAAGGGGTTTCCTGAGGAGAGGGGAGCGACCCAAATTTTGGTAAATAAGGGGATAATGAGGTGACTTAAGTTTCAAGTGTGGCGACCATTAGAATGGATTCTATGAAAGTGATTGGGGTAAAGGGTTTTATTTGGGAATCGATAGAGGTTTTCCCGATATCGCAAACTTTTATTTTTTTATTTATTACGGGGGGGTCTTGCGATTCTCCCGCTGAAAATGGCAGAAGCCCAGTTTCTTTAGGCGTTTAATTTTATTTGCAACAGGTTTCCTGAGGGAACGGGGCGAGTCGGCGTAGAAACATTTTCGAGAGCTCTCCTTTAATCATACCAAAATTCAACATGGCTCTTATTAAAAAAAAGAAAGTTACACATACAAACGACAACGCCCTAATCGTGCCAGATCACCAATCGGATACATTTTCCATTCTCGCAGGATTAGTGCGTTGTGCGCGGGTACACCATCGTGTTGAAACCAACAGTTTCCAACTTTTGTTTTTTTTTTGTGTGCCGCATCGGGTATCGCGTTGTATTCCTAATAATAAATGCTAGTCAATACAGTGTGTCCTTTTCTTTACGGACCATATAAATCAATAAACTTGATGATGATTTCTCCGAAACGAAACGTTTTATTGAAACTCTCAACGGTATCTTGTAGAACTGAAAAAGTAGCGATGTGGAAGTGTTTTCTATTTTTTTAGTATCTGTCCAAATATTTAAAAAAATCAAATCGGCAAATTTCGGTTTTTCTGGCATATCTTCGGAAGTAATCGGAATAATAGTCAACACAGTGTATATTGAGTTTTTCATTCATTCATTTGTTCATGCTATCGTATATGGCATACGATATGATAATTGAAGGTCCGTATCAAAAACATATTTTTTTTAAATTACAAGGTTGCCAATTTTCTATTTCCAGATATATCTCACTTATTTTTGAAAGTATGGAAAAATCGTAAGTGATAATCTTTTTTGGGTATCAAAACGAATTGGGTATTTTTTTAATTACAGGGTTGCCAAATTCATAGTTTCAGAGAGACATCACTTATTTTTCAAACTATGGCAACAGCATAGGTTTTTTTAATAAATTTTTAAAAACCACTCAAATACCTTTTAAAAAACGAATTGGGTAATTTTTCGACATTGCACGACTGCCTACTATGTTTTTTCAGAGACATCTCGCCTACAAAAACACAAAATAGAATTTACTTATAACTAAATTTTATTTAGCGTTTTTTCGAAAGAAAAAAATTCCCCTATGACCTATGTAATGGTTTTGTCCGTCTGTTCCTCGTCTAAATCGAGAACGAAAAGAGACAGCGGTGTTACACCTACGCCAATCGATTTTTACGAATTCATCAGTGCAATATGAGCCGGATCAAAAGTCTGGTTTCCGCATACGAGAGGGGTGACAAGAAATTCCCCTACTGAAAATCGTATGCGATTCTTCGTATGTTGTTTTTATTTTGCATGGTTTTGCAGTTATAGCACCAAGCTGTTACGGAAAAAGTCGGAGTATGTCAACATGAAAATAACGTTTCTGGAAATTCTAAAAAAAATCCAAATGCAATTTCTTTGTTCGAAAAATAAACTGTTAGAATATCATCACATTTACTTGCGTGTTCTGTCGTTGGGAAGAGCGGGTAGCGAATTAAGCGAATATGCTCAAAAATCGAGTCAAAAATCTAATCAAAAATGTCATACTCATCTTCGTATTTGGGACTTTTCAAGCAAAATATTTGAATCCTTGCGAAAAATACTTTTTGAGAAAAATTAATTACGAAATCTTTATCCGGAACAAAGAATGTGATCTTGGATTGGGGTAAAACCTCTGTCGCGGAGGAAAAAAACCCTAACAAAATTTTATGAAAACACTTTGTTCTTAGTAATGGGGCCACCACTTTGGTTTTTTCTGTATTTTAAGGAAATTAAAACGTACTTTCAGAAAGTCCCCTAATTGAGCAGTAATTCGACGCCATTTACCCGCCCTGAATCAGTGACGTACGACCTAATTTTCAAAAACGGGGACTCAAACAAAAGATTGGTGTTTTTCCACCTCCTTTGTTTGTTACGTTATCACAAAATGACAGACATCAGCACTAATGGCCTTCTAATTTGTAATAAAAGCACAAGCAGCGCCCTCACCTGGTGACTCGACCCAATACTGATAACGGCTATCGGGTGCATTTTTGACCGAGTCAGGAATAGTTTTTCATTGCCATTTGCGTAATCTTTCGACTGGGGGAATTGATTTTATAAAAATGTCCAATAATTAAATAGGCTCATTTAGAGCAAGGTTTTTCCTAATTCGACTAACGTCCTTTAATTACAGGTTTGCCTTTTTTAATTAATGAAACACATCATATTAGCAAAGTATCTATGGATGGTGTAATTTACGCTCTTTATAATGTCAATGTCATACCTACACAATTCGCTTTGTTCTTTCTTTGTTACGTACCGTTTTATTGATTTTAATCACATTTCGTTCTATTTTTACTTTGTGGAGAATTTGCATGCGACCTTTTGTTGTTGTTGTTTAGCTGCACCGAAATTAATCTAAATGCCTTCTAATGTGGCCTTTGATTAGATAAGGGCTGCTCCTTGAAATTGACTTTTATCGCGCTATTGACCTGGACTTTTACCTTGCGCGTAATTAGTTTAACATTTTATTGCTTTTTAGGTATGTCTTGGGGCGGTACGTCGCCGGGTAGCAGTAGTTCGGCGTCGTGGCGGTCGTCGCCGTCGCCGCCTCCTTGCGAGCTGTCGTCGCCGCCGGCAGCGCCGTTATCAACAAGTGCCGCGTCCGATGAAGGCATCGTCGTCGATTACTTTGACGAATTACCCAGGAAGAAAAAGGTAGGTCACCGCGCCGCCGGCCGGCTAATTAATTCCGGTTAACAAGGCTAATCCGATGCCTATTTTTAAATTTTTTCCTCGTCCCTCCCAAAATCCCATGTGATCGTACAAAGGTAATTATTGCGTTGCATTACACGTGCCAGCGGTAGGCAAGGACGAGATTTATCCCAATTACGCACATTTCCGTAAATAACAAATTAAAATTCCGACGTAAGCCGGCGTGTAGTAAATTTTTACGATGATGTTAGTCACAAATTGGTAGTGGTCAGAAGATGGCGTTGCCTCGCTCATATTTTCACAATACATCTTTTTATACCACTTCTTTTTAATATTAGAATATTCCCAACGTTTACTGGACTGAATTTACGGAAGGTCGCTGACTTTTCGAATCATCTCATCTCATCTGGGCGAGTAAGGAGTGGGTTTGTTGACCTCGCGTGTTGTGGCCAAGGGTAACTTTGTTTTCTTCGGGATGTTGCCATTATGACGTCTTTCTCGCCGACTTCATTCGCAAACAAATTATCTGCAGAAGTTTCTCGTACGAACGGTATAATAATACCTAACGTATCTACGTAATATTTTGTGGACCGGTCTAAACGTTTTCCCCTAGCTTTAAAATTCGACGCCCCCACACGAGCTTACCCAAAAAGGAGACGGTGGTAAATATATGACCATATTTAAAAGTCGCAGTGCGTTGTTCTTTTATAAGGCTACGTTCCGAAAATGCAACGGTGTCAATACTCTGCACGTCATTCACACCAATAAAATTCGTCTGTCAATCGCATCAACTTTTGCTGGAAAATGAAATAATACACGTTTCGAATTTTTCTGGCAACGGACTCTACAAGCACAAAAAGATTTATGAAAATGAAACCTATCGTAATTTCACCTGCAGACTGTAAAATAAAGTGGTAACTTAATACAGGATGTTCCAGATCAAATGGCTTAATTGATAATGTTTTGGGTGTATCGCTTGACAAAGACCAACATTTAATATGACCCAAACATGATGCCAAAATAAAGTTCAAGATGGCAGTTACTGAAATACATTTGTTATTCAGTCGCATTCGCAACTTGTGGGCTCGCTTTGTATAAATTCATGGTGGGATGACTTATTTACTCCTTGCATTAATGTCGTATCTGAAAATGCTTCGTACATTTTGCAAAAAAAAATATGGTGTAAGTATTTTTGCGGGAAATCCATCCGTACGTATGGGGGTTCGAAATGACAACACTCAGAGCTCGTTTTTTACGGGTGTTAATACGTAGGACAAAAAAAATTTCTCAAAAAACATATTTCAACTTTTTGTTAAGATACAGGGTGTCCCACCAGGACGAATTCCGGCTGTCTATATCTCGAAAAGGAGACATCAAAATTTGGCTGTATACTAATGTCGATATGAGGAATTTATCTAAAATATTTTCGAGTTGTTGTCACAATCGGAAGTTTATACCAATTTGTTTATTATAGCGGGACACCCTATATATTATTTTATTTTGCAGTTTTTGACATATGTATTTTAATTTTTATATAATATATAATATACAAATGCCAGCTGAGGTCCCACTTTAGTGGACTGATGTTGATATTTTGATTATAAATAAAAACGGGTTCAGAAATTAACATTAAAAATTGAATTGCACAAAATAGTTAAAATTAAGTTTTTTTTTAAAAATGGAAATCCACTATTTTTATAACTTTTAAGGCAACTTTGTATGAAGTAGGCAATTCCAAATTTTTATTTTCGAAATATTCGCTATTTAATATTTTTTGAATTGTAAGAATGCTAAGTAAGGTTTTAAGAATGATAGTTGGCCATGACTCGATTGATTTTTTTCGCCGCCATCATGGCCAACTAACAAAAATTTTTAAATGGCATTTTTACAATAGAAAAATATTAAATAACCAACTGATAATTGTTGGCATAGACTACTTTATACACTGTTATCATTACCCATTTTTTGTACTAGATAAAATACAGTTAATAAAATAGGGGGTTTCCATTAAAACAAACATAGTTTTTTCGGGTTTCCTCACAAAAGCAGGTTAAAAATTAAAAACGCCAAAAAAACAAAGTAGGCCTAGGGCTCTTGCACCGAGTCTTGCCCGTTTACTCAGTTTTTCATTCTGACGACGGGGGACACATTGTATATCAAATTTTACGTAGAAACTAAAAATGAAATATTATATAGGGTGTTCCATTAATAAGCAAGTTGGCATCCACCGGAAGTTCACCAACTCGAAATGTCGTGGGACACCCTGTATTTCAAAAAACTTTTACCTGCAGATACTTCTAGCGTTAGTATATAGAGATGAAGCGCGTAAGAAGTAAGAACAGGAAGGAAGTGGGAACGAGGTTTATACGAGAGGCGAGAGTGATTATGCACTCGGCCCAATCACTGTCTAAAAACTGGACCTGCTTACCAATTTTTTTAAGGGATTTTTTAAGAATTTTTGTATGGTCGTACCTCCAGAATTATTTTAGATGAATGACTGCGCCAAAGCCTCGTTCTGGCATCAAGTTTGTTGGGGGAAGGTAATTTTTTGTCGCGATGAAATATTTTTAATACAGAAATACGCTTTTTGAAATTCACTAAAAGTCGAAGAATTTAAAAAAATAACAAATAATTCTAAAAACTACGCTAAATTCATCTTTATTAAGAGGGAGCGACTACCAACGAGTTTTTCGAAAATCACGAAAAGTAAAAACAATTAAAGAAAGTTACTCGAAAAATGTAAGAGATTGATAGGTACTTGACGCTTTGAATTATAAAGATCAGTGGAATAATTGGTTCAAAACTACCTACGTTAAAATTCACCTTTTTTTTAATAGGAAGGCGTTTACTATCACGTTTTTTGGATAATAAAAAGTAAAATCAATTTCGAAAAAACTCGACCCTTTGAATCATAAAGATCACACGAAAAATCGGTTCGAACCTATGCTAAAATGTATTTCTATTAAGAGTAAGGCGATTAGAAACGGGTTTTTTTGAAAATTACAAAAGTAAAAAAAATAATTCGAAAATTGTAAAAGAATTGGTCTTTGACGCTTTGAATTGTAAAGATCACACAAAAAATCGGTTCATAACTGTGCTAAAATGCATCTTTATTAAGAGGAAGGCGTCTGCAACGCGTTTTTTGTAACCCCAAAAAAGTAAAAAGAATTGGAAAAAAACAATTCGAAAAATGTAAAAAAATTTTACTTGACCCCTCTTTGAATCATAAATATCACTCAAAAAATCGGCCCAAACTACGCTAAAAATTCATCTTTATTAAGAGGAAATCGTTTACCACTGCATTTTTGGAAAATGTAAAACAGTAAAAACAATTTAAAAAAATAATTCAAAAATTGTAACAGAATTGGTATTTGACGCTTTGAATTATCAAGATCACACGAAAATTGGTTCAAAACTGGGCTAATATTTATGTTTATTACGAAGAAGGCGACGACTATCAACACGTTTTTTTGAAAATCACAAAAAGTGGAAAAAAAATAATCCGAAAAATATACAAAATTGATACCTGGCGCTATTGAATTATAAAAAATTACACGAAAATACGCTAAAATCATCTCTATTAAGAGGAAGGTAGTTACAAACGCGTTTTTTTGGAAAATCACAAAAAGTAAAAACAATTGCAAAAAAATAATTCGAAGAATATAAAAAAATTTGCACTTGCTGCTTTGAATTATTAAGATCACTCGAAAAATTGGTTCGAAATTACGCTAAAATTCATTTTTATTAAGAGGAAGGCAACTGCCAACACAAAAAGTACTAACAATTGGAAAAAATAATTCGAAAAATGTAAAAAAGATACTTGACGCTTTGGTCCATAAAGATCTCTCTCTCTCTCTCTAAAAATTTCGAAACTGTATTAGAATTCATTTTTATTAAGAGAAAGGCGAATACTAACGCACTTTTTTAAAAATCACAAAAATTAAAAATAATTCGAAAAATATACAAAATTAATACTTAAATCGAAAAATCGGTTTGACTCTGCGCTAAAATTATCTCTTTATTAAGAGGAAAGCGATTACCAATGCGTTTTTTGAAAATCATTAAAACTAAAAACAATTGGAAAAAAAATATATAATAAATATAAATAGGTTCATAGCTGTGCTAAAATTTATCTTTATTAAGAGGAAGGCGATTACAAACGTTTTTTTAAATCGCAAAAAGTAAAAACAATTGGCAAAAATTAATTCGAAAAATATAAAAAATTGATACTTGATGCTTTGAATTTTATAAAATCGGTTTGAAACTGCGCTAAAATTCATCTAAGAGGAATACGAATACAAACGCGTTTTTGAAAATAAAAAAAAGTAAAAACAATTGGAAAAAAAACAATTGGATAAATCTCGAAAAATGGATTTGTTAGTACGCTCAAGCTCAAAATTTTTTTTTTAAGGAAGGCGTTTATTGCCGCGTTTTGAAAGTTAATTATATAAAACTCCAAAACTTCTAAAAACCTAAAAAAAACACTAAAAAAAAATGCTAACATGAGATAAAATTGTAATAGGTTGAAAAACACAAAAATCATAAAAATTCAAAAAATCAAAAAACAAAGTCAAAAATTTACAGACCGATATTGTACGAAAAAGGAGAAACATTAAGGGGGATGGATAGATTTGCAAAATTTTGATAAAATACTTAATATTTTCTTAACTCTCTGGACGTGCTTGCTAATTTAGTATTGCTATACGTGTACATTTAAAGTTTGTAGAAGGTTACAGATTTTTAGGTGTTATCACGTAGGGTGAGCGTAAACAAAAATTGTTTTAAAAGCCTCCGTGTCTGCCCAGACTCGAATGAATCATTTTGATTCTTGAAAAAGTATGTAGTTAAGGCAGCGCGACGACCACATCATTTTATTTAAATATTAATATTATCAAGGGGGCTTTGATAACTATTTATTTGTTTTTTTTTCTAATTAATGTTGGTCAGGGCGTTATACCATTTTCGATTAGGAATACGAACAATCAATTTTATTATTATTGTTATTGATACTTAATAATGAAATGTCGATCTTACGATTACAAATAATATCGATATATTGATAATACCGGATAATGTCGTATCGAAGTTGATAATGGATTTTTGCGTTGTTGTTGCTTGGGTCGCGTTAATGAAGTTCATCTCCTGTAGGGGGTAGACCGATTTCGTTTTTTTTCCCCAGTAGTGTAATATTAATGATCAAGCTGTCCTTTCCTAAACTTCCTAAACTTACATTTAAATTTACTTAAAATTTTTAAAAATAAATTAGACGAAGGAACAATTTCAGATTTGCCGATATGCAGGTGACACGTGTCACCTTTGCGAACATGTCGCCGAATTTTTAATAACCACCCCTTATTTGCATAAGTCGAACAGTAAATAAAGTCATCGAGCGCAATTACCTTAAATTGCGCTTGGCGCCTGTGCTTTTAAATAAATCTATTAGCAACTAACCTCTGCACCTACAATAAATAATGAGGAATAGTACAAGAGCTGCCACCAGCGGGCCACCGTTGCCGCCTGCCTTTGTTTGGCAATAAAGCTAGATCTTCGACGTTAATGACGTTACAAATCCGTTGTGTTTGGATTCGACTGCAGCATAGAGAAAGAGTGCGTCTCGCGAGCATGTGGCGAGGGGGAAATCCTCCACGAGGGCATTGCCCTGCAATGTTTACATCGCAATACAGGAATGGGGCTTACACCCCACGTGCACAGTCACTGCCGGCGCACCTGATTGGTCGGTTTTTCGTTTCGAAAATTGCTAATTAGGGCACGGAGAGGATTTTTAATATTTATTTGAATCGGATCGGCCACAAACAGGATACTCCTATGAGAACGATAACCCGATTAATTATTATCGTTTTAATTTCCTGTTGTGGCTCTGGATAAATTCTTTCGTTTTTTTAGGTCTTCGAATGCAGTTTTCGCACCGCAATATCTACATCTTCGGTTATCGAACGGAAGTTTATCAGTTGAATTAGTTATTTATCGCGTACGTAATTAACCCCAAAACCAAATTATCGGCCGCACCGTAGTACCTTTTTTTTCCAAATCAACAACAAAGCGCCGCAGCTGTTGGACGTATTAGGAAAAGTTTTAATTAGGATAGCATCTGCCTCTTTGTTCCTATCAAATACCGTTGGCTATTTCGACCAAGTCGATTAATTAGCATTTGCAAAATTAAAGCGCGCGGTCATCGTACCCACGTGCGTATCCGCTGGAGTGCAACAAGCTGAAAAAAAATTTGTAAATTACGCAATTCCGTTGTAGCGCCTTCGGAGAATCCTAGGGCAGTACTGCGAATCTCGCTCGCTGCCTAGCAGATCGAAGCGATGACGTTTCCAGTATGGCGCTTGATCAATATGTTGGTACACAAAGCCACGTGTCGATGCAACGCAACTAGGAACTAGAGTTTAAGGGTCAAAGTCGAGCGAATCCTTTGTCCTTGAGCTTTTTGACTTTAATGCAACCCCCTCACTTGCCATATGCAAACTCTGCCGTTTGACCCAGATTTGAGTACTAATAAATGAACTTTTATTGTTTCAGCCCTTAACCCGTATAGTATTCCAATGCACTTGGCCAGGCTGCATCGCCACCACGAACAGCTGCGAAACAATAGAGGCTCACGTCAGAAACGACCACCTCAAGTAAGTGTATACGGTTTTTTTTTTGGTAACCGGTCCTCGCCCTTTAAACAACCCCAAATGAACTCGCTCCAGACAAATATTCGACTACCTGTGAAGTCCCCAGTCGGCTATGAGACTTATAAAAAGTGTAGACTTTGATTTTTTGTGGCATTCTCAATGTAGGGGGTGATTCGAAATATTTTTAACGTGCACATTTGATACCCAAACATTAATTATAGACGCGAGCCCGGACTTGAACGCAAACATAATAAGTAATGAAGGCTTGGCAGATTGAGCTTCACCTTCAACTTGATTAGCTACTGCCAAAATAAAATATCGCGCGCCCCTGGGCAATTGGGGGTCAAGCACGCATAATTTGCAACACAATTACGAATTAGGCCCGCATCATTCTGGGAAGAATTTAAATTGCTACAGATTTTTGCGGTCGGTGATTTTGCATTTTACCACAAGATGACCGGGGGAAGTTTCTGTAGATATACAGAATTTACTTCAGAGATAATTATTACTAACGCCATCTGGTGTTGCTTTGCTAAGGGAGGAAAATGACTGCTGCAAACTAGATGCCGACTCTCATTTCCTCCCAATAGCATACCGGGCGCTATTTTTACTGCCATTTAAAACTCCCCTCATTTACAGATTTCTGAAAGCTCTCGTTGAACTTCCAGAGTTTCAAAGAACAAACCACAAAAAACGTTTTCAAAAAGTTGTCTTACGGAAACTGTTAAAGAAATGAATTATTGATTGTCATTTAATATTTTTTTATTACGATTGAAGGAAGGAACGGGAAAATGCGCTTATAATTCCTAGTTTGTTAGTGAAATCCGCCTTCGAAACGCCTAGTCATTTAGTGAAACTGCGTGGCACAATGTACAGGGTGGCCAAATAAGAATGCGAGGTACTGTATCTGGGAACCTGTCCATCGTAGAGGCTTGCGGTAAAAAAATTTATTACTAAAACGGCCTCGAGAAAAACCTGGAAAATATTTTTAAGTTTCTGCAATGGCCGCTAGGGGGCGTAACTGCAATCTGGAATTTAAAAAATTAATTTTTCTGTGAATTCCGCTATATTAACCTAACAATAAAATGTCCGGTCTTTGAAGACGACGATAATCTGAACCTTTTTTGTTTGACAATTTTTCCTGTATCTCTAAAAATGAAGTGGTGGGGGTATTCAAAGGTTTCCGTAAAGAACACCCTGTATCTTGAACCGATTTTAACAAACTCGGGTTAATTGAAAAGGGTTATTCTTCGGATAATATTTGAAGTTTTGTTAGTTTTCACATATCGCCGCTAGGGGGATTTTTTCGGCATTCCGACAGAAATGGTTAATTTTCTCAAAAAAATTAAATGCGTTGGTTTGATTTTTTTTTATGAAAAAGTAGCTAAATGATGTCTGAACAAGCTCGCAAAAACCGCATCTCGATATCTTGTTCCTAACCTAAAATTTAGGCCAAAGAAAATTTTATACGCTCAAAATTTTATTTTTTTAAGTTCATTTTTCCGGAATTATTTTTATTATATAATTTGTGGCCCTAAGGTGGATCGATTTAAAAAAGGAAACTTTTAATGCCGCCGTAAATGCTCGAAATGCTGGCCATCACGATATAATATATATATATCTCAAGATATCGAGATGCTGTTTTCGCGAACTTGTTTAGGCATCATTTAGCTACCTTTTCATGAAAAAAAATGGAATCAATGCATTTAATTTTTTTGAGAAAATTAACCATTTCTGTCAGAATGTCGAAAAAAGCCCTCAAGCGGTGATATGTGAAACAAAACTTAATATTTGTAGCCGAAGAATAAACTCTTTTTAATTAACACGAGTTTGTTAAAATCGGTTCAGTCATTTCGAAGATACAGGGTGTTCTTTCCGGAAACCTTTGAATACCCCCCACCACTTCATTTTTAGAGATACAGGAAAAATTGTCAAACAAAAAATTTTCAGATTATCATCGTTTTCAAAGACCGGACATTTTTTTGTTAGGTTAATATAGGGGAATTAACAGAAACATCACTTTTTTAGATTCCAAATTGCAGTTACGCCCCCTAGCGGTCATTTCAGAAACTTAAAAATATATTCCAGGTTTTTCTCGTGGCCGTTTTAGTAATAAATTTTTTTACCGCAAGCCTCTACGATGGATAGATTCTCAGATACAGTACCTCGCATTCTTGGCCACCCTGTAATTTCTAGGGGTAAGCGATTGGGTTCCCTTTCTCTTCTAAATCGATCTAGAAAGGGAATAAGAGAAACTACCCCACACATCAAATTGCCAGCGTTTCACTAAAAGACTGCAACATCTACAGGGTGCTCCTAAATACGGTAACATAGTTCTCCCATACGAAAAGAGCTAATTCTTTGGCTTATCTTATGACTAAAAGATCATAAGTATAAACATAGATCCGCACACGATTCGTTATCGATCTACAGGGTGTTATAGTTCTACCGTTCACTTTAGAATTTAAATCTTTAAAATATATGCAAACACAAGATGCAATTTTCAATGCCAACAAGTTCAGGGGTAGAAAATGGAACATGACCTCTGAAAAAACAACACCCTGGAAGGGTTGTGCACGATATTAAAAAATGTACAGGGTGGTCCAATTTGGACACTTTCTCATGGAAACACGCCTTTTATTTTAAGATTAAAAAAAGGGCCCTAGGTAACTGGAGCTCAATTTTAAAGAGAAGATCACTGACAAACAAAATTCAGCTCTCTACTCGCTTGGCGTTTCTCGAATTTAGGTCGATTTCTTTAATGCGCCACCATAACTTTCTTATTATTAAAGATAAGTGATTTTGGCAAAATATTTCTTAGGGCACTTTTTTATGTAGAATCCATCGAGATTCACAGTTTGCATACAGGGTGTTTGGTTTTTCCTATATGATCCTAAACTACATTTTTTCCTCGATTTTTTCATATGGACCACCCTATATATGTATTTTGAAGTTTTTGAAAAGCGCGTAAAATTTCCATAGGGATCTCGGAAACTGTAAGAGATAGGTAGGCAGTTTAAATTTGGCAAAGTTGCGTATTTTGATGCTTAACAAAATGCCGATATGAAACTGAAAAAATTCCGTCTACTTTCGGAGATATCCTAAAAAAACGAAATTTTGCAAAATCGTTTTTATTTTTTACCGAAGTTATTTAATATAATTAATGTAACAAGTAATATGTACTTCAAAATTTACATATTACGCTCTTTCCAAAAACTCCAAAATATACAGGGTGGTCGACAGCGAGTGAAACAGTAAGCTGCTTTTTGAGAATCAAAAATGCGCTAAAAAGCAACGAAACTAAACAAAAATTCTTCTAAAATTTTCGAAATTTTAAATTTATTAAGATACAAATTGTGAATATACATTGACATTTCCTTCGAAAGTTATAAAATGTGGCCAGTGCAGCGAATCGCATATTCAGTTTAAGAAAGCGCAAAAAAAGTATAATTTAAAATATTTTATTAATTTATTAATAAATATTGTACTCTTTCGGAAAGAATTTTCTCGCAAATGACATGTGTGTGACATCTGTCATTCTTATTTCAAATAGGACTCGAAGCACGAAATAAACTGAAGTCCAGAATATAAAACAATACAGTTTCAGAATTTTCAGAAGTTTTATAATGATATTATATAAAAATAACTATTGGCTAAATCGTCAATTCCGTACCATACACTGCGCATGTCTGAATCATTTTTGTGTTTGCTTTTTTAAAAAATTCAAGAAGAAAATCTTAAACCTACAAATAACCCTACGTCGAACTCCGATGAATCAGGTATGCATTTTTGTAAAAAGAATAATTTATGAGTAGAAACCGCGGTAGAAACCATACATTGTGACCGAGGGGTGTGCCACAAGCAAATAAAACGTACACCTACTGTAATTACATTAAATTACTCATATAATTTCAGGTAATTTTTGTAATTTTGTGATTACACTACGTAATTTTTGTAATTTTCGGCTTGTATTAAGTAATTTTTGGAATTTTCGAATTGTAATAGTAGTTTTTCTGTAATTTTTGATATGCATTGCGTAATGTTTGTAATTCCAGAATTACAAACGGTAATTTCTGTAATTTCAGTAAACTTCTAAATGTGAAACTGATTATGTAATAGTTGTCAAGATTGCTGTATCTAAACAAATTCGTGTCAACTACAACGATATCAGTTATTACGTTGAAATTTATTCACTTGCAACGCAACCTGAGGCGCAACCCACGGACTAATGGGACTAATCAAAACCACAAAACTGTAGCAAATTTTTGAGGTATAAACGGATGACAACATTATATTCTTTTTGAAACTCTTGAAATATGTCACCACCTAAATCACCTGATTCCCTTTGATTAATAGTACTGTCTTCCATCTGAAAAAAGACGTGGCTACTTATTGTAATAAATTAAACAAATATAGCAAACGAGCTCCTGGGTATGGCTATAGCATGTGCAAAACCAAATTTTAAACCTGATGTTAGTTTTGCTTTTATTTTAAGTATATATGTATGTATGAAATTTCATTTAATTGCTTCCATAAATAAGAAAGTTCGCACTGCACATCCTACACAATACCAAATTTGGAAAATGGCGCTACATTTGCTTTCATTCCAAGTGGCTATGTCTCAAATTTCATTTGAATGCCTTCATAAATAAGCAAGTTGGCACTGCGCATGCGCAAAACCAAATTTTGAAACTGGAGTTATATTTGGTTTTATTCCAAGTGTCAAATTTTATTTAAATCCCTCCATAAATAAGGAAGTTGGCACTGCGCATGCGCAAAATAAAATTTTGAAACTGGTGTTAAATTTGGTTTTATTCCAAGTGATTATGTATCAAATTTCATTTAAATATACCTTCATAAATAAGAAAGTTTGCAATTCGGTCTGTAAATGGTCGAGATGCGCAAAGGGCACTGTGAATGCTGATCAATTAGGCTCAACTTTTGGAATTTTGTTTTATATGGCTAAAGCTATGCGCATATTGAATTTCATGCAATTCGGTTCATAAATATAACGGAGATGTCAAAAGGGCCTACTTTATTTTTCGGTCTACATTGTCAATTCACGAACTCCGATCTACAAATTTGATAAAGAATCCATCTGCAAAATTTCATCGTTATCGGTCCATTCGTTTATCAGTTATCGTGCTGACGGACGGACGGACGGACAGACACCGCAAAATGATAAACTCGCTAGGAGCTCGTTAATAAAGCAGAATAATCGTATTAATCAATAAACTGCTAAATTAGCGGAATTTTAATACTTTAGAGTGGGGACGACAATAATTTTTCTACTTACAATGTAATGCTTGTAATTCTTTATGTAATTTCATAGTAATTTTGGAGAATAAGTAATTTTTGTGATTAATGTACTCTAATAACTAATAAGTAATTTAAGTAATTTTATAGAATTTCAAGTAATTTAAAATTACATACATCTCATTTGTACACCAAAAATTACTCGTGTCACACCCCTCGATTGTGACGAATTCAAAACATCCGCACAATTTCAAATATACCCCCACAAAATGGTCGATATTTGAAAATTCAAACTAACCACCTTACCGCCACAAAATGGCGCAGCCAATCACAACGCAGCACTGTGACGTCACGCGACATCAGAAAAAAGGGGGAGGGGATAATCGGACTTTAACTACTAGTGACTGTATAAAGACCGTGTGGCCATATGCTCTATGAATTCCAAATCATGAAATTGATGACCTAGGCCCTAGGTTCTTGGGAACTTCATTTTTTGTCAATTTTAGAGTGGTAGTAGTTAGTAACTATACAAGTGTGATATATGTATTTTTTTTTCAAAGTGAGACCTCTTTAAAAATAGAAAAGTGCAGATCCGTATTTAAAAAAAATAGACCAAAAAGCCGAAACGTCAGACTGTAAAACATGTCAGCTTATCCGGTAGAAAAATTGACAATGAGAAATGTCACTTATTTTCAAAAATCTCTTCAAATAAAACCACACAAAATATTCGAATTTCCTCTACTTCCTAAGTAGCCTTAGATTCGGTCCTCCATTTAAACAAGCGGGGGCGTGATCACCATCGAATTTAGGACAAAAAAAAACTCTACAAATCTGAATGATACAAAAATTCTAGCCTAAAGTTGGGACCTTACCCTCAAACCAAAAATATTATTAACGCCATCTCACGGTAAAGCATAAAAGTAATATCGCTTCTTTTTTACAGAGATCGCGGCGACTTAATCACGGAAGGCGAGGAAGAGTTTTACTACACCGAAGTCGAAGTGGGCATACACACGAACAGTTCACCGCCGACGATGTCGCACCGTGACATGGCGCGCCCGCCGCACGAGGATCCCGAATACCAACGTCAGATCGTCGGCTCGTTTCGTCAGACCCTGTTCTCGGGACCGATAAACATACCACAGTCGCCTCACAAGCTGCTCAAACTATCGCCTCGGCCTCACAGCCCGAAAATGCCAGTATCGCCTCGTCGCATCCGAGGCGAGAACAAAAAGTGCCGTAAGGTGTACGGAATGGAACATAGAGAACAGTGGTGTACGCAATGTAGGTGGAAAAAGGCGTGTAGTCGATTCGGAGACTGATTTTTCCTAAATTATCAAATACAAATGAAAATGTGTTCATTCGCTGTAAAGCCTTCGTACGTGCGTAATGCACAAAAATCGGATCTCAAAACGTATAAAGTACAATTATGAACTGATATAAACACTTCAGCTCCAACTGTGTTCGTAATCGTCGCTTGAGTCATCTGAATTGTTTTCTTTTGAGTTAGCTGTTGTATGTTATTGTTATTATTACGATAGATACGTGTTCGTTTGTTCGTACGTGTACCTAAGTGTATTGTTGCCTATGACAAATACCGCTTGCCTGCAAACATTTCGATCCGAAGCGCTACTTCACTAAACCTCTAAAGGTGCAATAAAATTCAGCTGTGCTGGAAAATATGCCATAGTTCGTACTACCCCCCTCCGGTTTAGTAATCATATCAAAGCTATCTGTGACAATTTTACAAATAATTCGCTTGTAATGTCTGGGCAAGTTAGAGATTTAGAGATGGAATAGTAATTACCTGCCATATATTTCATTATCTATGTTAGTCGCGTAAAAGAGGGCAGAGTCATATTAGGTATATTTTTTAAGACGTACGAGATAAGTCCGCAGGTTCGGCCCACTCATTTTCCGAAGCGCCACTCTATGTAGCTAATTTTTGTTCCATTACGAAAAATGTTTTATCGAAATAATTATGTGTAATTTTACCTGGAATGTATTTCGCTCCTTATTATCGAGTTTGTTAATTATATTAATGTTATTTTTATTGATGATTATAATTTTTTTTTGTCATATTTAAGATATTTATATAAAACATATATATATTTTACAGAGTATTCATATACATATATTTTACTAATAAGTTAATCAATTCTATCACCTTAGGATTAAGTCACTATTTTAGAGATATATTTACACAATTATATTATGAACGATCAAATTTATGAATGAAAAATCTCTATTTGTGAAAGTTATAATAATAAATTGTATACACAATTACCAAATTAAGCCAGTCTCTTCATTTTCCCCTTTTCCCAAACAATTTTTCTATTACAACAGGGTAGGTAACACCCTCCGATTTGGGGGGACCACTTTTCGGAAAACAAGAATAAATCGCTATAGCATTAGACAGTAAGGTAAATACCCTCGTATGGATGAGATTTTTTAGTGAAATGCTCAAAATAAGGCAATACAGACTATTTATTAGTCACAAACGACAGCCACCCTGTATACTTTTGGGGTCTATACAAATTATTACCCAGACATGTACGTGTATAATTAGAAAGCAAATCCAGTAGAAGATTCAAAAAACGGGACTTACCAGAGCAAAAACGGCGATGCAGGTAATGATCTATTTCGCCGGCACCATTCAAATTCGAACATACATAACCTCAAATCGTTTGAAAGGGCTACTACTTCGTAAAGGTGGAACCGCCACCCCAACCGAAGACACTCCAGGATTATCGCTATGACGATGCTTATTATTATTAACATTTTAATGATTGTCACTAACTTTTAGACACTTTTATAGGAAAAAACGATTCCAGATTCCGCGGTAAAGCCGTTAAAGGAAGAATCACGTGACCGCGGCCATGACAGTAACTAGCGCTGTAGAGCAGTGACCCTAAAAATGCGTAGAAGATGTTCAATGCAAGATATTTTAAATCAATTCACCAATCAAACGTGATTATATATTGAAAGTTCGTAAAATACACTGTTTTACCGAAATCGTTAAAACAAGCTTTGTGTTGCTCATGTGATTACTACGAGCAATAAAGTTCGTAGTGCATTTTTAAAGTGTTTCCTCGCCAGTAATGTGTCATTTTCCTGACTTTGATATAAATAACTATTATTAACATCTTTTCTCAATCCAGAAAGTAAAAGAAATCGGGATAAAATCGTTGAGTCATTGAATAAGCACCTTAAAGAAGTATAACGCTCGTGTTAACTGATGAAATAAGAAAATCTGCCCAGGATTCTGTCGTCCCTCTGTTGTGGGGGAAAGTGAACCACAAATTTAAAGCTAGTTACCGACTTTGCAGATTTCTTTACTTCTTTAAAATTCCAACATTGCCAGATTTTTGACAAGCGCTTTGAGTTTGAATAAACTAGATTAAAATATTGAATACGCTTTTATTCAATGCCAATAACAATATTATGTAAGGGAGGAACAATCTGAAATGTAAGATCATAAGGAACAATGAATAAAGTAAAAAATGTAGTTTAATCTAATAAGAAAACAACAAAAATTGTTCTAAGGACCATTATCTTTACATAATAAACAATCAAATTTTACTTAGCTCCATATAAGGATCTGGTAATTTTAGGCACATTAATGATCTGAGTAATTAATTTCAGATTTAATGTTAGCATGCGGACTTTCATTATAAGTAATTACTAATTAGGTAGGGCGGTACCATTGAATAAGCACCTTATATTCAATGGTCCAGGCTATATAACATTTTTTGACAAAAAAAATTAGTTACCGGTTCAAACCGGGTTCTCCATGGTGGTGAAATGTTTAGAAATTAGGGAAAAATAATTAAAACAGCTGAATTTTTCCGCGGATGAAATCCCGGGGGTTGAAAGGGGTGTTTTGCAATTTGTAGCAAAACTACTAATTTTAGGCTAAAATGTTCAATATAAAAGTTATAGAGAATAAAAAAATCAACGACTTTTGTATCTGCACTATTTTCACATAACCTCCAATTTTCCCTAAAAAACCGGAAAAGCTGTTTTTTCGTTTTTGATTCTTATTTTTGCGAAAAAAAGTCGTAGGGGTTTGAAATTTGGAGAAAACATAGCTTGTTTTATAATAAAAAAGGAGACAATTTTGGGCCCGTAAAGTTGAACAGTTTCCGAGATCTCACGATTTCTGAAAAAAAAAACACCTCTTTTTCAAGGAGATGAAAAATCTATAATTACATTCGCTTCAATAAAACGGACTAGGTACCGAAATACTCGGTGCAAAAACATAAAATAAAATAAAGCTACTTTTCGATATAACAAAGAAAAATATGACAACACTGTTCAACTCTGATAAACAAGGAAAACAAAGGGCCCCTAAGTATAACTGGTTTCCCTGTTTGAAATAGTCATTAATTACCGCCCGAGGCCAAATATCCTTCAATATTTGTGGTAATTAACCACTTTGCAGTGTATGCAACACACCTTACACCAATTTCAGGTTTTCCTATGTAGTTATTCAATGGTTGAGTAAAAAACTCAATGGTAGAACCCAGAAGATTCTGAAAAGCTTTTGGTTAGTCTGGAAATATAGCATTATAAAAAAGTGCAACGTATTTAGAATTATTAAAATTCTTTGAAAATAAGGTTAGAAGGCTCTGGAAAGTCTTGAATGTTCCAAAAGCTTTCCAGAGCCTCTAGAGCTTACCAGTTTCATAATTGCTCTTTAAAAATTCCCGATTGTAAAGATTTTGACAGCCTTCTAGGTTTTTAAGATGGCTGGGCGAAAGGTCTCTGGAAAACCTTCAATTGCTATGGAAAGATTTGAAGGGACAAAGCGTGTGTAAAATGCTTAAAATTCGTCTGGTAAGTGTGCTTTTAGTAAAATAACCCTCATAATGCTCTGGGAACCACGTTCAGAAAGCTTTCCATAGCTTATTTCCCTTTAATTTGATTCACTACAATTCTTGTACCCGTGGTATTTTAGGGAAGTACGTACTAAAACTAGACGGCTTTTGAAATTCTTTACATTTCCGAAGCTGTCCAGAGCTTGCAGGTCTCTTAAGTGATTTTTACAGGAAATTTATCGCTAGAACTTAAGAAAGTCTTCCATGCACCTTCCAAAACTATACTTACAAAGCTCTGTACAATCCTACTGGAAAGATCCAGTGTACAAAGTTATAGACGGGCTCTCTACAAACTCTTAAGGAGGCTTTGAAAAGTTTGGACTTTCTGTACAAAGCGCAAGATGCCTCCTGGAAGTGTTTTAATTAATTACCATAGAGCTGGTTTCGAGAATTCCATATGGAAAAGACCTAAGAGCTCTAGATGACCTTCGATTGTTTTAGAAAGCAAATGAATGCGTGTAACGTGAGTAAGAGCATAGTGTGGAAACCCTTTTAGTGCTCTGGAAACCACTTAAACACTTCTCGAGGACTGATAAGTTCTAGTCTTTAGAGCCTTCAAGAACTGGACATGTTTACTCTAAGGTCAGGTGTAGCATTCTGAGCATTTCACAGAAGGTCTAGTTTTTTTATTGTTCTGGAGACGGCAGCAGAAACATGAAACTGCAACTGGAAAGGGTGTAAAGCGCTTTAGAAACGACCTACAATTTAAGGTAACTTAGGAAGACGATTTAGACTTTTCAGAATCTTTTTTGTGCTTTGAGGGATCTTTTTCTTTTGTACTTGTGGTCTGTCTGAATCAGAAAGAATCCTGCTTTTGCATTGTACTATGCAAAACATCATTGTTATTTTCGCAAGGCATACTTAACCTTCTTCCAGTTGGACTTACTCAAAAGATTTAGAACCGGATGTAGTAGGTGAAAGAGTTTCCGCTCACAATGCAATAGGTATAATTAAAGAATCTAATTACAATGGAAAGATCTGGTATGCCATAAAATACGCTTCTTATCGCATTTAATGTCATCAAATAAGATCGTAAAGAGACAACTAATTCGATGGAAAAATCCTCGACGCCTTTCCGCCCGCTTTTGAATAATGGCGCGAGTAGTAAACGACATAAGGGAAAACGATGCCCTTCCTGATTGGTTCACCCGAAAAAACGGAAATGAATCGTAAACTCAAATCGTAACGTCAAATTATTGCTTTTCGCGTTTTTAATTCGCAATCCAATTAGAAATATCGCACAGAAATATTTGAAATCGATTCACGGGTGTAAATTTGAAAATTAAAATCGATAGAAACCCTACCCCAGTTTACCCCTCTAATATCCGGTTGCGCACGCATCGCAAGGGCAGTTTCCTTTTCGTCGCCCTCTTGAAGTGAGCTAAAGGTGAGTGCTTATTATTTAGGATACTGATAAGATTTTACTGATAATTTATTTAAATTTGAATGCATGCAATAGGATTTACCGCGTCCTTTTTGCATTTCCTTTAACTGTTGGGAAATTTTACGTAATTGGTTTGCCGTTTGTTAATGCCGGTCGATCAATGCATTTAAATTGCAATGAGTAATTAAAACGTAGTAATTGCGAAATTCTTATTGGCGTTCTTAACATTTGCCCTTTGGAAAATTCCCGTCACCGGCTGCCGGCCGGCTTCCATTCTCCGGTTATGTCATCACTGCACGACCCTTTAAATTGCAAATCCTTTTCTTGGTAAACCGGCGAAGTGAATTTTTAGCATGTACCACCCACGCATTTGCGAAAATAAAGCATAGCACGGGAAACGCCATAATTGCTAAGGTAAGGAAATCAATAGGAGATAAAATGCGTTATTGATTTCGGCGCTATTAAATTGATATTACCTTAGAAACTCCCGATTCTCTTTCGTAAAAAAGACAGGACAGTCCCGGTTGCATCACAAAATGGCGTAATTCGCCAAACAATTGTTGCAAATTAGTACAAGTGCAAACCTAATTTGGATGGCTGTACGTCAAGGACACCTCCCATTGTAGTATTTTTAAATTGCAGACTTAACGAATTTCAAAAATGGGTAAAGAAAAGGTTCATATTAACATTGTCGTCATTGGCCATGTCGACTCCGGCAAGTCTACGACGACCGGTCACTTAATTTACAAATGTGGGGGCATCGATAAGCGTACGATCGAAAAGTTCGAAAAAGAAGCGCAGGAGATGGGCAAGGGCTCGTTCAAGTACGCGTGGGTCCTCGACAAACTCAAGGCGGAACGCGAACGCGGTATCACAATCGATATCGCGCTGTGGAAATTCGAAACCGCCAAGTACTACGTGACAATCATCGACGCCCCCGGTCACAGAGATTTCATTAAGAACATGATCACGGGTACGTCTCAGGCCGATTGCGCCGTGCTCATCGTCGCCGCCGGTACCGGTGAGTTCGAGGCGGGCATTTCGAAAAACGGGCAGACTCGCGAGCACGCGTTGCTCGCGTTCACTCTGGGCGTGAAGCAGCTGGTGGTCGGCGTTAACAAGATGGACTCCACCGAACCGCCGTACTCCGAGACTCGCTTCGAGGAAATTAAAAAGGAGGTCTCCTCGTATATTAAGAAGATCGGTTATAATCCGGCGAGTGTGGCCTTTGTTCCGATCTCCGGATGGCACGGAGACAACATGCTGGAGCTCTCCGACAAAATGCCGTGGTTTAAGGGGTGGAATATTGAGCGTAAAGAAGGTAAAGCCGACGGTAAGACTCTGATTGAAGCTTTGGATGCGATTATGCAGCCTAGTCGTCCCACTGACAAGCCACTACGGCTTCCGTTACAGGTACTGTAAGTGTACAAGTATCGTTAGACTTACCCTCTGCTTGTAGGACGTTTACAAAATTGGTGGTATCGGTACTGTGCCGGTCGGTAGAGTGGAGACCGGCATTCTGAAGCCTGGCATGGTGGTAACTTTCGCGCCAGTTGGCCTAACCACCGAGGTAAAGTCTGTGGAAATGCATCATGAGGCTTTACAAGAGGCTGTGCCCGGTGATAACGTCGGTTTCAACGTTAAGAATGTGTCTGTTAAAGAACTGAAGCGTGGTTTTGTCGCTGGCGATTCCAAGAATAACCCGCCCAGAGGAGTCTCTGATTTTACTGCACAGGTAAGAGTCTCGTTTGTACGCTTTTTGGTCACATAGAAAAATGAACAACTTAAAATGTTTATTTTTCTAAAATAAATGAGACCATATTTTATAAACATTTATGAAATACAATTCCGCCATGCTGGCAATTGGCTGTGTCTCCTCTAGTGCTCTAACGACTAGCCTTCTAGTTACATTGTTGCCAACTTGACATTAAAACATCTCCCCTTCTCTAGACAAAAATAACATTACAGAAGAAAATGGGTAAGTACAAACAGAAAACATGATTTTTGAATAATTCTGCCGGCTTAGGGGTTGATCCCCCCTTGATTACAGTCTTGGATATCTTATTAGCATGAGTCATATTCACTTTCTTTATGTGTTATTTTTTTGTTGTTTCTTGTACTCTGTGTTGATGTCATCAAGAGACAAAGAGGAACGCCGCAACGGCATTGAGCTTTTTTTCAAAAATAACTTGGAATTTTTATTAAAGACCTTATTTTTCTGGGTACAACCTGCAAAAATTGTGCCAGGTTTTATTACAAAAAAAAACCATAAAAAATGTCAAATTTAAGAATTTTTTTTATACAGTGAGTTTTTAGCGCCGTGACGTCATACAACTTAAAAATTATGCTAAATTTTATTATACAAAAAAATGACGCATTTATATGACCATGGAGGCGTTAGAAGTGGGTACAGACAAAGGAATGTGGTAGCCTACAACAAGATCTGATTGATGGTGGTGTCAAAACTTCAAACGCAATTTATTAAAATACAATCCTAAGTTTAGTCACAGTATTTAGAACATCATAATATGAAAGCCTCTTTCCTGTAGTATACATAGAAAAACGCGTTACTAGGGTACATAGGTTTTTGCAGTATTTCAATTTTAGTGACTCAATTACAACTTAAGATTTTGGACATTCTTGGTATTATCGCAACTGGTCTGTTATGTACAGGGTGGCCAACTAAGAATGCGAGGTACTGTATCTGAGAATCTATCCATCGTAGAGGCTTGCGGTAAAAAAATTTATTACTAAAACGGCCACGAGAAAAACCTGGAAAATATTTTTAAGTTTCTGCAATGGCCGCTAGGGGGCGTAACTGCAATCTGGAATCTAAAAAAGTGATTTTTCTGTGAATTCCGCTATATTAACCTAACAAAAAAAATATCCGGTCTTTGAAGTTGACGATAATGTGAACCTTTTTTGTTTGACAATTTTTCCTGTATCCTTAAAAATGAAGTGGTGGGGGGGTATTCAAAGGTTTCCGTAAAGAACACCCTGTATCTTCGAAACGGCTGAGCCGATTTAAATAAACTCGGGTTCTATCAAAAGAGCTATTCTTTAGCTACAAATATTATAATATTTGAAGTTTTGTTAGTTTCACATTTCACCGTTTGAGGGCTTTTTTCGACATTCCGACAGAAATGGTTAATTTTCTCAAAAAAATTAAATGCATTGGTTCGATTTTTTCTTCATGAAAAGGTAGCTAAATGAGATGCCTAAACAAACTCGCGAAAACAGCATCTCGATATCTTGAGAGATATATTTTTATATCGTGATGGCCAGCATTTTGGGCATTTACGGCGGCATTAAAAGCGTATAAAAATAATTCCGGAAAAATTAGCATTTTCTTTGGCCTATCGAGATGCGGTTTTCGCGAGCTTGTTTAGGCATCATTTAGCTACTATTTTATGAAAAAAAAATCGAACCAGTGCATTTAATTTTTTTGAGAAAATTAACCATTTCTGTCAGAATGTCGAAAAAAGCCCTCAAGCGGCTATATGCGAAACTAACAAAACTTCAAATATTATAATATTTGTAGCCGAAATAACTTTTCAATTAACCTGAGTTTGTTAAAATCGGCTCAGTCGTTTTGAAGATACAGGGTGTTCTTTACGGAAACCTTTGAATATCCCCCACCACTTCATTTTTAGAGATACAGGAAAAATTGTCAAACAAAAAGGGTTCAGATTATCGTCGTATTCAAAGACTGGGTATTTTTTTGTTAGGTTAATATAGAGGAATTCTCAGAAAAATCACTTTTTTAGATTCCAGAGTGCAGTTACGCCCCCTAGCGGCCATTTCAGAAACTTAAAAATATTTTCCAGGTTTTTCTCGTGGCCATTTTAGTAATAAATTTTTTTACCGCAAGCCTCTACAATGGACAGGTTCCCAGATACAGTACCTCGCTTTCTTATTTAGCCACCCTGTACAGTGTACAGTATATGACAAACGTCATGTTATGTGCCCAAAAAAAAAGTATAGCCATTCCATTAAAAAAATAATATTTTTTAAGATTACAAGGAAATTGGAACACCCTGTATAATAAAAAATAATTTCCACATAATATTTGTAAGGTTTGAAATAATAATTTGAGCACAATAAATTGGCCTATAAAACGATTCATTTCAGAGCGGACTGTATATAGAAAGGAAATCGTTCTCATGCTTTTCCTAATGTGGATATCTCTTAAAAGTTGTAACATTCCTTATTTTCAAGACTGAATATTTCTGGACAAAGTATCATTAATTTAGATAATAGATTAAACAACCTCTTTTTCGTTGGCACTTGTTTAAAAATTGCATTATAGTTTTCTATTGTTTTTGCGTAGATATCTCAAAGAATGCTATGAATACTGACAAAAGCCAAATTGACCAGCAGGCGTGGAAAATGTAGTTAAAAGAGAGGCAATGCTAGTCGCGTCTATAACGAGCACTTTCTTACAGGTCATCGTGCTAAACCATCCCGGTCAAATCGCCAACGGTTACACGCCAGTATTGGACTGTCACACGGCTCACATCGCGTGCAAGTTTGCCGAAATCAAAGAGAAGTGCGATCGCCGTACCGGTAAGACGACCGAGGAAAATCCGAAGGCGATCAAATCGGGCGACGCGGCGATCGTCAATCTGGTTCCTAGCAAGCCGATGTGCGTCGAGTCCTTCCAGGAGTATCCGCCTTTGGGTCGGTTTGCCGTGCGCGATATGCGTCAGACCGTCGCGGTCGGCGTCATAAAGTCGGTGTCGTTTAAGGATACGGCCGGCAAGGTTACAAAGGCCGCCGAAAAAGCACAAAAGAAGAAATAACTAGGCTTAGTCAGCACCGTGTCGAGCGTCAAGAACATCTTCATCGCTAATTGGTATTTGTTGCTTTTTTCTAGGTGGCTTCAACAAAATTATTTTCATCGGAAGGAATTCCGAAGGAAAGGATTTCAGGGTTATTTTGAATATTTAGAGTTATTTAATTATTATTTATGATCCTAGTTTTTCACTTAGTTTTTATATTATTTATCACTTTGTTTAGTTTGAGACGTGCGAGTATTAGATTTAAGTATTTTCATTGATTGATTACCTGTGGTATTGTTTGTTATTACTACTGCTACTACTCTGATGATGATAGACTTGATCCCTATATATGTTACCAAGTAAAAGCTTCTGTAAATATTCAATAAAGAAGCTTAGAGTATCTAATGATTTCATTTATTCTGTTACTGAAACAAGTCGGAAATTTTCAATTGAAGGTGATGAAAATATGTTCCTCAAAAGCTAAAAATGCGCTCTGTGCTGGAAGGATTTTTTTATATATATATATATAATCCCCAAGAAGAGAAAACCACGAACTTTCTGCCTCTTCCTACTTACAAGGCGCGCATGTTTACGGTAAAATGCCAAAGTGAGCCTTTCGAATCTTGTCGAGATCCTAGGCTCGGTTCGAATTTACGAATTGGCTTAAGGTGGGTTCATAGCTCTCCGTTCTTACGTTTCCGTTTGTCCGTTAGCCAATCAGAAGACAGCAAATTTTTAAATCGTACGTCGTCCGTTTACGACGGAAAAGTTGGTTGAAGTTGAACATTTACGTTTCCGTTGTTCCGTTTTTAACAAGAGTGAGGTTATGTTTGGTACGTTAACAGCGTTCGCCTATTCGTTCTTCATGGTAATAACCAGATAGCAATGTGTTCTTACTTTCGTACCATTTTTACATACTGAAAATGACGGAGGGTACAGTACAAAATAAAGTATAGGTTATGGTTATACTTGCAAATGTACAATGTGGACGGATTGCTATGAACCTTAACAAAATGTACTATCCGTTTGACGGATCAACGCAACGGATGAACGGAGAGCTATGAACCCACCTTAAAGGTAAAAATGGTACGAAAGTAAGAATACGTTGCTATCTGATTATTACCGTGAAGAACGAATAGGCGAACGCTGTTAACGTAACATAACCTCACTCTTGTTAAAAAGGGACCAACGGAAACGTAAATGTTCAACCAACTTTTCCGTCGTAAACGGACGCCGTACGATTTAAAAATTTGCTGTCTTCTGATTGGCTAACGGACAAACGGAAACGTATGAACGGAGAGCTATGAACTTACCTTAAGGGGTCCATGTTCATAGAATTAGTTGGGTGCTTTTGACATATCCTGTATATACAAGGCTGTAACTTTTCCGTTACCAACTGAAAAGCCTAAAAGTCACACTTGCAGATGTGTTGCACATTGACTCCTTCAAGACTGCGCAACCGCAAGCGCGCTAAAATTTGAATTTGTAGGAGTAGTAAATAATACACCTAACCTGCAAACGTTATAATTGAAGATAATTTAGCTTACCTGCTTACCTATTGTAAGTAGGTGTAGTAGGTATATATTACTGCCATCTTATCAAGATTAATTTTGTTGTTATCTACATTTCAAGTAGACTTTGAATTCCTTGAGGAATTCCTAGACTAGAATATGCCAAAGGCGATAGAAAGAAACTATCTCGGTAAGTACTGTAACAGTTAATTAGAAATAGGTAATGAAATCTACTTACAGACCAATATTGACCTACGGTAGAGAGAGAGATAAGATAAGGGCCCCCCTGTCGCATTTTGTAAAATGTTTACTACGAGAGTAAAAATGGCAGGTGTCGGAGAAGAGATGTCAACGAGGGTATTTACAGTGGAGATCGGTTCCTATTACTTGGCAGCAAGCCAAATGGAAGTGGTAAAGTTGGTAAGATTCGTTTTAATTTGAAATTTACGATTTGAAATTGGAATTGTGTAGGTATAGTCCTGCCACAGGTAAAGGTTTCGTCAAACTGACGTAGTGGAACTGTTTGTACAGCTAAAGAAACGTAGGTCTAGCGTACAGAATGAAGTTTAACGAAGTAACGCAGAATTGACACTCTTCCCGGAAGACCAGTATTTCAATTAAATTGTCACAATTGTAGTATGAATGTTCTGCAAGTCAGTGATCATTTCTCTGTATTAAACATCGAATTGAACGCAGCTGACTTTAACCTACTTCCACGGATTAATATGAAGGGTAGCAAAATGACAGAGCCCTATCGTGCCTGATAAATAAATCGGAAACTAAATATACCACAGCAAGTTGTTTTATTATAAACCGTCGATACTAAGGTACGTCATATGTTAAGGCTAGCGCTAGCAGTGCTTACGTTAACCAGACGAAGCGCTTCATAAGCGCTACCCAAAGACAGGAATACTCTAGCAAGGTTTTTCTCGCGAGTTGCTGTGTGATAGCACTGTCGTACGTCGACTCACGGTGATGTGTACACCTCGGCAGTGCTATCAGACACCCGTCTTTAGGTAGCGCTAATGAAGCACTTCGTCTGGTGAACATATTATCGTAACCGTCACCACGAAACTTTTAAAGGTCTACAAACTTACCCCACATCAACATATCAATGAAATCTTAGGCGTCTTGATTCAAACAAGGTGCACAAAACGTTGTTTTAAACGCAAACAAACGAATTTAAAATAGGACGCCATTTTCTTGTTCTTGCGATAACATTTAACACAACATCGAAAAGACCGATTTGTGAACACTTCCCCGCCGGTTTTTGTTAATTTAAGCGTTGAATTTAACAACAAAATCAAAATGTACGTGGACGCGTCCCGAGATGCTACACGCAAACGCCGATTTAAATTCGTACGAAAAGGAGAAGGGACGCCATAACTTTTTGTAGTTTAATATTACGTTTAAACACCGATTTACGTATGATGAACCGAAACGAACTATGTGCCAGAATTGTTCTCGTCTTTTATTTGACTTTTTTAAGTTTATTTTAATATCGCACTTCGTAAATGAGCAGCAAACCGAAAAAATACAACACGCTTGGAACGGCAGCAACGACTAGTTGGTCACGTGACGAAGATAGTGATCGTGACGTCACAGCTGCAGGACTCGCTACGATTCGCCCGTTTCAAAAAATGGTCCAATCAAATGCATCCGGCTTTTTCTGTTTACAAGTTATTCCCGGAATTCTAAAGCGAAGGCAAATTTACTTCCCAAGATCTAAAAACTGTTGCTACGCAAAACGTTTTCACACAGAAATGGCGAAAATAACTTCTCTGTTTCCCCTTTATTGGTATACATACATCCATCATACTTGGGCGAATGTCCGTGTCATTTAATCCAAAACGTAAACAAAGCAATTTCATGGAACCAAAATACGACCCAAACAAACGAAAGTTGCCCTAAATCGTGAAATGTGGAACTTTCCCATATTCCCGTGAGGTCCGAGCGTAAGGAAAAACCCCCTTCCGCCCCCCTTCCTTGACACAAATTCAATGTTTCTTTTGTACATCAATCGTTAAGATTTTTGTGCACTTTTGTGACTCCCGGTACTGCGTTCTTGTTTAAAAGCATTCAGCCCTAAGGGCACCCATATGACAATTTTTTATCAAAGACCATCAAGTCCCCACAGACTTGCGGTGTTATGCGGTTCGTGGTCCTTTCTCATACGTTATGGTGTAAGTGCTAAAACTATTAAATATTTTGGGGGAAAATGCAGAACGGGGGGTGTCTGGAATACCTCCCCAGGAAATGAAAATTCGGTGTTCATTTTCCTACACCTATCGTAACATTTTCGTACGTTAGAGGGGATGGCTCAGACCCCCTGGTGTTACATTCTCTCTAAAAATGTTCAGACCTAAGGACTCCCGTGATAGTGGCCCTCTAATCTTCCCGAAAAAAATGCTAAAACCAGGAAATGAAATATTAAGCGTTCCTTTCCTACAATTACCATACGATAGATACAATGAGAAGATTCGTCTCTCGTTTGGGATAACATTATTAATAAATAAATCCACGATCTTCCCATTGGGGAGATCGTAGATTTATTTCTTATATAATTATTAATAAATAAATCTACGATCTCCCCAATGGGAAGATCGTGGATTTATTACTTAATAATAATCATAAGATGTTTGTGCGCTGTGACCCCCAGTGTTACGTTCTTGAGGCTCTCCCTTAAAACGTGCTCCCTTAAAAAGTTGAATTTTCCTTTTGTAATGCGAGTAATTTGGGTGGTTAAGGTCAGGGGAAAGCGACGTAAGTTCTGGAAGAAGCAGTCATGGTGCTTCCAGTAACTTAGAGCAAAAAGCTAGGTATCGTTGGTCTCGACCACAAAAACTTTCCTCAGTTTTTAGCGACACCGGACTAGCCGTTTGTCTACCTCCTAGTGTGCCCCCTGGTAACGATCTCAACGCTCCCAACGGAACTCTGATGAGATTTCCGAATGACAGTATGGCGAACCAAATCCAAGTCAGAGTAGATGAGCTGACGCCGAGAGGACTGCCTGGGTTTCGAAATTGGTTTCTAGTCTATAACTTTTGATTGAGAAGTCTGATCGAAAAAGTACGAATTGTTTTGGATTCTACGCACCAAAATTAACAAGAACTGGGTCATTGGACAGCACACTCTGGTTACTGGGCCCCTCTCAGTTTCAAGTAGCCTTCTGATGGTAAGGGGAAACCGCCAGACCCCGTTGAAAAGCCTAATACTCGTGGGAGCGTCGAATTGGACTTAATACAAAAACCGCTCAAGCTGTAACGGAGGACTCGCTACCTCCAACCATCACTGACCAAGGATTGTCCGACATCAAGAGGGCCTTATTGGGCTCTGACGAAAATTTAGTTTACCTGCTTACCTATTGTAAGTAGGTGTAATAGGTATATGTTAATGCCATGTTATCAAGATGAATTTTGTTATCTACATTTCAAGTACATGGCTATGAATTTCTCGAGGAATTCCTAGAATATATAAATATAATATAATAATAGAATATAGAATAATGGGTGTAGGGGTAGTCCATGTTCGTAGAATTAGTTCGGTGCTTTTGACATATCCTGTATATACAAGGCTGTAACTTTTCCGTTGCCAACCGAAAAGCCTAAAAGATCACCACGTTCATATCAGTTTGATTATTTTGTCACTAATGAAAATACGTGGAATCGAATTATAAAAATAATTAATTTATATTATTAACATTACTTTTTTAGGATAAACAATTTTGTGATAAATTGTGATAGAAGATTCCGTTGTGTTATTAAATTGCAAACAGTATTAAATTTAATATGGATACTCCGACAGAACAAAACAAGAAAATTCCCCTCGAAGATTTGTCTAAAGAAGAGATAATAAAGAAGTATCACGACTTGATAGTGCTTCTGAAGAAGGCGATGCAAAATAAGGAATTGCTGACTAAAGAGAATAGTGCCCTTAAAGAGAAACTGGAAGGCAACGTGCCAGTCACGAACGAATTGGTCGAAAGTTTAACTCAACAAAAATTGGGGCTAGTTAGTGATTTGGACGAAGCAAAATCGCAGAAAGATGCCATTTTAAATAGCTTAAAGAAAACTGAAACTGAATTACACGAGGCACGTAACAAAATCAACGAGTTAGACATTGAAAATAAGTCATCTGAAAGGCGAATACAAAGATTAAGTGAGGAAAATGAGCAGTTACTGTTACACTTAGATTCTTTAGAAAACAAATTAGGAGATAAAGCAAAAAATATGGAAGCGCAAGTTGGGTCTTTGGATCGAGAAAAAAGTGACCTGTCCAATGAGCTGCGTGCGAAGCAAATGGTGATAAGTGAACTGCAGAAGAATAATGATGAACTGACTGCCCAGTACCGAGAGTTAAAAGGTAACATAGAAACACTCGAGAAGAATTATCAGAATGCTGAAATGATAATATGCGAGTTACGGGCTACAGTCAAGCAATCTTCACAACAACGTGAAGTCTACCTAAGCGAAACGGACGATTTAAATGTAGAACTGCACAAAAATAAAGCTCTGGTAGAAAAACTGCAACAAGATCTCAAATCGATGTCGTCAAAGCTGTCACATAACCAAATTGAGTTGAGCGGTTACGCGTCCGACCTTCAAAACACCAATGAGAAATTAAAAGAGAAGCTCAAACAGTTTCATTCGAAACTGGTCAAGTTCGCTACCGATGTTAAGCTGCTCAAACAGGAGAAAACGAACATTTTGGAAAACTTTAAGAATTACATCGAGCAGGCGAAACTGTGGGAGGCCCAGTTGAAACAATATGCCCAAAAGATGCTGACTGCATTTCAAACCATGGAGGTAGAAAACAGTGAGCTGAAAATGAACCTGGACCGCCTAACAACGGAAAAATCGACGGAATTAAGCGAATTAAAAAGCGAATTGGACGAGACGAAAGCCTCGAAAGATCTCCTAAACGAACAAATTCGTCATTTGCGCGACGAGAACGAAGCGCAACTCGCCAACGTGAAGAAGGAAAATTTGGAACTGCTCGGCGAGATGAACGAGATGAATCAAGCGTTGAAAACACGCGGTGAGGCAATTTCCAAGCAGCAGGAGTACTGCGAAGATTTACTTGCCAACATCAAGCACAAGGAGACCGTAATCAAGGAACATTTGCAGACGATTCAGTCGAAAGATGACATCATTAGTAGTGTGGAGGGCGAGTTACGTTTGTTAAAGCAGGACACCGAGGTGCAGATCAACGAGAAGATCGATATGCGAGAGGTATTAGACAAGGTGAGCTTGTGTAATTTTTGTGTGTCGTACTCTGTTAATTTTTTTGTTTAGCCGACTACTTCTTGAATTGAATCTAAAAGTTGTTGCAGATAGGTGTTTTGAAGTAAAGGCGTAGGTATGTAGGGATGGGGAACTTTCCAAACTGACTATTTTCAGGGATAAATAAATCTATGATACTTGATACATTTAAATTAATTATTGTTATAAGAGAAATATGGATTACTTCTGTAAATTGCACACAGATGGTTCTGCTTTTCCAATATGGTTATGTCTAGTGAGTCTAAATAAGGTTACAATGAGTTCAGCAGACACAACTGTTGAGTATGTTGAGACGTTGACTTAGCTGCACGATGAATGGGGACTTCCAGTCAACAGTTGGTAATAATTGGCACCACAAATTTGGCGCAATATCATAACCTAACATGTTGTGTCTAATTTTTGATTGGTTGTTGACAGCGGCGGCCATCTTGCATCGAGTTTCTGCTACATGCATGTATGTGGTTATTGTGTGTCATATGTGTATTGTGTGTTGTCTACAATACAATGAATTTTCGATGATACATGGTCTATTGTAACAACTGTCTTGTATAAAATCGTTGTAAATAAGGTCTGTTGGTGGGTGTTGCTGGATTATTCATAAGGCACAATAGGCTATTGCATAAGTGCCTAAACCCCTGAGTAGATAGGTACCTATAAATGTGTTTAATTTCTGTCTCACACCACTTAGCGATGTAGAGTGTGAATTTATGAAACTTAGGTAGAATGAATCAGAAAAAAAATTGCGCATGTGAAGTCGGCCCCAATTTATAAAATTTTGCAATTGTAATTAGAGTTCTGGAGGCCTCCCATAAAGTTCTGGAAAAATTTTAGAAAGAGATTTGACACTTAACGCGCTGTTTACATCCACTTTGCTAAACCAACTCAAAATAGACTAGAGACCGCACATCTACACTATGGCAGAAAGTTTTAGTGAAAAGTCTAGCTATTGTAATTGCAGAGATCTCAGTCGGGCAGCCAGCCAGCCATAACATGCATGTGCTTTAGCAAATCAGCATCCACTTTTCCTAATTTACGATCTCTTGTTTGACCCTTTTTCCGAGATAGATTTAGTATGGCAGCTGGCACAGTTTTAATTTTTTATGATTCCAATTCCTTTTCTTGGCATTCAAGTTGGCGTAGAACACATAAATTAGTTAGTGCTTTCAACGAGAGTAGGGAGTCGTCACTACATAGGGGGGGAGGGGGGTCCGTTTCCTCGAAAACTGCCGATTGTGCTGATGCAAGTTATAAAGCACTAACAATGTGATCATGTACCGTTGTTCTTGTTCCTCCTCCTAAATGGTCGAGGTTAGAGAAAAATGAATTAAACAACAGTTTTGTAATACAAAAAGCTTGATAACGTAAAATAGTTTTACGCATACAGGGTGTTCAATAAAATTTGTGTGTATGACTTGGATTTTTAAAATGGAACACCCTAGAAATTTTTGTATTTTTTGATACCTGATTTAAATATTTTTATCATGTTTTCGTAACTCTAACAGCCTTTTTTTTAAATGTTTGAATTTATCAACTCAAAAGGAGTCAAATGAGTCCAACCATTAGGAAATAAATAGTTTGTGACTATTCTGCTATAATCTGGAGGGACTGCATCTTATTGAAACCACATCCTATTTAGTAAGGCTAATGGAAAGTCATAAAAGTATTCTAGTAACTCTATTTGTAATTCCATATGCCCAAACTATGCAATTCCGTATACAGAGATATTTTTTTGAAATTTTAAGTAGAGATGCTACCTTGGATGCTACTAAGAAAGGCATATAGTAACAATTAAATAAGCGCATGCGCAGACTGTTTAAAAGTCAATTTTCTTGTGAAGCATTTTTTGAAATTTTAACTATACAGAGTGTAAACGGAACAAGGGAACGCGATTTTTCTCGAAAGTTATTAGGGATACAAAAAATCGTTCATATAACATTTATTGTGTCTAGTAAGCTACATAAATTAATGTAAATCAGAAAAAAAAAGATTTTAATTTTCGGAGATACATATACCTATTTTTGCTTTTTTTTTAAATGGCACGCCCTGTATATTTTTATACTATTTGGTAGGAAATAATTTCTGCTTTCAAAAAGTTTCATAAGTTCTAAGCTTAATAGAATTCCAGGTATTAAAGAAAATATTAAAATAATTTTACTAGAAATTAAAGCTGGCTATGGAAACAAAATTTGACATTTGTCTTAGTTTATTGATATAACTTTGTGAAAAAGTTTATTAAATTGATAACATAGATTATTTGTTGTAAAAATGGAAGAATATTCAATTAACGAGAAGGTAGATATGTTGAAATGATTCCATTTATCAAACAATAATTCAAGACAAGCCCTACGATTATACCGGCAACAATATCCTGATCGCTTTCATCCAAATCAAACATACTTTTTCAATTATCGATGAATTGCTCCATTTTTGAAATTATAAGGATGCATGAATAAAATGTATCATATCAGTGTTATATGTATTTATTGACGCAAGGTCTGACGATGGCCTAAGTGCCGAAATCGATAACCTATAGAAGATTTAATAATTATAAGATTACAGCAACAATCAACGTTTTATTAATACTTTTTCAAATTACAAAAAAGCTATGTAGAACTGGTTCCCTGACTAATGTGTGGTGGGGAATTGTTAATAATATAATTTGGAGCCATATTTTTATGAGGGCAGATCGGCGCGGAATATTTCAACAAGATGGTGCACCTGCGCACAATTCAATAGATTTAAATCAAGAATTTCCAAATGCATGGATGCCCTTAGATTTCGTTCTGTGGGGTGCCATCAAAAACAAAGTTTAGGTTACGAACATTACTACACTTGTAGAATTAAAACATAGAATAAGACTTTTTTCGGAGAATCTGAAACTGTCATTAGAATTTTACAGGCTACTACTTTCTTATTTCTTATAGAGGCCATATTGGATTTTTACGGAATAAGATAGAGGATAAAAAAAGAAATTGATTTGAATGCATCACCATGATAGTCATGTTCATTCAGTAGATCTAGTTGCCCGTGGAAGGCTCTTGTTGAGAAATGAATGTAAAACATTTGATTTTGAAATTTTTCTTGTAAATTTACGAGGGATGTGAGACGTCCTTTTGTTCTCTACTTATCTCAGTCTATAAAAATCCAATATGGCGTCCATAACAAATGAAAAAGTGGCACCCTGTACCTTCTACATCTAGCGTGTTATGAAAATTGTGATACCAGATTCATATTCACCAAAAACAAGTGTCCATGGTAGGTGTTAACGGAAACTGTCCATTTCCGACCGTTTAAGCTAAGGAAAATGAAAACGAAATTTGACATTTTCAGTTCTTTGGTGATATCTCAGTTATTTTTAAATATTTTTCAAAAATTATCTCACCTTTATGGAGATCCCAATGATGAGCCACGAACGACAAATGATAAATTAATTTTTTATAGACATTTATGACATGCTTCATTTCTTATATGACTATTTAGTATAATTTCCAAAAATTATTCATTGATTTTGCCGAGGATTTTGCGGATTTATGGATTTTTTTAAGACTTGCATTGTCTTGGATTTTTTATCTTGAACTGATAATCCTCACTAGCGTTTTTTAAAACTTGCATCAATCTCTGCGTACCGTGGGGGTGCAAAGCAGGTGCCCTGTGAAAAGGGGGGGGGGGGGCGGTTTTTGTTTCTGTATTTTTTTGAGATTATGTAGTCTTATTTAATTGTACATAGCCTCGCCTACTATGTCAAGAAGAAAGAGAACTGAGCCTCATTTTAATTCACTACGCACTTTTTTTGATGTAACAGTTGCTACAAGAAGATCAAAACTCGCTCTAAAGAATCTAGGAAAATGTGTTTAATTATATTTTTTCCTTTCAGAAAGATCAAGAAATTGGGGAACTTCAGAAGGAAGTAGCGCACCTGCAAGAAAACCTAAATGCCGCCTTAAACTCCTCTCAAGACGTCAATTACGCGGAGAGCGAAACGATGTCCACCTCCACTATATCGAAGAGCGAAGAATCGAATCGCTTAAAAGACCTGGACGGGTCCTGGGAGGAGCGGTATGGTAAGTTGAGAACGCTAGCCGTAAAATTGAAAGGGAAGATTCGCGATTTAACATTCGAATTAAATAAGGAGCAAAATGAGAAGCTGGAGGTGCAACAGAAACTCACGGAGAGCGTCAAGACCTCACATACGATTCACTCTCAGTGCGATAAACTTCAGGATGAGGTGGACGAGAATAAGAACAAGGTGAAGGACTTGTTGAAGAAATTAGATTCGGCCGCCCTCGATATCAGTAACAGTAAAAAGCAGCTGGCCGAGAACGAGGAGATTATTAACAAATTGCGTCTAGATATCGAGACTTTAACCAAGGAAAAGGCTAACACGGACACGTGGAAGAAACAGGTACAGTTTTTGTGCACTTAAAAAATGTTTTATTTTGATTTTTGTTCTTCTTAGATAGGCACAAAGGTGCAAAGTTTGAGAAAGGAACTTGACGCAAATAATTTGTTGAAGAAAGACTTTGAGAATCAAATCCTTAAGCTAAACCAACAACTAGAAGAGAAGGATAAATTGCTCAAAGCAGAAATAGAAAAACACCACACTACACGACATTCTCTACACGAATCAAATAACGAATGCAAAAAACAAACTGTACTTAACTTAGAAATGCAAGACTACGAGCGCAGCTTAAAAGATTTGAACCAGAAGTTGGAGAAGAATAAGGAGCTTGTTAACAAGTATAAGAGCCAGGTTGATTCCCAGAAAGGCACGGTCAATACACTAAAAGAAGAATATAAAAATTTAGAAGAGCGGCTCCAGATGGGCGAACAAGATCTGAACGTCGCCCAACGCGAAGTCCAAGCCTACAAGAAGAGCATCGGCGATCTGGAAGGCACGATCACGCAAAAAGAGAATAAGATACAAGGCCTAGTGGAGGCGCTCGAAGCCACCCGATTGGAGAACGAGAACTTGGCATCTCAACTTTCGAAGATAATGGCCGAAGATCAAAAGGCTCACGACAGTCTGAAGGCGGAGCGAGATTATTTGCGCGGTCAAAACTTGGGGTTGGAGGAGAAGTGGCGGGATCTCTCGGAGACGTTGAGGTTGCGCGAGAACGAATTGTCGGAGATGAGCAGGGAGTATCAGGGCTACAAGGTGAGGGCGCAAAGTGTGCTGCGGCAAAACCAAACGCGCGACATCGGCTTGGAGGAGAAACTGACCGAGGAGGTTGTCGGTTTTAAAAGCCAAATAGGCACTTTGACGTCGGAGTTGACAGACTTGAGGTATGAAGGTGTTTTGATTTTTAGTTTTTTTGATTGAGCTATTGCGATCGCCGTTTTTTGGACATGTCAAAATTTCATCAAAAACTTTTTCTCTCTGTACGTATGTACCAGATGATCCAATAAGACTGTTCCTCGGCCATATCTCGAGAACCGTTCGTCATATGACTTAGGGGTACAAACAATTATTGGGTAAATTGGTCATGAAGAATCTCTGGAAAATATTTTCAAGTTCTAAAAATGACCAACAGAAGGCGTAACTGCTATCTTAAATTTTAAAATTGCATTTTCTTTAAATTTCGCATAATAAACTAGAAATTTTTTTTTACATTTTTAAAGAGAACCAGTTTATCATCATTTTGTAAAAAAACTGTTATTTCAAAAACAAAGATGGTGTGACGCGTTCAATTGTTTTTGCAATAACCCGCTTTAACTTCTTAACCGTTTGACCGATTGTAACAAATTTGGTATCGTTGAAAAGAGCATTCCTTGGGCAACAAGAATTTATAGTAATTAATTTAGTTGAATCCTTCTCCGCCAGGGGGCTAGGTTTAACACTATGACCCAAAATCCTAAAAAAAATTAAAAAAATCAAATGGAATGATAACCGTTCCTAACCTCCAATATTGGGAAAATGAGATTAATTAATAAATAAATAAAAATACTTAACTTGTATCTTAAATTTACTTTTTACATACTTCCGGTACTTGTCGATGGCGCGAAAGAAAAGCACCCTACACTTTTAGGTAGGCCTTGGAAAATTAAACAAATGAAACAAATTGCATTATAAAATAATAAGACCTGTAATTTGTAAATTATTCTGCTGTGTTTAAATTCAGAAAGTGCAGTTTTTTGAATGTGTAATCTTTTTTAAAATGCCGTTTTCTAACCAAGAAGCATTTAATATGCCGGCTATATATTTTGAGTATTTTCAAAATGTGACCATCGCTTCCTGCATCTTCTGTTTGCGTTATACGAATCGAGCACAAACCATCGCCGCCAGCATATTAAATGCTTCTCGGTTAGAAATGGGCATTTTAAAAAAGATTACACATTCAAAAAACTGCACTGAATGTAAAATGAAGCAGAATAATTTACAAATTACGGCTCCAATTATTTTATAATGTATATTGTGTTTCATTTGTTTAATTTTCCAAGGCCTACCTAAAAGTGTAGGGTGCTTTTCCATTCGCGCCATCGACAAATACCGGAAATACGTCAAATAAGATACAATTTGAGCATTTTTATTAATTAATTAATTAATTAATCTCATTTTCCCAATATTTGAGGTTAGAAACGAGATTTTGAAAAACGGTTTTCACTGGCCTCTTTGGATGTTATTTGGCTACTTTTTCATAAAGAAAAAGTCATATCATTCCATTTGATTTTTTTAGGATTTTGTGTCAAAACTAGCCCCCTGGCGGAGAAGGATTCAACTAAATTAATTACTATAAATTCTTGTTGCCCAAGGAATGCTCTTTTCAACGATACCAAATTTGTTACAATCGGTCAAAGGGTTAAGAAGTTAAAGCAGGTTATTGCAGAAACAATTGAACGCCCCACGCCATCTTTGTTTTTGAAATAACTGAGTTTTTGTTTTTACAAAAATGATAGATAAACTGATTCTCTTTAAAAATGTGAAAAAAGAATGTTTAGTTTATTATGCGAAATTTAAAGAAACTGCAATTTTAAAATTTAAGATGGCAGTTACGCCCTCTGGTGATCATTTTTAGAACTTGAAAATATTTTACAGCTATTCTTCATGATCGATTTACCCAATAATCTTTTTTACCTCTAAGTCATTCAACGAACGGTTCCCGAGATATGGCCGTGGATCAGTCTTATTGGGTCACCTGGTACAGGGTTATTCAGTCTTTTAGAAATTATTATAAAAGCTAGAAAAAAGCTTTAAATGCGAAAGTTGTGGAGTTTGTCATAAATCGCCAGAAAATGTAAAGTAAAAAAACAAATGAATATCGCAAACTTAGTACAAAATGCAGATTTGGTTAATTTTTAATGGAACGCCCTGTATATTTTTCAAAAATTAAATAACGCGCACTAGCGATTTCCTGTCTACCCTTAGCTTTTGTTTTTCCATCACTGACGAAAAAGCACTCCTTTTGATTTGATTGAGTTCAAATCAAATCAAAAGGAGTGCTTTTTCGTCAGTGATGGAAAAACAAAAGCTAAGGGTAGACGAGTTGGCCAGTTATTCACAATGATAATGAAGGTGAAAGTACCAGAGAATAATTTATTACAATTAAGTAATACGAAAGAAACAAACGTGACTAACAATTTAGGAGGGAATGTTGAAATAAATATAGTTACCTATTTAATTTATTGTAACTATATTTATTTCAACATTCCCTCCTAAATTGTTAGTTTATATTATATCATCAAGGAGGAAGTATAGAAAAATTGAGAGGAACTGATAACTGGACTGTATGGAAATTCGCCATTCGGAATGTTTTGCGAGCGTATACAAATGCTTACGAGATATGTAATGGAGATCTCAGAATGCCAGAGGCTCTGAATGAGGAAGCTAAGCGCGTTTTTTTTAAATATCTGTTTTGAGCTAGGAAGCTGTTCTGTCAAAAATTCTGCACTTTTTTTTAACTACCGATTTTCTGTTCTAGAAATCAGTATCAGAGTGTAAGCGAGGAAAGAGAAAAAGTAAATGCTGAAAACGAAAGTTTGACAAATCAACAAAAGGCATTGGAAGAAGCCTTGAAAGAACGGGAGAACCAGTTTGAAGCATTAACGGCGGATCACCAGCGCGCGATCGCGGAACACGCTGAAGCAATTCGAGGTCTGAAAATTCATGCCGAAACCCTAGCCCAATGTTACCGTCAGCAGCTGTCCGAGCAGGAGGTTCGCCACAATCGCGAAGTAATCGAGCTGCAAAGTAAACTGGATAAAGGTAGCACACTGCCGGACGTGTCCCCAGTTACGCTCCCCATGATACCTCGCGAACAGGGGGAGGGGTCGGAGAACGTGGAGCCGAGCTTCGCGCACCCGATTCCCTTAAATCGACTGTTGAGCAGCGAATCCGACCACGAGGTCGACTTTTTGAAGAAACAAGCCGTCGATAACGATGCTAAAATCGTTCATCTAACCGCACTTCTGGCAGACACCGAGCAGGACTTGGCGAAACACGTACAAATGAATAAGCTGCTTAAAGACGAAATACGCAGACAGCAGCGCTCTGTTGAACGCGAGAAGCACGCCGATAACTTGGAGTACCTCAAGAACGTAGTTTTTAAGGTAAAGTTCGTTGCAGTGTTGCCAGATTTTACTGTGTTTTGTTACAGTTTGCGACGTTAAGTAGTGGAGACGAACGGTCGCGTTTGGTGCCAGTTCTTAATACCATATTGAAATTCAGCCCTGAGGAAATACACAAATTGAATTTAGTCGCCAGAAGTGATTTTGGTAATCGAGGGTGGACTAATTATCTACCAATATGGCCGAATAAGCCGCAATAGAATTTAAATGTAATCTATTTCTCGTTTATATTGTATATAAGTGCAAAAGAATTTATTACAAATTTCGAATTTAGTACAACCAAACGGTGCCATCCTGTGTTTATTACTTTGTAGTGATAGACCTGGAACCGAGAGGGTTTTGGCATGTATCATAGGCCCCAGCTGAGGCTTTGGCTTCAAATTCCTATTTTATATCATCATGTTTGCCCCATTATGGCGTCCACTTGGCGACGCCCCAGAGATATGGCGTTTGCAAATCTTTGGTTACAGTTCATTGTTAACAAAGATCATGAAACAACAGCGCGAGGCTCAAGATCCATGTCCACAGTGCTGCCATCTTTCGTAGGTCAGTATTTACTTCACTTAAGTGCTTTGGGAGTGGGTGGAAGCGTGTTGCGTACCAAGGTGTCCACGCCCACTTCTTGTTACAATTCCTTAATCAATCCATCTGGCTAATGACTAGGTTGAAATGGTTTGGTGTGGTTTCTTTACAGGTTTTTAATAATAATAATAATAATAATAGATTTATTCGGCAGTGTAGGTACACAATGAAATTACATATTTTACGTAAAATAAATAACACGACGATTTTGTGCGACTGATGTATTGTTTGGGTTTCTATTTTTTAAGAAACATGGATTAAAGAACAGACTTTCCAAAGAAGTTGGGTGCGCTATTGCAGCCACTTTCTCTGCCCATCCGTCTGTCCGAGGCCTTAACTACTCCAGTTTTCAAGATATTAAGTTCATTCTTTTTCCGTTCGGTAGCGTATAGCACCTGAGCCAATGAAAATCTTGACAATTAAACTGCGCATGCGCAGTCTGCGCAATATCAACTTCCTTATTTATTAATATATTTTGTTGTAATTTTACCCACAGATACTTCTGGTGAAGGCAAATATATCGCATATAGTAAAAATCAGTTGTTTCTTATGTATGGAGGTATTTCTTTAAAATTTTACCCAAACATGCTTTTAGTGTAAAAACGTATTGTAAACATCGGATTAATGCGCAACATCAACTGTTATTTATCGAGATATCTTTTTGAAATTGTACAGATGCTTCTGTTAAAGGCAAACATAACTGATCCCTCCAGGAAAGGGTTCATTTGATTTAAGGCAACTGTTTATGGTAATAACTGATTTTGTCTGTGCTGGAGGGTATTCAATACCCCAAGGTGCCACATTCTCTCTCGAAACGTTCAGCCCTTAGAATATCTCCAGGAAAAGGTGATCGATTCCCGCCCGTTTATCCCACTTTCTAGTGAGATTGAAGATATGGACGTTTTAACTCTGGGATAATTTTTCATATTTGACTGTTTAATCAAGTAGGCTTAGTAACTATTATCTTTAATCAATTAATTATTGTTTGTTTCCAGCACTTTTGAATAATCGTGTGTCGAATTCGAACAGTTGTCTGCTTCTGGTGCTACCATAATATACAGTGCGTTCGTGATAAGAGGGTCGTCCCAATATCTCATTTATTTGCCAAAAAATTTGTTAAATATAATTGTGTATGTGGGGTTACGATCTATCAGATCGCATATTGAAACTTTTGTTTTTACATACAATGCCTTTTTTTTAAAGATATTTGAAAATATGCATATGGTTGAAAACAGGATGTATTAAATTGAGTAGAATAACAACGCTTGGGTATTATTACACTTACAGATTCGGTTAAATTGGCAAAGGTGTGAAGTTTTTGATGGTGATGCATATTCCGATGGACGTAGACAAAATTTCTCAAAATGTCGGTTTTCGAGATATTGACATCAACTTCCTTATTTTAAATAAACGCCATATTGGATTTTTATTCAGTTTAATTGTTTTTTTCCCTTCAACCATGCATAACAAGTTATCATTCAAACAATAAACATGGGTAAATTACAATTTTTATTTTTTCTTTATAGTTGGCCATGGAAACAGCAAACAATTGACATTTTGCAATGTTACTATTGTCTGGCCGGCTTTATTAAAGAATTAATTCACAAAAAAAATATAATGGAATTTAAAATTACAGCAAATGTTCAAAATGCATTCCATTATTAACTAAGCACATTCAGCACCGTTTAGCTATACTGCAGCAGTTACCTTGCGTAGTGCATTTCTGTTAAACAAATTCTACATTGTAAAATGACAATTATACGCCTCTATGCTAGTTTTGTTTCCATGGCCAACTATTTATTAAGGTCCTTTATAGTTTTGTATTGTCGTCCGTCCGTCCGTGTGCGCTCTAACTCTTTTTAAAAGTGGCCGATTGTGTTGAAATTTGGTGTACGGGTACTTTGGACATTAAGGACCGACGCTATTGATTTTCAGGAAGCTGGTTCAAGAGGAACAAAAGTTATAGGACTTCGAGTGAAGCGGGAACAGGAAAAACTGGGGGCTCAATATAAAAGAAATCAACATATTTCATTCCCTAGGTCATGTATCGAGTTCGGACTTTCGCTAGATTATTCCCTATGACTCTTAGATGTGTAACAATTCAATATAACTCTTCTCTGTGGTATAGGTCGAAAGTTTTAGAGCAAAATGTAGCCAAAATTATACTTATACTTATACATGAATTTAGAGTTTTAAAAGGTTTCTAGCGCATTATCTTGATGCTGAAAGAGTACATCACGTGCACATTTGATAACCGCATGTGTGTGATTCCAAGATGTTAAATTATTTTTCTAAAGCCATATGGATTTTGATCAAAATCGTTATTTATGCACCAAGATCGTTGAGAAAAAGACTAGGGGCATTATCTCAATGACCAAAACATGAATTTGATGTATTTTGTAATAAATTATCGTTAAAAGTGATTGTAATACTGAGGATCTTTCGATATTTCGTTGTATCGATTTATTATTTGAATGTTGGAAAGAGAAAAAAACTGTATCAAACTGGGTCAAAATCCAATATGGCGCCCATTTAAAATAAGGAAGTTGATGTCAATATCTCGAAAACCGCAATTTTGAACATTCAATTTATCTCATTGAATCTTGCAACTTTTATTTAAAAGTTTTTTCGATAGCTCGTTTTGTTACTAAAATATTTGAACTTTTTAAAAATGGCGATTTTTCCAAATATCTAAAAATAACATAAGATTTTTTGACCAATATTAGGATTTGCCTATGGCAAATACAGAAAAGACACTTGATCAAGACAGAAATTTTAAAAAAACGGTATAACAACAAAGTGTATTAAGCAAGAATCTTGAACTTCACTCCTTAATAACATGCTAATATTTAAGGAGGCGAAAATACGTATGTAATTTCTTAGTTTCTTAGTCAGAATCGCTATATTTTTCGTCAATGGAGTCACTTGATGAATTCTCATATTTTCTGTGTTTTTTGTTCGGAAGTTTGCGATTGTTTCCTCAGAATTTTAATGGTGCCTTGTGTGCGATTTAAAGCACGATATGTTGCAACTGTGCCCTTTGAGTTTTTCTGTAAAAGTATATTCATTTTTTTTTTGTTTAAAGTACATCCGCTAGTTACCTACCTTGACGGTAGAGGGACGCTTAGAATTCAATTTTGGTGATACAATGATCTGGTCACTGGCCTGTGATGTGTTCATGTTTTCTTTATCGTCCTTGTCGATTTTCAGCAACAGCTGTTTAAACTGAAATATACCCGTTAGCAACTACATTTTGACCAGAGCCAACTAACCTCTAAGTAACGACTGATAAGATCTTGCGGACCTCCTCTGCTTCCAGGTGATGAGATCTCCATTAGAGCCCCTTCAGGATAAAAATTTGTCTTCTTCCGTCGACTGACCGCCTTTTCATATACTTTACTCGTGAATTGTGCCATCTGTAATCCCATATAAGTCTTTAAGGTGCTGAGAATACTCGTGAATTGTGCCATCTGTAATCCCATATAAGTCTTTAAGGTGCTGTTTTAATGACAACAACAACAAGCAGCCTTGCGCAGCCGACAAACAATCCTCTAGATGTGACGTGTTTTCAGGCATATGCTCTGCTAGCACTTTCGCCTCATTGTCATCATCATCTTCAATGCTGCAGACGGAATTATTATTAAATTCGTGTCCTCCTGTCAACCCCTAAAAATGCGAAGGGTGAGACCATTGCCTACTGTTAAATATTAACCTTTTTAAACGACTGCAAAATATTTCCTCCCGCTAACGAGACCACAACATCAATATGATGTACCAGAAATAAAATCTCATCTTCAACCACATAGGAGAAGTATGCGAGATTGTCGGCCAAGAACAGTAGAAACGAAAGAGGGACGTGCTAAAAGAAACTCGTTAGCTAAATATCCAACGACAGACTAACTTACCAATTCTTCGTCAAACTGCTTTAGCATATTCTTAACTAGGGCACGTCGCTGTTGGCGAGAATGTCTAATGATCGAGTACAAAAATCCGTTTAACGCAACTGGATGCTCGTCTTTCACCTCCCGAAATCCGCGCACTAACGTGGACGACTTTTGCAACGTCTTCTGCAGCTCGTACGACAGGTTGATGCCAATCGATGACTTACTGTGCACCAAGCCTGGATATCTGCGTTCTAAGTCTTGCAATTGTTTGTCAGCACTTTGCGAGAAAGTGAGTTCACAATCCGTACTCATGCAGATTAAGTACGGTACCATCTGAAAGCGTGCAAAAGTGATTTAAAGTCAATGAATTTGAAACTTACGTGAATTGGATGAACTAAACCTTGCCGCAGGACTAACTGAATTACTCTAATCGAAGGCAGACGGACCTGAACGCTCGGATGAAGGTACCCTCGTAATATTTCCTTCAAGTAAGATTGAATAATTGTGCTCGCCATACCCGATGATACATCGTGCATTTCTTTCAAACTTTCTCTTTTAGATTGTCTCGCCCCTGTGTATTTATTATTATTATTATCCCTCTCTTGTTTTGGGCCCTCAACAGGCATGCGCCCAATTACAGAGTGACCCGCATAATGCTATTTAGATTTCGAATTTAAATCTCTAGGATTCATTGTGAGTACTTACACTCCAGATCGTGACGCATCATCTGCTCCTCCTCCGCGAGTAGATACATCTCAATGTTATTCAAGACTTCAGACTTCATGTCTAATGGAGCATTTTCCGTTGCTAGTATACGCAGATAAACAGATTTCAAATCGTCACTTAACATAAACTCGCAGTTTCTGATGCAAATATAACCGACAGCCTTTAAGGTATTCGCCTGGGTGTCTTGATCACAGCACGTTAGGAAAAACGCGAACAACTCAAACACGGACTGCTCGACGTTGTGCTGCAACGATACCAAGCCGTAAACGACACGGGCGCCGCTTTAAACTCACCTCCAACTCGCCCCTCACTTCGGGATTTTTAAAATCGAAATGCCTCAACAGCAGCCCCACCGTAAACAAGGCGCGCCGAAAGTACTGTCTTCGTTTGGGGTCGGCCAGAGCATCGTCCCGATTCTCGTTACACATCCACGTTTTGATTTGGCTCAAGTAAGTGTAGTACGAGTGAAATAGGTCTCGGACTAGTTTAAAATTTCGCGTTACGTTGTTAAGTAAGCAGCCGAAGCACGACAGGCAAGTGGCCACTATAGCTCGATCGCGTTGAAGAATCAAATTCATACAGTCCGCTTCTAGTTCGTCTAAAAAATTCTTGTTCGTCCGATCTATCAGCGGCACGATTAACTCCAGTATTTTGATTGCTTGAATTATTACAAGAGTCGCTTCGTTTGACTGGGACCTTAGGCTCAAGCAGGACAATAAGATGTTTGCGTGCTCTACTAGTAATTCGGGTCTAACTTTTGCAAACAGGGAACACGTGGTTAAACTGATAGCTGCACGCTGAGGATTGTTTTCAAAGTCCGAAACGGTTCCGATCAGACTATCCACAATTTGTTGGGCGGTAAGAAGTAGGTCATTTGATGGTTTTGCACTCGGCTGAAGCAACTGAAACGAGATTATGACTGATTTGGTATTGTTTCCGTTTGGTAGTTTTTATTTTGGATTTAAGTTTTTCGAATTTTTAAGTAGGCTGGGATTACTGACCAAGTGGGTGAAAACTGCAACTTGGCAGAATCAAAAAGGATAATTGGTGGCTCTAACTTTGATCTGATTCGAAGGGCGTTTTTAAAATAAAAAATTAATAATTAGATACGGCCATTATACCAGTTAATCCGCCATTTGGTAGGCGGTAGTTAACCATGTAAGAAAAAAGGAGGATACATTGTTTCGACGGATTAAAGTTATTCGCATTTTAGCATTGAAAGCGACCATTTGGTTCTAATAATACCAAAAATTCGGACTTTGGTCGTTGGGGTGAACACCGGTCACATTGTATTAGAAGCGACCGATTTGCGAGGGAACGTGTGACGTAGAAATGAAAACTTTCCCATTCAACCCTCAACGATTCGTTATCTTTAAAATTTTCCCCGTACTCTTCAATTACCAGGCGACATCTAATAATTATTTTTTTCCATTGTAACGGCAAAACCGTCCATCAAGGATCCGTCGGCAAATTTCCACTTCCGAAAACATTCCAAGAGGTATTGTGAAATTTGTTTTATACACGGTGTCCATTTTTCGAGTGCCAGCCACTATGGGGATCTCGCTTCTCTTAAGAGATGGAAACTTGGTTAAATTAGGGCAAAGTTGCGAATTTTCCTGCTGAATAATAATCTAAAAAGAAATGTATAATATCTTCAATAGTTTTGAAAATATGGCAAACAATTTCTGGTTTTCATTTTTAACTTTTTCATGGTAAACAATTGTACTAGACATTTCTAATTAACACATTATTCAGACACTTTTTAATGGAGATTTCGAATATGGCAACTTTAATTTTATTTATGGGCGCCGTTTTGGATTTTGACATTTTGAGATTAGGTCTTTTTTTTCTCTTTACAACGATATATCACACATGGTGGTTCAGTATCACATTTTTTCTAAAAATACAATTTTCATTTTATGCGGAGAGTGCTATGCAAAAATAAAACGTTCTTTTGTTGTGAACAAAATATTGACTTATTTCAAGCAGTGTCATTTACGTTTGTGGTAGTTTTATTGCTAAAATATTATTTATTCTTATGTATTTTGTTCTAATTTGAATTATAATTTTCTTGCAAAACGAACGTTCAATTCTGTTCATATGAAAATCGAAAATCGTAGCTCAGAAGAGCTTATGTTAGAAGCTCTAACTTTGGCTACAAGGGTCCTGGGTTCGAATCCCAGGTAAGGCATGGCTGTTTGTGATTGTATAGTGGGTTGAGTGGGAAGAGTAGCAAATTGCTAACACTCCGCCCACTATAAAATAAAGGCAATAAAATAAAATAAATAAAAATTTCCTCAACACATAAAGTTCCCTGATGCCAACGCTGCACCCGGACATATGCATCAAACTGTCAAACTTGTGTTCACCATAAAAGAACGTTTTGTTTTTCCAAAGCACTCTTCCCAAAAAATTAAAAATTGTATTTTAGGAAAAATGTGATACTGAACCACCATGTGTGATATATCGTCGTAAAGAGAAAAAAAGACGTAATCTTAAAATCTCAAAATTAAAAATGGCGCCCATAAGAAAAACTAAAGTTGCCACGTGTTTCTCTGTCATCTTAAAAGTTATTTAAAACGAGATGTCACATTCGAAATCTCCATTGAAAAGTGTTCGAATAATGTGTTAATTAGAAATGTCTAGTACGACTAGTTTATCATGAAAAAATTAAAAACGAAAATCAGAAAGTTTTGTTTTTTTTTGCGATATTTTCAGAACTACTGATGATATTTTAAATTTCTATTCAGATGGTTATTCAGCAGGGAAATTCGCAACTTTGCCCCCATTTAACCAACTTTCTACCTCTTAAGGTAAGCGAGATCCCCATAGTGGCACTCGAAAAATGGACACCGTGTATAACCATTGTAAACCCAGGTTGTCTTTGATTGGGTATTAAAGGTATATATAAATATCAAGTTAGAGTTACCATCAATTTATGTTTTTTTTTGGAAGAAGATCGCATAGTATTTTATACATGTTATACTTGGGTAGCTATTAAAAACTGTCTGACAACTGAGGATACATCTTTTAATAATTACCCACGTTTGCTACCAATCTCATTTGTGATAAGTAGCATACCTTTGCATGGTCAAGGGGGGCATATTTTTTTAATGACCTGGTACTTTTTGTTAAATATTAGAATCTACTTTTTTAGATATTTTATTTGATTCATTATGTATACCTTATAAACTAAGAACAGTGACGTCTGTTTTTAATTCAGCTAAAGAGATAGTATGTAAATCAAAATAATAAAAAAGTGGTTTCCATTAAAAAATATGTATGCAGACGTACGCCACTGGCCACAATTTTAAAGTACATGTAAATTGGTAGCAAACTTTTTATAATTTAGGATCCCATAAAAAGCTTTATTAAAAAAAATGTTGTTTTGAAGATATATATTCAGTGTTCCAGACAAAATTTCCACCCTGTATACTTATGATATCTGCATGGGGGAGCATTAGCAAATTTGTTTATTATTGAAATTATGCTAAAAATTTTTGTGGTATTGTTCTCGATATTTTAAGCGTCTGCGCTACTATTTCCATAAGAAGAATATACAGGGTGGTGACTTGCGTAACGCATCATAGGGATTTCAATGTAAAATTCATAACATGCGATTATTGGCTCCCCAAATTATTTTAGAGCAAAAATGTCTTAAGGTTTTTTGTAGAAAAATTTTTTTTACGCCAATCGACCGTATTAGTTTTCAATTTTTTTCATATAAAGACGGAAAATCGGAGACATAAAACCCGCATCTTTTTCAATAATCCGCGATGCCATGGAATTTTCTAAAACAAAAAGATATCCAGTTATATTATCAATTAGCAGCAGTTTGAAATGGATTTGATGATCGATTTGGTTACTGTCTTGCAGTTAATGGTAACTTATTCGAACATTTATTGTAAATTGTTTTATTAGGAAACCGTTTTTATAGTAATTTGGTCTTTCTTTCGCTGTTCTAAATATAATACTTTTTGACAGAATTTGATTTGTTTTATAACAGACATTCCATGGCATGACGGATATTGACGTAGTTTTTGTATTATAAAATTCCATGGCATCACAGATTATTGAAAAAGATGGAGGTTTTATTTTTCCAATTTTCCGTCTTTATTATGCAAAAAATGGAAAACTAATACGCTTGATTGACGTAAAAAATGTTTTCCTACAAAAAACCTTAATACATTTTTGCTCTAAAATAATTTGGGGAGCCAATAATCGCATGTTATGAATTTTACATTGAAACCCCTATGATGCGTTACGCAAGTCACCACCCTGTATAAGCTGGAGTTATGGGAGTTGTGGTTATGGATCTGGGCCCGTTCGCGTAGCTCCCTCTCGTCTTCTATTTGTACTTTTATGCTCACGGTCTGTTTTTTGTTAGTTTCAGAGATATTTGGAAAAATCAAATAGGGCTAAGTGAACGCTTAGCTCCCCAAAAAATTAAAGTTTGCACTTCTTTGGTTTTAGAAATATGTAGGTACATACATATTTCAAAAAATTAAATAGGGGCTGTGGACCCATTTCCAAAAAAAGTACAGACTGTGAGCATAAAGCGCAATTAGCCAGAATCAAAGTACATTCTATTGCTTCAGTATGAAAAAGTTTTTCTAAATTTGAAAGGGCATAAACCGTGAACATAAATGCACAATAGACCACAATTGGGTCACAGTAAATACAAATAAATTAGTTCATTTTTGAGCTAATAGGTGGCTAAGTGAACGGACTCTTTGAATCTTTCTACACTAGCATATTTTAAAAATTTTTAAAATCCTAGAATTAAACAATGTTTGATTCGGTTTCCTGGAGCTTTAGAACGTGTATTCTAGTAAAAAAAGAGTGCAGTCGTTGCGCATTTATGCCACAAACAGTAAGAACAATAAAAATCATAATTTAGTAAAGCATGACACATCAAAAAATACCTATTGTTTAAATTGTGGTCAGTGTGATTATGCCGCGAATAGTAAGGCTGCATAATCGACGTAAGGGAATGTCGGCGAGTTATTGTCACGTTGTATGAGTGCGCTAGAAATGAAATGATAATTGTGTTATACTTTTTTTTCTTATGTTTTTCTTTTAATTCGAATGTTATGGATGGTTTTCATTTTCTTTCTAGTGAAGATTAATTTGTTTATTTATTTATTATTCCTCTCTTGTTCTGGGCCCTCAACAGGCTTGCGCCCAATTACAGAGTGACCCGCATAATGCTTTTTAGAGGTGCCTCTGCAGAAGGTCTTAAGTTGTATGTTCATGATATAAATGTCAACGGAATAATAACGATTATTATTATTACTCAAATTCACTATCGGACAGTACTACCTACTCTTAAAGAAATTTTTAGTACGAAGAATGACACATGTCATTAGAATGCACAATCATTTGTTTCACTTTATCTACCCTTACGGTTAAAGAACGGCTTAGCTTACTCATTCAAACCTATTAAAATGCCAATTTAACATATGCTATAAAATAAATATATTGAAAACTGTAGGAGGAGGCCTTGGATGGGCAATAGTGCACCCAACTTCGTTGGAAAATGCGCTAAAAATGTCTCGTTCATCGCCTTACAGTCAACCAATTTGTTTTTTAAATTCTACTAAAACTAGTATGCATCTGGGAAACATAATTTTACTAGTCAAACTGTTTTTAACTTGACAATTTCTATTTTATTGTCTTGAGAATACTTACCATACACAACACTCGTTCCAAGTACCCCAATTCAACCTGCTTAGATATCGCAACAACATCAGTGATCTTACTAACAATCTTAGCCAAAGACGTGAACGCAAGAGAAGTGAACCATATGCTTCTGAACACCTCCACCACCAATTTCTGAACGCCCTCCTCGTCGTTCACCCTCCTAACTATTTTAAGGCAAATCTCTGCGGCGCACGGAAGGTTCGGCAATTCAACACAGATATCCCTAAATATTTTGATCACCCGTTTTCGTACACTCACCGCCGAATCTAATATTCTGGCAGAGAGCATTTCGTAATACTTGGTAACGAACTGCAGTTTGCAAACTACAATTTGGCTTATTAAATCGAGCGCCATCTCTCTGACGGAAGCAGACTGATCGAGAAAACTAGAATTTATGGCCTTCTGTACGTCGTGACACTCTAACAAAGAAGGGTCTGCTGTCAGAATCTTTGCGAGGCACTTTAAAACTTTCGTACGTAGAGCCATTGACGCGTCGCTCCTTACGAGAACAATCTGAAATGTACCTACTATTAAAAAAGAGAATTTTGGGGCAAGTGTTACGTACTGCTTTAAGATATTGATCGGAGCTAGTGTTTGTGGTGTGTTTTGAGGCTAAATATTTTGAAATAGTCTCAGCTTTATTGTAGTTTATTGTGGAGTAGGGAGGGATGCTTAAACGTTTCATTTTGTTCTCAAAATAGCCTTTGTGTTTTTGAGCACTTGGCCCATTCAGGTCCGTGTACCACTGCGCAATGTAAAAATGGCGCACATACATTATGGTCTTATGTTCCTGAGCAGTAAGCGCTAAGTAGTCCAATAGCAAAAATTGTAAGCACTCGATGCTTTCAGCTTCCGACTGTTTCTGCAATGATACCGGTTACCTACTGGTCCGCAACTTTAAATTCGATAACTTACCGTGTCCTTGATCAACTGACCAAGTTTAGTAATTTTAGCGTTGCCAACTGCAGAGTCTCGAATCGTACGAGTGACAATCAGACTTAAATAATCCAAACACAGGATTCGCACAGCTACCTCAACGTTCTTATCTAACAAATGCTTGACTAAGATTTTCCCCAGTATATTTAGTAGCAACGCCGCAGCAGGCCAGTCTGGCTTACCCACAGTCAACCACAAATCTTGTAGAAAACTCTCGAAGAGGTTGGAATAATCTTTACTTTTACTCACGCAGCTACTCAAAAATGTAGCTAGGAACGTTTGGGCCAATGATGTCGCTTTCTTATAGCCGTCGGTAATTTTTCTAGCCGAGGCTTCTGACGAAAGCCCAGGCGCGCTCTGTATCAGTTGCAGAACCAAAGCCGTCATTATCTGAATGTCACCGCCTTCCCTCAACTCATACTTCAATAAACCACGTTTGGTTACTGGTAACCAAACAGTCGACGTTAAAATGTCATTTAAAAATACTGTCCGTTGACTCTCATAACGAGCAGAGATCTACAATTGTGCGATTAAAAAAATTGACGAGGAAGCAAACTTACGTTAAGAGCAAGCGTTAGACAGGCAGATTGTAATTCTGCGACGTTTTGCACAAAAAACGTCGGTAAAGCAACCGAAGACACGTCAACTAATAAACTGTCAGTTAAGACTTGTATCTCGATCAGTTCCGCAAGCAAATGTACAAGCTTGATTATTTTATTATACAAAGGCGCGCATATTTTTGCTGCTTGTGGAGACTTCTTCACTCTGTTGACTGTAAAAAATCGCATAAACAATGGACAAACGATTTTAGCGCATTTTCCATTCCAGTACAAAGAAAAATAAGTTAAGGCATAAATATTCTTACGCATGCGCAACCTGTTTAAAAATATGCGATATGCTTGTCTTTATTAGAAACATCTGTGGTTAAAATTTCAACAAAATACTGTAATAGGAAAGTTAATACTGCGCAGTATGCGCATGCGCACATCAAGATTTTTCTTGATTGGGGTGCCAGAGCTCTAAGCTACCGACGGACGGGCGGAGGAAGTGCTGGAAAATGCGCTAAAAGGGCAGGAACTTGCCTTGGGCTTTGAGTGTACAATCAAATTCTGGAAAAACTGAACTGTGAAGTTGAAACTTGATAAAAGACACAACTTTATCAATGACATCCTCCAAGTACACCCGCTTTGGCATTTTCGGGGAGGTCATTATAAAAAGGGCGACGAGGCACGAATCGGCGGCTGTCATTACCAGTCGTGTATCTCTTTCGCTTCTCACCTGCAAGACAAAGATAAAGCAGGCGGTTTCAAAGTGAGAAAAACCAACCGAAACGTGATCGGCCTTTTGCATTTTCAATTCCACAAAGTGAAGTACACGCAGTAATTTATCGACGTGAATCGAACTTGTCACTTTTAAATTTTTTAGTACCGAAGTCGACATCATGAGTTCTCGCACTAACTCATCGCTAGGTTCAGGGTCTTCGGCTAAAAAACAAATTTAATTTCGCACGCCACTGACATTGGGAGGTGTCCCTACCGATTAATTCCACGCTTCGATTAAATCGCTCCATTATCCCCTCTAAAGGTACCTTCTCTAATACCGGAACTAATTTCATTCCTACCTTTCGCATTGTCAATTTGACAAACTTATCGGGCGGAGTAGAAGTGGGTGCATTGGTCTTATCGTTTGGATTTTCGACAGGGCCTGCAAACTATAAAAACGGTGCATTAGAACAGGTAATACAAATCATGAAAATAGTGCAACGGTCCCCAAGTGAAACCCTGAGGGAACCCCTTATTACCATCAATGAATGCGTGCAAAAATCATTTCTTTTACAAAAGCGACATGAACATGACTATTCAATAGCCCCTTATTTTTCAGACGTAAGGCAGCCAGAATGGCATTTTTACAATATGCGATATGTTTGTTTTTACTAGAAGCAGCTATGGTTGAAATTTCAAAAAAAATACCTCCATAAATAAGACATTGCGCAGTCTGTGTATGCGCACAACTGATTTTTACTATAGGTATGCGATATGTTTGTCTTTACTAGAAGAAGAAATAAGAAAGTTGATATTCCGAGGAGACAAATTCGAATTCTAGTAAGTGACTCTTAAATCATTTGTAAGAATTCATTCTTAAAAAATAAATAAGGAAAACAGTCGGAGGTACGTAAGAGTAGAATGACAGGCTTTTAATAGCTCGTAATTTATGAGTAAAAATTAGAAACTAATTAAGGAGCGACTAGGTCCGAAGGGATTATTTCTACGAGGGTTGGAACTTTAGTAGTGGCAACACTGCTGTAAAGACGCCAAACAATGTCATGTACAGAAATAAGAATGCGAGGTACTGTATTTCGGAACCTGTCCACCGTAGAGGCTTGCGGTAAAAAAATTTATTACTAAAATAGCCACGAGAAAAACCTGGAAAATACTTTTAAGTTTCTGAAGTGGCCGCTAGGGGGCGTAACTGCAATCTGGAATCTAAAAAAGTGATTTTTCTGTAAATTCCGCTATATTAACCTAACAAAAAATGTCCGGTCTTTGAAGACGACGATAATCAGAACCTTTTTTGTTTGACAATTTTTCCTGTACCTATCTCTAAAAATGAAGTGGTGGGGGGTATTCAAAGGTTTCCGTCAAGAACACCCTGTATCTTCGAAACGACTGAGCCGATTTTAACGAACTCGGGTTAATTGAAAAGAGTTATTCTTCGGCTACAAATATTATACTATTTGAAGTTTTGTTAGTTTCACATATCGCCGCTTGAGGGCTTTTTTCGACATTCCGACAGAAATGGTTAATTTTCTCAAAAAAATGAAATGCGTTGGTTCGATTTTGTTTAAATGAAAAAGTAGCTAAATGATGCCTAAACAAGCTCGCGAAAACCGCATCTCGATATCTTGTTCCTAACCTAAAATTTAGGCCAAAGAAAATTTTATACCCTCAAAATTTTATTTTTTTAAGATAATTTTTCCGGAATTATTTTTATTATATAATTTGTGGTCCTAAGGTAGATCGATTTAAAAAAGGAAACTTTTAATGCCGCCGTAAATGCTCGAAATGCTGGCCATGACGATATAAAATATATATATATCTCTCTCAAGATATCGAGATGCTGTCGCGAGTTTGTTTAGGCATCATTTAGCTACTTTTTCATGAAAAAAAAAAATCTTACCAATTTAATTTTAATTTTTTTGAGAAAATTAACCATTTCTGTCAGGATGTCGAAAAAAGCCCTCAAGCGGTGATATGTGAAACTAACAACACTTCAAATGGTATAATATTTGTAACTGAAGAATAGCTCTTTTGAACTAACCCGAGTTAGTTTAAATCGGCTCAGCCGATTCGAAGATACAGGGTGTTCTTTACGGCAACCTTTGAATACCCCCCACCACTTCATTTTTAGAGATACAGGAAAAATTGCAAAACAAAAATTGTTCAGATTATCGTCAACTTCAAAGACCGGACATTTTTTGTTAGGTTAATATAGTGGAATTCACTTTTTTAGATTCCAGATTGCAGGTACGCCCCCTAGCGGTCATTTCAGAAACTTAAAAATATTTTGTATTAGCTGTCGTCTAAAGTAGCTGTTGCCACGATGCTTTCAAAGAGAGAACAACGGACTGTGATGGTGTTACCCTAAGGCATACTGCTTCCCATGGTAGAGTCAGTGAGCAACAGCTCTTTATTGGATCACCATCTCAGAACAGCTTTGAGATAAAAACGGCGACAGAACGCGCACATGCGGCTCGAAGCTGTGGCTGATTTACACAATGCTGGCGACTATATTGAAGGACTGTAAAACTTGGTATCATTTTGGTTTTGGTGGAGGGAGGAGAGGTCCAAGTGGATACGTACACCCCATAACAATTTCTGGAGATTGAACTGCGCCTTGAGATTATCTTATAGTAAGTAAGATAATAAAGTCCATTATTATTATAAATTTTAGATTCCTAGTGATTTAAACAAGCTCCAAAAATTAGATGCTTTATTGTGAAAACTCAAAAATTGATTCACACAGGGGTGGAGTGTGGGGCTAGGTCCAGCGGGATAGCAGTAACTAAAGTTTGTGGAACGTTTGTACTTACAGCTATACATTTCTACTGTTCTACGGTAAACACCTTATAGGTAAGTACCTGTCTACTATTTCCATTTTGTAACAAAAAATGTTAATATATATTTTTTTTTTTTATTTATTGTTTCTCTTGTTCTAGGCCCTCAACAGTTACAGTTACAGCTTGAGGAAAGGAAGCGAAATAGAACAGCAGACTATACATTATACCTAAGACCCAATGAGCCAGACGAGAACAGTCCACGTATCAATTCTTAATAAGTGGGAGGATTTAGAACAGCGCAGCCTGGAGTCTATAGTGAAAACTAAACTTAGTTTTGTTTATTTACATGCAGTTGATAGACCACATCAGGTCGACTACTGACTATTAGTAGTACCATAATATGATTGAGTTGTTTATTCAAAATTAAAACAGCTCACATTGTGTTAGTACTGCTGGTTTAAGACACCTAACTAACATCTCAACTGAAATCTAACTTGTCGCTTCAGACTCACGGAAGCAGCATTGGTTACTGGCATGGACATCGGAAGCCCTCTAACATATCGTCAACAAACTCGTTTAAAACAAATACAATACTGAAGATATATCAATAAATTACCAAGAGGCACTTACATCTTCCTTTAGTATCAGTTCGATTAATCGATCCTGAAGATTTTTGCTAGACGCCATCGCCCTATCCGAAAGTACAATTGGTCTCAAAGTTTTGCTACTTTCGGCTATATATAAATGTTTAAAGGAATCGCAAATACACAATCCACAAAGCACGTTTTACAAAAGTTGCTGAAGTAAGCAAAATACGAAAATTTAAAATGGGTGATGGTGATAACAGCTAAACACTCACGAGATGGCGCCACCAAACCAAACACCCCTATTGGCCCATCTAAAGCGTCTAATTACATGCATGAAAATTTGCCTTTTTTTGTAAATATGTCTTAATTAAAGCCAAAGCATATTTACAAATTCGCACCGAATTATGGATTACATGAACGCGGAAATCTCAGATCGCGACTTGGTAATTAACACGGGACAATTTTTTTATGCAAAAAATTTTCCGACATAACCTCAAATTGAGTACACAACTTTTGCAGATACTGCAATGGATAAATACGGCGAGCTTCTCGCAAAACTCGAAAGAGAAACTGGACATTCTCCACAAGCTGCAGGAGTTCCTCATTCGCAAGGCGCCGAGTCTGCTGCCCGAGTTCCTCGAAAACGTGCTGGGCTTTACCACCGACAAGAGCCCCGACATAAAAAAGGCGCTGGTCGCGTTCATCGAAGAGGCCTGGTAATTCTCTCTTTTAACCCCGTCGTAATTCTAACTTTGCGTTTCAGCAAAACCAACGAATGCCTTCTGCCGAAGGTGATACTCAGCTTACACATGCTACTTTGCGTCGACAGCATACCCGTTCAGAAGCGTGTCATTCAAGCCGCGATCACGATCTACCGGCGAATGCTCAGCTGGTTGTGTAAGGCTTCGGTTATTACGCCCGAAATGGAGCAGGCTTGGAATCAACTGAACGTCATTAAGGTCGAAATCGTCAACATGATCGATAGCGATAACGACGGCGTCCGCACCAGTTCCGTTAAATTCCTCGAGTGCGTCGTTTTACTGCAAACCTACCCGGACCCGTACGAAACGCGCTCCTCCAACAACTTTAGCTTGGACGACGTACCTCTGACGTTAAAAATTGCACGCCGACGTAAACTCGAGGAGGAGGCCAAGTGAGTAGCGTTTTCTCGAAATTATATACAGCGTATATTGCGTAATTTTAGTAAAATATTCGATTTGTTGATCAAATTTAACGGCTCCCAGCATGTCAGTAGCGCAAATCTGTTTGCGTGCATCGGAGCGTTGGCAAATATTGCCAGGCAGCGACCGGAGTTTATGGGTAAAGTTATTGCGGGAATCGAACTGCTGCACTCCAATATGCCGCCTACTTTGAGCAGTACGCAGGTGAATTCGGTACGGAAGAAGCTTAAAACGGAATTGTGCTCGTTAATTAAGCATCATGCCAGTTTCGATTATCTCGAAAGCCTTACGACGATGCTTGTCGAGCTAGGTAAGGATTTAATGGGTCCGTTTCTGCAGCTCCACCTATTTTCCTCAGTTTGTGTTGTAGGAGTATGTTTCTTTGTTGTTTTTGCTTAGCCATTGTTGGTGCTGTTTTCCTCTCTGAAATGGTGGGTGGTGCCAAGGTTTGAAATGTTATGTCATTCTCCTCTGTGAAACAATAGATGGAGTGAAAAGAAAAAAAGCCTGACGTATCAACACTTTCTATTAAAACAAATGGTAAAGTCATTGCACTTACACCAGTAACTAAAGCATATTTGTTTAGTTTAACTCGAAAACATTAGCTCAATATTAAATAACCAAGTGTTTTGAAAAGATCTAGATCAGAGCTGGGTAAAGCCCTCTTGAAAAGGGCTTGAAGCACTAAGCACCGAGCACTTTGTTTTGATAAAAGTGCTTGCAAGCCCTAAGCACTTTTATGTGATTAAAGAGCTTGGAATTACCAAGCACTTTCTAAAGTAATTGAAAATACAAAGGACTAAGCCCTTGGAAAGGGCTTGAAGCCATTAAAAGTGCTTGAATCACAGTAATTGACAATATAAATTAATATAAATATAAACAATATAAAGCACCTTTCGTATTACTGGAAACCAGGGTTTCTAGTCTATAACTTTTGATTGAGACGTCTGATCGAAAAAGTACGAATTAATTTGGATTCTACGCACCCAAATTAATAAGAAAATGTGTTTTCCCGAGAAATTTTGGTGTAGTCGATTTTTGGTGAAAAAGGAAGGTTATACACTGCCTTTTTATGAGGCCCGAAAAAAAATTGTCTCAGATGGACCCGGAAAAAATATTTTCTTATAGAATGTGGCCTGTAGAATCGATAACTTCAAACAGTTCCAAGATTGGGCTACTAGTTCAAAAGTTACAGTCGTTATGGCTGGCCGGCCGGCTGTCCGGCTGAGATCTCCGCAACTACAATAGCTAGAGACTTCAAATTTTCACTAAAAGCTTTCTGCTATAGTGTAGATGTGCAGGCTCTAGTCTATTTTGAGTTAGATTACTTGTGAGATCGATAATTTAAGAAAATAATTTCGATTTGGTTTTCGGGGGTGCTATAATTTTACCGTTAGATAGCGCTATTTAGTCTGGACTATTAGTATAGACAGAAAACATAATAACCAATTAAGGTTTAAACATGGCATTCATAAAGTCATCTGAGACTGCCAGGGGTCTGTTGTAAAAACGAGTGAACAACTACAAATGTTCGGTCCAGCCCGCTGACTTCCTAATAGTGTCCAATGACATTGCATGCCTTAGGGATGCAGAGGTGGAGACATGTCTAGTAGACTGGGTTCAAAACAGAGTCATTGCCGCTCCTGCTTCCCTAAGTGTTGCTTTTACACAACGACTTAGCGACTATTTGTTCATTTGTCATTCTAGCAACCGTATTGTCGTGAGCGTATTCTGGGAACACTCTTCCAATATTAAAAATCGTCCAGGTAACTTACCCATAGTATACCGTTGATATGTTAGTCATGTATGCCTGGCTTCATTAGCTTCGTAAAAGCATATGGAGCGGAAGCTAGGCCAAAGAGTCGACAAGTAAATTTGTGCCAGGAAAACCTGAGGTATTTTCTATGATCCCTGCATACCAGAAATAGAAAATATGCCTCTTTCAGGTTTAGAGTAGCCCTTTTGAATTAATTTCCTTGCAGTTCAAGCATTCTCCATTTTGAAATGGGGAGCAGAGGTAAATAAATGTTGAGGTTGAGAATGGAACTTTTTTACCATTGGGTTTATCCACTAGGAACATTTGGAAATAATTGGACCAGGAGAGAATCACCTCTCTATTGCGTCTAAATCCAATAGGTGAGCAAAAGTGTCTTCCTTGAAGAACAGAAAAGTGGTGGTTGTGATTATAATAATAATAATAATAATAATGGTATTAATCCCTCCGTTGTTTGTATGAGGATGGCTCTGCTGGCCCTTTTTTGTCGAACGCGCTCTCTTCGAAGGCTGTTGTCCCTTATATGGTCTCATATCGTCCCCTCGACGAACCGGATGTTGCAAGTTTAAATTCTGGCCCTGAAGGGGGCTCTGTTGCGGCCCCCCCTCTTCCCCGCAATGCGATGATTTATTCCGAGTGGCAGGCAAATTAGTAAGCATTTTCAGGTCTTTGCTAACGCGTTATAATGGGCAATTTTATTTTTTCCCAAGGTCATCTCCAAAGAGAAAACGATGGTGGACAATTTTCCACTTGTTTTTTGACCTTGTTTAAGGAGGGCTACACAGGAGAGTTAGAATCGCTGCTCGGCGACGGACTTCTGCCCTCGGTGAATTTTCCTTCGAGATCTAGGCCCCTGGGCCACCTAGAGACTTCAGGTTTTCGCTAATTGATAGCTGCTATGGTCTACATTTGCCCGTTACTCTTCATTTACAATTGTGTTACGCGGCAAGACCCACGAGTGGGTTTTGAAACATTTTTTGATGTTTGGTTCGTTATGGTGTCGAGGTTTGCACCAAGGTGTCTCTTAAAAAAAAGGTTATAGCATAAAACTAATTTTTCACTTCATATAATTTTGCACTTTCCCGTTTATTATGCTTATAAATTTTATACTTTTGTTGCATTACTGGTGACACTGTCAAAACAGTATAATTAATAATTATAGCACGGAGTGTACCGTGTCGTTTTGGAGGCTTTCTATTGGCCAGTTTGGAATTTAGCTCCAATATGGCGACCGGAACCAACGACCAATCAAAAAGGAGATACCTTGTTGTCGCCACTGTCTCTATAAAGTCACTGTACTGTAGACTCTTTAAGGTTAGATTTTTAGAGTCTTTAGACTTAGACATTTTAGATTTTCTTGATTTTTTGAATTTGCTAGATTTTTAGCGCTCTTGCCAACTGTGGTATATCCTAGATTTTTTATGGTCACGTCCAATCTTCCGTACGATCCTTTAAGTATTCTTCCAAAGGTTTTCATAATATCGAGAAACTGAGGGCAGCACAAAACGATTTTCGCTGTTGATTTTGTCTTGGTTCCATCGACTATGTCAGTGGAAATAAAGATCATGCTATTGTACACACCATCTTTGGTGGCAAGAACAGTAACACATAACTGAGAACAAAATCCTACCACAGAAGATACTAAAGGGTGGAGCTGTGGGACATCCTATTTCTCAACAGTTTCTAACCGTGATTTTAAGGATACTCGATGCAAGAACTGGAGAGAATGCTACCGAAAGCAGACGAGCGTAGGCGTTATGTCAAACGAAGTTTAAACGACGAACAGCTTCAGCCGACTAAACGGCCGAGGCTCGAGCAGGACCCCAACTCCGAGCAGCAAAAGTTAGCGACGGATATAAACGAAAAGTTCGTTTTGGAGAAGTTGAATATCGACATAGCCGTACAGCTGGTACTAAAGACACTACCGAAACTGCCGCAAACCATGCCCAATCAATTTAAAATCGACTACTCCGCCTTCATTAAAATGGGTCACGTAGGCGAACTGAAAGTCCTGGGGAAGATGGTGGCGATACAACTTTTGGAGGCGGGACTGGGTCCCGGGGCCGAGAAGTTCCTGGCCGCGCCGCCGGCGAAAGAGAAGTCGCCCGTCATCGAAATCCGAGCGAAAAAGAAGGAGGAGGAAGAGAGCCTTGTAAGATTTGTCTTTGTACGATTTGCGATTTTTTGATTGTGGGGTTTCAGGCGCAGAAGAAGGAGCGGCCGAAGGTGCCGCGAATTAAAACGTTGAAGTTGGCCGAAATTACAAAACCGCTGGAAAAATCCAACAAGGAGGTATTGCTTTTGGGAACCGTACAGAGAATTTTAATGGCGGAGAAGACGGCATCCACTCAACTTCGACAGAAAGTCATTGTGACACTTGCCTCGTCGTTTGGTGAAGTCGTGCGCGCTTCGGTTCTTGCCTTTTTGTTAACAGATTTGCGCTCCTATTTGGATATCGCTCTCGCATGGTTGTTTGAGGAATATAGTATTATGCAGGTTTGTACTAACATTTTTATTATTTATATATTGTAACTAAAGCAAGAAAGTGTAGGGTTTTGTGTAGAATTTTTACATTATGCATAGTTAAGACGTTTAAAAAAAACTCTTAAAATGAAGAAGATTTGAAGCGATTTTTGAAATTAAAGCAAATGCGGCAAATGATCATGTATTATTAGGGAGAATTGCCCTTTGTAGTGGATTCAGACTTTGATACACATATTCTGAGACAGAAAAGGAAGAGCTGAAAAGCTTTTGGGCAGAATTGCGCATGCGCAAGTGCGTCAAAGTCACAAAAAACATTTCCCTATTATGGCTAAACTATTGCATTGAATTGAACCAAATTTGGTACATATGTTCTATGACACTTTACTAAGATCTGAAATTTAGTAAAAATCCTGATTGCACAATCATTAAAAAATCATAATTTTCTAATTTCTCGCGGTGTGACCCATTTTCAATAGGCTTGTTACGTGTGGTATGTAGGTCAACTGTGCTAAGTTTGAACCGAATCGGTCCAAGCGTTGCCCACTTATCGTGTTCACAGTCATACATCATCGACTCCCCTAAAAAGGTTGAGTCGCTTTAGGGAAATTTTTTTCTGAAAAACGTAGGGCCATTTTTACTTCGGATATACCTACTTTCAATGGGCAAAATATATCATAATTAATTCTCTAATTAAGACAATCGCCCCAAGGAAATCGGAATGGAATTAAAAAATTAAAAATAAATTAAAAATTAAATTAAAAATTAAATTAAAAATTAAATTAAATTAAAATTAATTAAAACCCTGTGGCGAGGGGTTTATTTATACACCATTATAGCCAAATCGCAATTTTTATTATATACACGAATTTTTTTTTAATCTGTAAAAATTATAACATGTCAGAATTGAGAAAATCGTACAAGCCTCGGCCTCTCGCGGAACCCTAGTCTGGTGTTTTTGGTCATAGAAACATTACGGCAACGACTTGGTTACCTGTTATTATTTATTTATACAGGCTGATTCAAATTCGAGCGCCACCATGGTGATCTCGGGAACTGTAAGAGATAGATAGGTAGTTTAAATTTGGCAAAGTTGCGTATTTTGATGCTTGAAAAAAATGCAGTTTTGAAGCTTAAAAAATTCTGACTACTTTCGGAGATATCCGAAATTTTGCAAAATCGTTTTTATTTTTTACTGAAGTTATTTAAAAAGATATTTCGAAATAAATAACACATTATTATGGCCACTTTTTTCTCTCTACAAGATGCTAGTTTCAAATTCTAAATCCGACGTTTCGTCTCCGGTTGACTATCATCAACTTTGTTTTTTCTTATGGAAGTATTTTTTACTTTTTGGGTCATTTGATAGAGAATTCAAAAGAGAGTTCAAAAATATAAACATCACAATTATTAAGATATTTTCTTTTTTGCCTAGAAAACTTTGTCTTAGATAGTGTATGTACGTAGTTTCTTGCGTTTTTACGAATTAATAGCGCTATTTATGATTAAAAGATAGTGATGTTTACCTTTTTGAAATCAGAAAAAAATTCTCCATCAAATGACACAAAAAGTAAAAATTACTTCCATAAAAATAAACAAAGTTGATGATGGTTGACTGGAGACGAAACGTCAAACTTAAAATTTAAAAATAGCATCTAGTAGAGGGGCAAGTTTCGAAATATTTTTTTAAATAACTTCATTAAAAATAAAAACGATTTTGCAAAGTTTCGGCTTTTTCCGGATATCTCCGAAAGTAGTCGGGATTTTTTCAGTTTCAAAACTGCATTTAAACGGATTTATGGCTCAGTGGTAGAGCATTGGGTTATAAATCCGGAGGTCGGGTGTTCGAACCTGAGTTGAGGTGAATTTTTCATCTGTGGCGGAGATGGAAATTACCTTAGACCAGTTCCGAGCATTCTACCGGCTACTCCGAATTAGGTTTTCCTGCAGTTTTCCTAATTCGTAAGGTAAATACCGGAGTAGTATAGACCATCTTAAGACCTTCTGCAGAGGCACCTCTAAATAGCATTATGCGGGTCACTCTGTAATTGGGCGCATGCCTGTTGAGGGCCCAAAACAAGAGAGGGATAAAATTAAAATTAAAAAAAAAAAAATTTTGTTAAGCATCAAAATACGCAACTTTGTCAAATTTAAACTACCTGCCTATCTCTTACAGTACCCGAAATCCCAATTGTGGCCCTCGAATTTGAATCACCCTGCATATTATATGACTTATTTGTTTTATTCTGATGTCTTTTCACGTTCTTTGTTTTTTGTATGTAATTTGAAATTAAAACTATTTGGAAACTAATAAAAATTTCCAGATAACCAATTAAACGATCCTGCCATCTTTTGTTCGCCATGGAAACTTAGATGTCTGCAATAAAAACATTTTAATGTATAAAATGCAATATTGCAAATAATATTTAATATAAATATAATAAGTGATACATCAAAATTTAGGAATTTTTACGCTCTTTCCAAAAACTCCCAAAATATATAGGGTGGTTTATATGAAAAAATATAGTTTAGGGTCGTATAAGAAAAACCACACATCCTGATAAAAAAACTGTGTAACGCAATGGATTCTACATAAAAAATGCTCTAAGAAGATGAAAGATTCCTAGGATAGAGATACCTACGTCCTTTTTTTTCCCATCTTAAGAGATAAAGGGTGTTTCCATAAGAAAGTGTCCAATTTGGACCACCCTGTATAAACCCTTTGGTAGGTTACGAACAGATTTTCTTGGCCTTCTCTTAATTTCGCATCAATCTCCTGTAAGTACCTCTGTAAGCAGGGGAAAACGCAGAGGCGAGGAAGTTCGTTGTTGATCTTGTCCGTAATTACAATTTGCATTCCATCTTCTGAAGTTAAAATGTTTGTAATTTTGATTAGGGAGAGTCCCGTTCCCCGAGCTGATTGTTCCAACAGCACAACCGGTCATGATGTGTTGTAGACAAGTAATCACTTCTTGGGTTGATCTCTGGAAGACGTCGTCTCCTGAACGTTTCATTTAATCTAACTCATAAACTACAGATGAGTTCAAGGTCACATTGTTCGAGTATAAAGTGCGTCTGTGTACATGTATAACTCAGTCAATCGTTAATATTTGTCCTTCAAATATTGACCTTGAAAACAATTGTTCGGGTATCAAAAATAACAAATTGGGGCAATTTGCGGAAGAGGTGAAGCTTAAAGGCCGCTGTCCAGTGATGGTGACCTTATGGCAATTAAGTAAAGATCAAATGTCTGGTATTGTCGCATCTGACAATGGGAGCACGATTCCCTAAACTTTTAGGGAAACATTTTAGCTCTCGGGCCTAGGAAATTCTTTCAACATTTCTGCCCACATTAGCATTAGCATTCAGAAAACGTATCATACCGCGTGCTTCATAGTTGGCGGCACTTGCGGTCGGAGGGGGCACTTGTAAACAACCTTTAACACTATCGAATGGGTCCATAATGGGGGCGGACACCATCCGTAACTGTGTACACGAGAAAAAACTTAAATCACAGGCCCGTATTTAGAATTTTCCCGGTGTCCGCAAGCCAAGGAGGTGTGAAGATCTTGAAGGTTAGCGGAATCTATGCTTTTTCCCAAACCTATTATTCCAGAGGATAATTTCGTCCGAAAAGAATCGTAAGCAGCATCTTTTTACCACCCGCACGTTAATAAGGGAGGTAGCGCATTGAGGTAAAAAATTATCCCCCACTTTTTTGACGGAAATAGACGTTTTGAAGCACCAGGGACCAAATCTCGATTATGTATGTAAAGCTGAAAAGCTTTTGGGCAGAATCGCGCATGCGCAAGTGTGCCAAACTCTCATTTCTGGACGCGACGTCGATCTCGGACAGCCCTTTCGATAAAATGTGCGCTCAGCGGGTGCTCAAGTACCACAATAGCGCAATAATTTCGGTACTCGGGCCATCTCCTGGAATGTCTAAAATCTCTTCCGTTGTGTATAATCAGCTCATCTTGAATGGGCGATTGTTTTTCAGCGTGACTCACATAGCACGGAATGTGAGCCTCACGTACTGCTGTGTCGGGCGAGACGCGCGGGTTATCGCTTACGTTTACACTTCATCTATCGGTTTCAAACGATGACCTTGAAGATCCACTGCTAGATCTTGAAGACCAGAAATTGGCTGATGAGGAGACTCGGTAGTCTACGGAGCTTTACTTACCTCTCCTAGAGCGGCACAAAAATTGTGAAATTAAGCACCTAAACGCGTTGTTAAATAAATGACAACTTTGAACGGGATGCCGAAATATAATTTGTTCTTAATTAAATACTCTCTAAGTCGGAGAGTGTGGTGCTGACTTGATTCTGATTTGTTTAAGGGATTTACACGTTTGCCCGCAATGAGAAGAGACGGACGTTTGGATCAAGGCTACACGACTCTCTTGGGAATGTTCATAAATGTGGCCTCCGGAGACGCCCTGGTCCTCTCGCGTATCATGCTGGAGGCCCCCATGATTACGGATCAGGCCCTGGACCAATTGTGCGTGCTGTGCAAAGACGTGAATCGGTGCGCTTGGGCCTTGGGGCTTATAAAAGACTTGGTCATTAGGCGTCCACCGAAGCAGTCGACGTTTTTGAATGCGCTGTTAATACACACAACTCACGAGCAGCATGAAGTACGGGAGTGCGCTATTAATCATTTGATGGACTTGTATAAACGACCGAATCTGAAAGGCAGCATTGATAAGTTTGTTCAGTTACACTTAGATTTTCTACGGTTAGCGCAGCCGCCGATGAGTTTATTTGGAGAGAGCCAAGGCAGACTGATGGGCGGAGATTCTTGGAATGACGATCTTGTACGTTGCTGCTTAATGCCGTACGTATCTCTTTTACCAATAAACCAAACCTTAATCCACAATCTGGCAAAAGTGTACGTGCAAACGAACGCTGATATTAAGAGAATCATCTTACGTTTACTTGAACCGCCGATTAGAGTAATGGGAATGGAATCTGCCGAACTTTTAAAGCTAGTGGAAGAATGTCCGAAGGGCTCCGAAACTCTCGTGACGCGAGTTATACACATTTTAACCGATAAGGGCCACCCAAGCACTCAGCTGGTGCAGCGTGTTAGAGAGTTGTATCAAACTCGCGTTTCCGATGTACGTTTTCTTATTCCGGTACTTAACGGCTTAACGAAGCAGGAGGTAAGAGCCACACTCGGCTGTGCTAATTACGAAATTTGCCACTTGCAGATTATTTCCGCCTTACCTAAACTGATCAAGTTAAATCCTGTTGTTGTACGCGAAGTTTTTAACCGACTCCTAGGCTTACACGGTGAAAGTCCAATTACGCCGACCGAACTGCTAGTCGCTCTCCACTTAATCGATCCGAGCAAGGCCGACTTGAAGACGACAATGAAGGCTACTTCAATGTGCTTAAACGAGAAACAGGTCAGTTTCGTGAACGTTTGTCGATCCGATTTAATAAATGCTGTAGGTGTTCACGCAAGAAGTGTTAGCGGTCGTTCTGCAACAGCTAATGGACCAAACTCCGCTCCCGACGCTCCTAATGCGAACCGTCATACAAGCGCTCTCCTCGCATCCTCGCCTTTCCGGTTTTGTGATGAACATCCTGCAGAGGTTGATTCTGAAACAGGTTTGGAAGCAGAAGGTGGTGTGGGAGGGTTTCGTTAAGTGCTGCCTGAAGACGAGACCTCAGAGTTTTTCCGTACTGATGCAGTTACCCGCCGTTCAGTTGACGGAGGCGTTGGGGATGTGTCCCGAAATTCGAGATCCCTTACGACAGTATCTGCAGAATTTCACAGAGGGACAGAGGAGTCATATACCGTCGGCCGTGCAGGAAGTGCTTGTGGATCTACCTAATGCCCTTATCCCACAAAAACCACCGGAAATGGTGCCGGTAAGTTAATTGACGTACAGCCAGCAATCTGATCCTTGAGGGGTGGGAGTCTGCACAAAATCGTTTTAAGTGCATGTCCAAAAATGCGTTCATGTGTTATAGGCCCCCGTCATAAACGATCCACTACCACCTCCTGTCTTGGGGTCGATGGAACCGCTTCCCCCAGGTATGGAGTAAAACAATTAAAAGTAAGTATACTCAAAGTATTTATAAAGAAGTACATAATTAAAAGTGGAATTATAATTTATGTGTAAATGTATGAATTTTTTACTATGGAGACATTAAAATTTATAAAATAATATGTTTCCGTTCTTACCATCCTCTTTATGTTTTACGTTTAGGCTTCAATTTTATATTTTTCTTGGCACTTCGACTTCCACATTCGGCGGTCGCATTAAATTCCAGTAGGATGCTCGAAATTGAAGGTTTCGTTAGGTAATATTCCGATGATCTTGTGCTGCACGAACTTGAACTACACGAAAATTGTAACCTTTGTCCTGGAAGTTGGACATCGTATTCATATGTATAGCGAGTTATGTGCGGCGTCATGTCTTGAAATCGAGTCGATATTTCGGCCAGTTGTTGTAACGCGCTCTTATTGGCCTCTTGTAATTGACGTATGAATATATTTTTCTGAAAAGATTGATCAACATTTGAAAAACAATTAAAACGTACGTGAAGGTGCACTTAAAAAATGCTATGTGAAAAATATTTTGCTTTTTGGGAAATTTTAGCGCATTTAAAGCTTGCTCAGTTTCTGTTGGCGGCTTGTATGACTTGGGCATGGTTAATGTCAAATGTAAATAGGTAGAGTTATAATAACATGATTCATTATCATTAATGAACCGTTTCTAATGATGTATGGTTAGAGAGGAGGTGTGAGTGATCTTTGAACTGAACCTCCGCGTTCTTTAATTTAATAGTAATAACTTTACCTTTTTTTTGTAATTCTTTTGATGAAATTTATTATGTTTTAAAACCCCGTTCTTATATGTAATTTGTTCTTGTCCTATTATTTTCATTAAACGTTTATTTATTAAAAAAAAATAAAATAATAAAGTCTTATTAAAGTTCAGATGTTGGGTTACTCACGGCGACCCAACTCTGCTCTTACACTTAACCCTACTATAATGAAAAGAAATCAAAATCTAATTGGGAATTGTACAGAAAAGTAAAGAATTACTGGGAAATAAAATACATGAATAACTTGATGAAATACAAAATGTATGAAAAAAAAATAAATAAACAAATATATAACTTACAGTCAAATGGGTTATGAAATTTAACTCAACTCAAACGTTTGCCTAGCAAAAACAATGTTATGGAGTGCCTGCCTTCTTAAATTTTCTGACGGGTATGTTTTTTAAAATATTGCTTAAATTTACGCTAGGTATATTTTTTAGCAATATTGTATCAAAATGATCTTTCATATAATGCTGTTTTATGAAGTGGTGGTATAATTAAGTTTTCCTTAGATCTGTATCAACAATATTAACAAGTATTTAATTTAAAATGGTGCATCTGATCTTGACTATATTCTTACTATAGTCCGTCTCACCTTGACTTTACAGTACAGGCTCTTATGGCCAACAATGATGCCAAATGTCATTACAATATGATTTGTAGAAAAAAGGCGGCCCGGGTTCGACTCCCCCCCCCTGCGCTGCCCCATCTCATCAACTTCCAGAATTTAAACTAAATTGATAATTTATCAGTGGGCAAACGCATTAAAATGACATTTCACGTTGGAAATCACGACAGTTAGCATTCAAATTAAAATAGGCATAACCACACTAAAAACTCCTATGTGCGCTTACTGTACAGTCAAGGTGAGACGGACTATAAATACAAAGTATACCGTGTGTCCCAAGTGGAACGCACCATAGGCACACAGAATTAATGTATTTTTTCACGAAGGATCCACAACGCCTTTGATATGCATTTGAAGTATTTGTATTGCGCTTGTCTGATGATAGAAAGAAATTGAAGTAGTACGTTGAACGCTAATTTCAAAGGCCTCGTGGATCCTTTGAGAAAGAATATATTAATTCTGTTTGCCTATGGTGTGTTCCACCTGGGAGACACTGTATAAATTAAGTACTGACAGTGGTCCTGTAATGGTTACTATGTCATATTTGCACATCCCAAACTCAGAGGGGAGTAGGTGGACATGTACAGTACAAGCTTGAATTCTGTACTTGTGCTTTTCATAATTTTTTTCTTTTAAATTCAATTTTGGTAGTTTTTAAAAGTGATAGTGACTAATTCATTTGGAGCAGGAGTGTTCTATCATATTTTTCCCAGCGCACTGGAATCTTCAAAATGCTTATGGAGACAGTGTTTTGTCTAGACTTAGATCCCAAGTGTTTTAGTGGTTTAAGAACCCGTATCAAAAGATGGTATTTTGGAACATCATTTCGAAATCCGAGTTCCACTCTAGCAGGAGTGGAAGAATCGTCTTCAACGCTGTGTGACAAAAAAAGTATTGAATTCCTATTCAATACAATATTCTATTAGGAATACAATGATGTAGGGTACAAAAAAAAGGTGAAAACTGTGTTGGTTGCAACAGCATGGTGCACCCGCGCACAACGTCATAATCGTGAGAATACATGTAGGAGAAAATTTTCCAGGACGTTTATCCGATAGATATTCTCAAACTATTAGGGCGTTGTGCGCGGGTGCACCATCCTGTTGAAACCAACAGTTTTAAACTTTTGTTTTTTCTGTGTGCTTTATAACGCATATGTATTCATAATAAAAAATGCTATTCAGTAGTCATTGTTTAAATTTAAACAATGGTACAGTATATACTTTTTGCGTGCCGTATAAAAAAATAAACTTCATGATGATTTCTCCGAAACGAAACGTTGTATTGAAAATGTAACAACTGTGTCTTGTAGAGCTCAAAAAGTTGAAATAAGAAAGTGTTTTTTATTTTTTTGTATCAGTTCAAATAACATCAGAAAAAATAAAAACAAATTCAGCAAATTTTTTTTCTGGCATACCTTCTGAATTTTCTGGTTTTCTTTAGTGCATAATAATATCCCCTTTAATTGTACAACTTTCGATCGTTTCCGAGATCCCCATATAAGTTATGGGAACAGTTTTACTTGCTAGATTCGTAAATGGAGGCTGAGTTGACTTGTATCAGGATCGTATTGCATTCATCTTGCGCCCGTTTTAGCTCCTCTATTTCCTTATCCTCGTGGTATTTCAAACCAAAATATAAACCTACTTTATTATTTATTTTGTTTTATTATCAAATAATCCCTCACACTATTAAAAAAACTAACAACTTACTAAAACTATTATTCTTGGAATATGGAAGCTATTGTTCATTTTTCAAACTGGCGAGTGCTATTGATCCAAAATTATGGTAAAAGCTCTCTTATAGTAATGCGTATTACACGGAAAAGTATGTCTGCACGTCCGTTTCATCATCTACTCGTGTCTTTGTAAATAATAAAAATCCTTCATAAGTTCGCTGATGATGATAGGCTTACTGTTGAAACGCGTTCAAGGTTTTAGTATATTATTGTGGCTTATGGCCGTTTGCACCGACAAATTTAACCTTGGTTTAGCTTAAGAGTAGCTTAAAATCCATGACAACTATTGTCGCAATAATCGCTGTCATACATTTAAGCTTACATTTGTAAAAAGCCAAGTGGCCATTATTGGTGTTTTTGTTTTATTTTTGCGAAATTAAAGTTTTGGCCAACAAGTACGAAAACTGCTTTTTGTTCTGGGAATCTTTTTGGAGCGCTTGAACACTCACAGATTCACTCAAACCGACGCGGGAAAACGGGCGGCAGCGGGATGGACGCGGGATATATTTGTACAGCGAGGTATGCATGCACATCCCGCTGTACAAATATATTACGTGTCCCTCCCGCTCCCGTTCCTTTTTTCGCATTCCCGCGTTGTGTTAAGTGGCCCTTTAGAGTTTTAACAGCGCTAATTATTTGTCTTTAACCTTTTACCGGTGAGCGTTTTATTCAGAATTTCATCCCATAGACACAAGAGGGCTGAACAATTTTGATTAATAAACTCCAATAATGCAACAAAACGAAAATGTTTTCCTACGCCACTTATTAATGGTTTTGCTCGTAACAGCAACTCACAATGAATTGAAAAAGCGCAGACGACAATAATTTCGTCGAAATGGGGGCACAGTTTTCCCTTGGAATTCGGTAATTAACTTCAACTTTCGCAATAAAATATCACGTACGATTACGCGGCTTGACTATTCTCATACTTCGATTGTAGGGCTTCATCTCGAACCTTTAATTTAAAATGAACTGTTACACGATCTAATAAAATGCCGCGCTCAACTCGCCTAGTTTAAAGTTTGGCGAATATCCTTCTCTCCCACCCAATTTTTACTTATGTACTCGCCAGGTTAAAAACCCGAAACGGACCGGTGGCACTTCGTCTTATTGGGTTTTACACTCGCTTCTTGTCTTAACGCGCTTCATTCTCTCTCATATTAGTTCCGTTCTCTTTCATTATGGAGCGGTACACGTATAAAATTTCCTATACTGGCAAATTTGTAAATTCAAAAGCCTAAAGCGACCACCTGTTAGAGGATTACTATAATTTAACCCCCAGAACTTGACATCTTCACTGGTATTAGCAACCACTGTTACAATATTTATAGAATCTTTATAACCTTCAGAATAATTTTCTTCAGACTTTCTATAGTCTAAAAGCTGACTACAGAAAAATATTATCGTTACATGGCTGATTTTTTCTGTAAAGAATTCTTATACATAGGCAAGTAGAAATTGTCGTGTGTGGCTTAAGGCTGGGAGGGGCGGTCAAATATGTCAAATTTTAGTAAAACTTCTGATTCCGGCACTATTTACCTCTGGCGCCTTTATTTTGAACCTGAAGCAAAAAGTGTATGAGACTTTTTTGTACAGCTCATCAAAACATTTTTTTTAGATTTAACATTTTTCGCTATGGTTAAGTACCATTTTTCGCGAACAGTGCAAATTAAAAAAACTTATAAAATAGCAATTTAAAATTTCTCAAAAACTAAAACTCACAACGAGCGGTAATGGACTTTTTTGTAGAGTTTTTTTATGGTCACATTACCAATGTATGCGAAAAAAATTCCAAAAATCTTTTGACACCCTTAAAAACGCTCAAGATGGTTTAAATTCTTCTTATAATCTTAGCGGATTTTTAAAATCCATTTCGAATCACATTATCTTGAAAATTGATTTATTTTTTATTTCCTAACTGGTTGAACTTATCAACAGGATCAAACTAGCACAATATGTACTGACACAATAAATAAAACATATTTGAAAATCAAAATGAAGCGATTTTGTTAATATTTTTTCAAAATTGAAAAGAGCATATCCAAATGCATACGAAAATCCGTCACATCTGTATATGTGCTGTAGTTGTTAAGAAAAGAATTTAAGAAAAAGTAAATTAATCTTGGCACTGCATGAGAATATAATTTAAAACCTTTTTTTTAACCTTGATAACTATTAGAATGTTTTCAGTCTTCTTAAAGTGTTCTTGAAGTCTTTTCGAAAACAAAAAAAATTGCAAATGTAATAGTTGTAGGAATGGCGATGATATCAGTATAAATTTGTATTTGAGATAAAAAAATATGTTACAAAATGTCATTGTCATATTGGAATAAGGGATTAGGCCTTAAAACCATTTAACGGTGGATAGTAGTTCAGTATCATTAGATCACCAAGAAATAGCCAATAGAAACAGAGTATTGTGTTTCGCTAACCTACAAAACCATACCTCTGTTTCTATTGGCTATTTTTTAATGATCTAGTGACAGTGAACTCATGATAATGATTGTATAAACCCACCGTTAGTCCTGGGGGAACTTCTCTCTAGCCACCGACCTATTGGATCGGGTCTTACAAATAAAATTAAAGTAGTAAATTAATATTACTCAGCGATTTTGCGTTTTAGTTTAAAAGTAAAAGATTCCCTGTACTTACGTGGTACTTTTCTGTTGCCGCCATATCCAAATTTTTCATGCACGTGTGCAAATGTCGATCGGCACGATTCAGTTTCTCAACGTGCCCCTCTTCGTGCCGCTTTAAATCGCCGAGTTCACCTTCGTAAACGGCTTGCATTTGCAGCGTTCCCGTTTTGTCTTCATCGCACGAGCTTAACATCTGGGTCAACTCTAAAATACTCCCCCTGTATTTCCCCAAGAAGACCATTCCAAGCGCCTACCTTTGATGTAATTCTTCTTCTGAACCAGTTCCTGTTTCTTAACACGTATCTTCACGTTAACCGCGCTGATTTCCGACTCCAACATTTTCTTCTCTTGGAATTCCGGATCTGCAAAAGTGGCGCTTGAAATCTACCGGGGGATTACGTCACGATTACCTAGCTCTTCTACGGCGGATAGGCTCTGTTTGTATGTGACGTTTGACAAATTCACGACTCGAAGAGTATTCTCCATCGCAACTATTTCCTTCTCGTACTTTCGAATTTTCGCGTCCATCTCATCACCCTCGTCTTGTAACATGCGCTTTTCTTGGGCGTTTTTTATTTTGAAGTACGTCACCGACAACGGCTTCCCGTCTTCGTCTTTGCCCAGCGCCATCGAAGCCAGATGGAAACGTTGTTGCAACTGGCCTATCTTAGTTTGTCGGAGTATTAGATCTCGTTTCAGTCTACCTTTCTCTTCATCGAGATTGCGCCTTTTTGCTATTAAAATTTCCTTATTCGTGCTTATTTCAATTTGTCGTTGTCGCATAGCCTGAAAGTGCACGTCTCACTCGAAGAAAGTCATCGGTACCTACCTACCATTTCTAATTCCAGCCGGAGTTTTTGAATGTTGTAGATGCAATTCTCTTCACGCTTCATTATGTTTTCCATTTGGTTGACTCGCAGTCGGAAAACATTTTCGTTGACCTGCTGCTGCTGCATGCGATTCCTCGCTTCGACCGACTGCTTGGTGCCATCCTCGCACGAGAGCACTTCATTTTGCAGTTTGTCTTTTAAAGTTTCCATTTGCTGATTGTCGGCTTGTATCGCAGAGGTAAGTCGTCGCATTTCATTTTCGATGTGCGCTATTTGATTTTGGATCAATGTCTTCACCTCAGTTTCATCTGCCAATTCTTCCTCGAGAGAGTCGATTTTGTTTCTTAATTGCTGTGTATCTTCATCAACTGTGTTACCCTCTATGCGATCGATTCTACTTTCCATTTCGTTCACTCTGAAGTCCTAGAAAAATTGTAATAACGCAAGGTCTGCCCCTAGTTTATTTACCAAGTCATAGTTAATTTCCCTTTGAGTTTGTAGCTCCTTATTCGACTTAATCAAACCTTTCTTCAACAAGCTGATTGACATTTCGCATCCCGATATCTCCATTTCTTTAGTTTTCGCATTGTCCCTCAGTTCGTTTAGGACCTGCTGCGTTCGAAATAAGACGCCTTGCGTCCTTTCGACGTCCTGATCTAAAATCTTAGTTTCTCGCTGCTCCTCCTCTATTATGGCCTCGAGCTGGGAGGCCCTCTCGCTTGCCGACAGGGAACTGTTTTTAACCTCTTTTAATTTTTGCTTCAATTTTTCTAAGTCGCGTTGTTGCTGTTTAATCTGGGACTCTTTGTCGCTTATATCTTTGGATAATTTTTTGCCTGTCATCCTTTGCTTCTCCAAGCAGTTTGCCGTGGAAATCAGGAGGCGTTTCAAGGAGTTGGCCTACGGTAGGTTACAGTTTAGTAAGACGTAAACCTAGTTAACAATTACCTCGCTGTTTAGTGTTAAAACAGTTTGAATCAAGCTGTTTAAATCCTGCCGCATTTTGCAGCTAGCGAAATTGATCTCGGCAATTTGCTCCTCGGTCTCCTTGTTGTTTTCGGTTTGGTTCTTTAAAAATGTGTCTTGCTCGTCCAGTTTTTCGCGCTCTTGTGCCAAAATTTCGGAAAACGCGGCAACCTCGGCTATAATATCGCGCATATTTTGGTCGCGCTTTTTTATGAGCTCTACCGCGTCTCGCCATTGCGTCAGGAGACCCTGGCGCTCCTCCTTTTGCTGCTTGAACACTTTACCAATACGCTCGATGATCAGCTCGTAGTTGTGAACGTCCGCCACTACTTTATTGAGCGTGCTCGTTCTGGTCAGTATTTCTTTTTGCAAATTTTGGCGTTTGATTTCGAGATTTTTGGCTTTCTTCTCGTCCTCGCGGGAGAATTTTTTTAAAATCTCATTGTCTTCGTCTTTCTTCTTTAGAGATTCGTCCCACGCTTCCAGCGCTTCCTTATCCCAATCCGATTCCAATTTCCTTTTCTCAATTTTAGTTAAACCCCTATCGAGATCGACCTTCTTACTTTTCACCCGCTCGTTAATTTCGTGGCATAATTTTTTCGCCTGCCTTATTTCTTGAAGTACGCGTTCTCTTTCGGATTGTTTAACCAGGAAGCAGTGCTCTTGGTTGTCAAGGTGGTGGTGGTACGTGGTAAGTAATTGCTAGAAATAAGGTGGTACCTACTCGCATAATTGTGGGGGCACGTACCTGCGTTTCGTCATTTTGAACCGTCACGAATTTTAGGTGTTTCGCGAACGCTTGGTATCGAGATTCTTCCGTTTCGAAGGAGTGCGTCGCTCGCGCTTTTTTAACCATGAGAGCCTCCACCTCATCTTGAAGAGCTTTATTTTCATCGTTGGCAACCGGTAAGTGCATACCGGTTGTCCATCCCATTCGTTTGAGGACGTCGGCCAATGCCGGATCCATGTTCAAATGTAAATTATTGTAAAAACACAAATATTTAGTAGGGTGTAAAATGTAAAAGATGTGGCAGTGACATTGACTTATGTTTGATCAATGACAATTGCTTAGTTGCCCAGGGAAGGTTGCTATGGTTTTTTTTAGGCATAGAACAAAACAATGCTACTAAAGTCTGTATAATAGGAACTGGCGGTTGCGTTATCTCTTTTACATGTTTGTTTATTGATTAATTTTGTGATTGGACTTGTTGCCTGGTGCGCATTTAGTTTAAATATCCGACTCTCTCTACCTCTCTCCAAAGACAAAGATGACAATTATTCCGACGTATAATTGGGAGCTGCAACATTGAAGTGTCAAACTTCACTGATTTTTGGGTTAGGTTTATGAGTGACATGTGACAAACGCCAAACATCTGCCATGCAACTCGACATATCATAATGGCACTTAGATATGACGCAACTGCCAGCTCCTATTGTACAGGGTGGCCAAATAAGAATGCGAGGTACTGTATCTGGGAACCTGTCCATCGTAGAGGCTTGCGGTAAAAAAATTTATTACTAAAACGGCCACAAGAAAAACCTGGAAAATATTTTTAAGTTTCTGCAATCTGGAATCTAAAAAAGTGATTTTTCTGTGAATTCCGCTATATTAACCTAACAAAAAAATGTCCGGTCTTTGAAGTTGACCATAATCTCAACCTTTTTTGTTTGACAATTTTTCCTGTATCTCTAAAAATGAAGTGTGGGGGGGGTATTCAAAGGTTTCCGTAAAGAACACCCTGTATCTTCGAATCGACTGAGCCGATTTTAACAAACTCGGGGTAATTGAAAAGAGTTATTTTTCGGTTACAAATATTATAATATTTGAAGTTTTGTTAGTTTCACATATCGCCGCTTGAGGGCTTTTTCTGACAGAAATGGTTAATTTTCTCAAAAAAATTAAATGCGTTGGTTTGATTTTTTTTTCATGAAAAAGTGGCTAAATGATATCTAAACAAGATCGCGAAAACCGCATCTCGATATCTTGTTCCTAACCTAAAATTTAGGCCAAAGAGAATTTTATACACTCAAAATTTTATTTTCTTAAGCTAATTTTTCCGGAATTATTATTATTGTATAATTTGTGAGATCCCACAAGCCAGCAGAGTCATTTTAGAAAAGTGAAGGACGAAATACATCAGAATTATAGGCTGATTATAGGCCCTTTTTGGGCACTTGAAAAAATTTTCAGGCAGAATCCTTTAAAGAAAAAAACTATGGCTCTGCTGGCTAAAGACGAAGCTAGCTGACGACTTGTGAGATTTGCTTCGAAGGCGAAAAATTCAGATCACAAAATTATAGGCTATTTATAGGCTTTTTTTAGACACTTTTTAAACACTACTACGCTATGCGCATGCGCAAAATTTTTGCCTTGTAATTAATATCATCGATCCTTAACAGTGACTGTATAAAGACAGTGTGGTCATATGCTCTATATCCGCCATGTTTTTCCCATATTCTTCATTAAGCTGATCAGCTTAATTGAATTGGTAGATCTTGGCATTTTTCTATGGTTACAATATTATTGCCACAACTGTTTGTGACTTGATCACCTTGGATTCCAAGTTAATTTTCGCCAACCCGATTTATTTGGTTAAAATATGGCGGATATCCCACATACCAATAAAAAAACAACACCAAAGTATGACCAAACTGCCTCTATACAGTAGGTACACAGTCACTGTAGATCCATTATAAGTCACTAAATATAGAAAGTACCGCAATCCATTGGGCCCGTGTGTTAGAGAGAGAACGCATGTTTTTTGCCCAAAAATTGCGGAAGTTACCAGATTCTAGTAACTTTAATGTTAGGGATTGTTCCACCTGTTTGGAGACATCTGTCAAGTAAGTATTTGAAATTTGAATTTTCTTTTACTAATAAATCAAATATATATCAAGTTGTGTTTCAGGTTTTAAAAAAAGTAATGTTAAAAGTGTCTGAGTTGTCTATGCATCTTCTCTTGTATTATAAGGAGAAGAAAAGTTGAAACGATATTCCTGAATTGGAAAGAAGCACAAAAAAAAAATTAAAATTATTCGTCTCATTATATTATTAACGAACCTCGAGATCGTTCATAATTTTGTATTGCTGCCTGCCTGTGCGTCTGTCTGTCCGTCTGTCTGTCAGTGTGTACGATAACTTTGTGTAGAAACGTCCGATCGCTTTAAAAATTGATATACACATGTTCTTCAGGATATAACAAGGTTCACAATTGTTTTTCGGCTACGTAGACCAACGGGCCAAATAGTTACAGACCAAAAACTGCGAAAACCTCCAAAAAGGGTTTCTAACTCTTGTTACAAAGAACATATGAATGTCCGGTTTTCTGTGTTAGTAAATATTCCTTAAACTTCAGGCAACTATGCAGATGCAAACAAATACTGCGCATGCGCATAACAACTTTTGTATTTGGGCAATCCTAATTTTTTATTTGTTAATATATTTAAATGAAATTCTGTACCTAGGCACCTCGAATAAAAGTGAAACTAATGCCAAATCAAAAAATTTGTTTTGCGCATGCGCAGTCGGTTTTCTTTTATTTGTTAAGGTATTGAAATGAAATGTTGTATGCAGGCACCTCAAATAAAAGTAAAACTAATGCCATTTCAAAAAATTTATGTTACGAGCTATGCTGATCAGGTGGGACAGAATCAACCCCTTAGCTTAGGGTGTATTGTAAAAATGATGTATGTGCAAAGATCTCGAGGATTGTTTGGTATTCAGTTGTATCGGATTTTTGAAATATAAGTTAGAGTTTAAATAAATATATTAATTGGGCGAAAGCCCGTTGAGGGCCTAGAACAAGAGAGGGACAATAAATAGACAATAAATAAATAATTTTTATTTATCCACTACATCTCCGAGAGGGGCAAAATCAAACTGATCTGGATGATAGTTTTTTTTTGTTTAAAGGATGCCGCCTGAAAATTTGTTCAAGTGTCCAAAAAGTGCCTATAATCAGCCTATAATTCTGATGTATTTCGTCCTTCATTTTTCTAAAATGGCTCTGCTGGCTTGTGAGACCTTAATTTGTGGCCCTAAGGTGGATCGATTTAAAAAAGAAGGTTTTTAATGCCGCCTTAAATGCCCGAAATGCTGGCCATCACGATATAAAAATATATATCTCAAGATATCGAGATGCGTTTTGTCGAGTTTGTTTAGGCATCATTTAGCTACTTTTTCATGAAAAAAAAATTGAACCAATGCATTATATTTTTATGAGAAAATTAAACATTTCTGTCGGAATGTCGATAAAAGCCCTCAAGCGGTGATATGTGAAACTAACAAAACTTCAAATAGTATAATATTTGTAGCTGAAGAATAGCTCTTTTGAACTAACCCGAATTTGTTTAAATTGGCTCAGCCGTTTCGAAGATACAGGGTGTTCTTTACGGAAACCTTTTAGAGATACAGGAAAAATTGTCAAACAAAAATTGTTCAGATTATCGTCAACTTCAAAGACTAGACATTTTTTTGTTAGGTTAATATATCGGAATTCACAGAAACATCACTTTTTTAGATTCCAGATTGTAGTTACGCCCCCTAGCGGTCATTTCAGAAACTTAAAAATATTTTCCAGGTTTTGCTCGTGGCCGTTTTAGTAATAAATTTTTTTACCGCAAGCCTCTGCGATGGATAGACTCTCAGATACAGTACCTCGCATTCTTAGTTGGCCACCCTGTACATAGTTTACCTTAAATGAGACATATTTTACTGAAATTGTCACTTAACGATCGTCTTTTGTTTTTGAGAAATGACGTAAGCGATAGTTTTTTTAAATGGAAACCTCATTTTTTGCCCATTTTTAAGAATTAAAAAAATTTGGTTTCGTGCCTGAAGTGTCAAAAATTACATATGTGCTTCCGAATATTTTTGACGAAATTTTTAGATATTCCCTGGAAGACTGGAACTTTTTAAAGTCATTTTTCGACATCCTTTCTTTAGCTTTAAATAAATGAGTGAGTTTTATTAAAATGTTTATTAATTCTACAGTATCGTTTTAGAGTTTTTAAGATCGTTAGACTGCCTGAGTGATTTTTAAAGATTTTTGAATGTATTTTATTTTATTTTGCCTTTTTGAGTGAGCGGGGTTTCAGCCAAAAGCTACTCGGCCAACCCAACCCAGTATACATTTACAAACAGTCATGCCCGAACTCGGATTCGAACCAGGGACCCTTAGCACAACAGTTCAGCTTTAACTGAACTGCGCCACACGGGCCGGATATTTATCAAATACCCAAATAGAAGCAGATCGATGGTCCTCGAGATACATCCTTACCCTAAAACATGTAGTCCTCAGTAGGTGTCATCATCATTTCCCAGGGAGAGGTATATAAACTTCTCTTCCTGGATATTCCATACCCGCCAGGCCAGACTCCGTGATGTGTAACCCTCAAGGTGTATACAGTCCTCAATACTTGTCACAATCATTTTTGAGGGAAAACAGCTCTACAGGAAAACGAGCTTCAATGGCTCTTTCTCGAAAATGATCACAACAAGAAAGCGAGTAGCAAAAATTGCTTTCGTGCGCAAACGAATTACGAAGGGTAAATTGTTATTATTTTACCATAGATATTCGGATTACAAACAATCTTATAATCTATTGGGAAGTATTCGACTGGGATCCATACAGTAACTCCTTAAAGGACTCCTCATTGATCGTCTCCAACTGACTATTAATCTCAACATTATCCCTTTCCGCATTGATATCATCATAATTGGATAAACATAAGGCCTCTACATCTGAAAGAATCGGCGAGAGGCTTAAAGTGTATGTCTCCGAGGTTGTTTGAGTAGACGGTGGGTAGTTTAAAATTTCTTCAATGCTGTCTAAAATTGCTCATTTATAAAAGTAGAGTGTTTGAGTCACTCACCACCCTGCGTTGGTGTCCGAGGTAAGTTGCTTGCGTTGCTAATTGCAGAGCTCATTTGATTCTGTTTAAGCTTCTCGACTAAGTCTGGCTTCCGGACGATGTTACCGGGCGGGTCAGCCGTACACTTGTGAGAACGTTGACTGATCTTATACCTAAATGATTTATTGCAAGCGGTGCATGTGTAGGGCATTGCGCCGGTGTGTATCCGACAGTGAACTAAGTACGACACACGTTGCCTAAAAGATTTACCTGGTGGTGCTGTATTACTAACTTAGTCTGGCTTTATTGTCAACTCACCGCAAGTCTCACATGTAAAAGGTCTCTCGCCTGAGTGAATTCGTTCGTGGTTATGCAAGGTGGATAACTCCTTAAATGCACGACCACATTCCAAACACACATGGGGTTTGTTATCGGAATGGTAGAGCATGTGTTTGTGGTACGATTGCTGGAAGGTAAAGTATTTGTTGCACTGGGCGCAGTAATAAGGCATTTCACCTACAGATCAAGTTTGAGTAAAAATGTACTGCGGGAAAGCTCACCTACCGGTATGCAGACGTTTATGCTTCTTCAAAAAATATTTGGTCGTAAACAACTTTAAACAAACATCGCACTCCCAGTGCTTGTCCGGCAAACCCTTGCGCTTATCGACTGTCTCAGCTTCTCCGGCATCAGCCACCAACCGATTCTTATAATTATTCTGGACGAAACTGAAATGAGCGACTCGTAGGTGCACCATCAAGCTGCCACGCATCTTAAACTGCTTCGGACATAGATGGCAAAAGTAATTATATTTGCCTTTCCTCTTTTCTGCCGTTTGGTGCAGTAGCTGTTGATGAAGATCCAATATCGTTTGGTCCGAAAAACAAAAATCGCAAATGTTGCACTTATACACGGCTCCCTGATCCATTGCAATCTCTTGGACCGGTCTCGATACCTCACTGGAAGGAGTCGCATGGCTGATATGCGAGAACAGGTGAATCGTTAACTTGTCCAGTCCCAGCAGAAGTTCGTTACAAACGGGGCAAGAGATGTGAGTGGTGGCGACACTAATTAAGCTCGTTCGTAACGAATCGACACATTGAAAGTGCGGTTTTAAGCAAAGGGGGCACGACAATAGTGACATGTCTAAAACGGACGGAATTGCGATAATGAGGAAACATGTGCGTGCAACTGTGGCGCGTTCTATTTTTGATTTCGAAGTGTTTATGCTCTTTCTAAAATTAGGCGCGCGCCAGAGAAGGGGAATTTGAACAAAAATATATTTCATTTTTTAACCTTCACTGATGTCTCATTTTCGATGCAATTTGGTCATTTATCTGGGGCTTGATTGTGAAAATTTGTTTTAGGTATGATCTGTCTGATTTATCTACCTACTTAAGTCCCTGCATATTGCACCTGCCAGAACATGTAATAATTTAAAAAAAAGGAGCATTTAATTCGGGAATAGGGCACTTAATTTGTACTTAATTAGCACCTAATTATGGTTAGTTTACCTTTCATTTTCTTGGGTTTTAAAGGTAGTGTTCTGTTGAGTTCATATCAGAGCTGGGTAAAGCCCTCTTGAAAAGGGCTTGAAGCACTAAGCACCGAGCACTTTGTTTTGATAAAAGTGCCTGCAAGCCCTAAGCACTTTTATGTGATTAAAGAGCTTGGAATTACCAAGCACTTTCTAAAGTAATTGAAAATACAAAGCACCAAGCCCTTGGAAAGTGCTTGAAGCCATTAAAAGTGCTTGAATCACAGTAATTGACAATATAAATTAATATAAATATAAACAATATAAAGCACCTTTCATATTACTGGAAACCAGGGTTTCTAGTCTATAACTTTTGATTGAGAAGTCTGATCGAAAAAGTACGAATTGATTTGGATTCTACGCACCCAAATTAATAAGAAAAAGTGTTTTCCCGAGAAATTTTGGTGTAGTCGATTTTTGGTAAAAAAGGAAGGTTATACACTGCCTTTTTTTGAGCCCCGAAAAAAAAATTGTCTCAGATCGACCCGGAAAAAAATTTTCTTATAGAATGTGGCCTGTAGAATCCATAATTTCAAACAGTTCCAAGATTGGGCTACTAGTTCAAAAGTTCCAGCCCTTTGAATTTTTTTTCGAAATTGGTTTCTAGTCTATAACTTTTGATTGAGAAGTCTGATCGAAAAAGTACGAATTGATTTGGATTCTACGCACCCAAATTAATAAGAAAAAGTGTTTTCCCGAGAAATTTTGGTGTAGTCGATTTTTGGTAAAAAAGGAAGGTTATACACTGCCTTTTTTGAGCCCCGAAAAAAAAATTGTCTCAGATCGACCCGGAAAAAATATTTCTTATCGAATGTGGCCTGTAGAATCCATAATTTCAAACAGTTCCAAGATTGGGCTACTAGTTCAAAAGTTACAGCCCTTTGAATTTTTTTTCGAAATTTGTTTCTAGTCTATAACTTTTGATTGAGAAGTCTAATCGAAAAAGTACGAATTGTTTTGGATTCTACGCACCAAAATTAATAAGAAAAAGTGTTTTCCCGAGAAATTTTGGTGTAGTCGATTTTTGGTAAAAAAGGAAGGTTATACACTGCCTTTTTTTGAGGCCCGAAAAAAAAAATGTCTCAGATCGACCCGGAAAAAAAATTTTCTTATAGAATGTGGCCTGTAGAATCCATAATTTCAAACAGTTCCAAGATTGGGCTACTAGTTCAAAAGTTAAAGCCCTTTGAATTTTCTTTCGAAATTGGTTTCTAGTCTATAACTTTTGATTGAGAAGTCTGATCGAAAAAGTACGAATTGTTTTTGATTCTACGCACCAAAATTAATAAGAAAAAGTGTTTTCCCGAGAAATTTTGGTGTAGTCGATTTTTGGTAAAAATGGAAGGTTATACACTGCCTTTTTTTGAGCCCCGAAAAAAAAATTGTCTCAGATCGACCCGGAAAAAATATTTTCTTATAGAATGTGGCCTGTAGAATCGATAACTTCAAACAGTTCCAAGATTGGGCTACTAGTTCAAAAGTTACAGCCCTTTGAATTTTTTGCAAAATTGGTTTCTAGTCTGCTGGAAACACTTTAAAAAACACGCTAGAAATAGTACTTCCGCATCGTAATTATACTGGAGGAATTAGTGGTTTTATGGCTAAAGTTTTGCTTGTCCAAATTTTGATTTAAAACGATTAGGTAAACAAAAAATGTTGTTATCGGTACAGTACTCTCCCCGTACCCATGGGTAATGACTAATGTAGAAGTAATAACTGCATGTGCTATAAAAGTAGGTACTACAAGAAAAAAATCCAGAATGTTGCTCGGAAATTCCTTGACACTTGTTACTTGTAAGTACGTACCTACCGAGACGTATCTTCTGAAATAATTGAAATTAGTGATAGTATGTTACGTGAAGAAATGCACAGAGAAAATTTGTAAACTTTTGGTATGTAGGTAAGAATTCTTAATTACAAATATAAAAGGACAATAAAAGATAACAATTCCTTATAATCAAAGTAAATACAGATATAAGGGTTAAGACTTAATTAAAAAAATAACTTGCAAACCAAAATTTAAACTTCTAATACTATTCTTGTGCTTGAAGCCCTTGATAAGTGCTTGAAGCTCTTTAGAAGTGCTCGAAATTGTATGAAAGTGCTTCAAGCAGTTCAATAGGGCTTGAAGCTCCAAGCACTTTTAAAAATTGCTTGGTAATTGAAGCACTTTTTCCTGAATTAGAAAAGTAATTGAAGCACAGAGCTCTAAGCACTAAAAGTAATTGAAGTCCTTTAGCAAGCACTTTTTTTCAAACCACTACCCAGCTCTGGTTCATATGAACCTGGCAGAACGTGTAATAATTTGTAAAAAAAAAGGAGCATTTAATTTGGGGATAGGGCACTTTAATTAGCACCTAATTATAGTTAGTTCACTTTTCATCTTGGTTTTTTGAGGTAGTCTTAGCTGGATCGGATTGCGCAGTATTTGATTTGGCATTGGTTTCACTTTTATTCGTTGTGCCTACATACAAAATTTCCAGTGGTGTAGTGCCAAATTAAGCAGTGCCGGAGCCGTTAAAATGTAGGCAACCAAGGGTATCGAATACACCCCCCCTCCCCCAAGCAAAATTGGGGTCCAGGAAAATTTTTAAAAATTTGCAGTAAAATAAATGGGTTTTGAAACAATTTCAGTTCGTAGATTTTTGAATAAATTATTGCTCTAAAGGTGTAAGGCTTATCTAAGTCGCAAATATCATTAGTTAACATCACTTATCTCCGTCTCCTATCCTGTGCTCTCTAATGCAGTGCAGTGCTTCGCTTCGGCTCCACTACATCACTGAAAATTTCATTTAAATATCTTAACAAACAAAAAATCGAATTGTGCATGCTCAAATAGTATATTAGGGGGCAAAAATGTGTGTGTATTTTACTCCCGAGGGATTAGGGCGCACGGCATATGCGCTATTTTTTGTACTCCTGTAATCAGCTGCAGCAATTTCAACGTTAAAGCCCAAATTTAAAGTACTACCTCCCTTATTCAAAAAAATGTATGGAAAACGGTGTAAGTATAAAATATGGTCCAAGAACCAAAATGTACATATCAAGGTAACTATTAATAAATTTATAAATTATCAACTTCAGGAGTGTTTTCGGCCCAAAAGTTCTACGATATTTCGTAGCCGAGATCTCGATCGATTTATAAAAGACGTCCAAACTGCCGACAGTTAGTGAAACAATAAGCACTTTTTTGAAAATCAAAAATGCGCTAAAAACATTTGGGCAAATTATAAGATTCCGTAGAGAAAAATATAACTCTCGCCAGGAAAGATTGCCGGTCACAGCACACCTCGTGTCGATTTACAATCTTTGTTTTTCTTAAGATGCGAGCGACTTCCGGAATAGAATCGTGCCAATATTGAACGAATAGTCTTTTTGTTCAACATTGACTCGATACTATCCCGGAAGTCGCTCAGATCTTTAGAAAAAAATAGATTGTAGACTGGGATCAAGTGTTCTATGACTGGCAATCTTTCCTGGCGAGAGGTTTAGATTTTCTAGTATACTTACTTAGCTGACTTTGTAAGAGACGCAGAAAAAATCTCTTCCTTGGTGCAAGCCTCGACACCATAACGAACCAAATAGTAAAAAAAAAGTAGCTCTTAAGATATAAATTTGAAAGAGTCACAGTCGTAGGGACGGACAGACGGATGGACGCACAATAGTACATTTTTTTAAATTTGGGGAAATGCGCTAAAACCTTGGTTCTGCGTACGCACATTTTCTTACACGTTTTCAATTATCTTTATAGGAGCAGCTTTTGTTAAAATTTCAGAAAAAAGTGCTCCAGAAATAAAAAGGTGAATTTGCGCATGTGCAATCAACGACCACCTGCAAAAAATTACAAATAGTGGTTTTTGAGATATTGAAATCAGCTTCCTTATTTTAAATGGACGCCATATTGTATTTTTACTCAGTTTGATACAGTTTTTTTCTCTTTCCAACCATGTATAACAACATTTAAAAAAAAACATGGCAAAAATTACAATTTTCATTTTTTCTTCATAGTTGGCCATGGAAACAGCAAACAATTGACATTTTGCAATGTTACAATTGTCTGGCCGGTCAGTAGTTTTATTAAAGAGTTAATTACATAAAAAAATATAATAACGGAATTTAAAATTACAGCAAATGTTCAAAATTTTAAAATTCATTATTAACTAAACACATTCGGCACCGTTTAGCTACTGATTGCAGTTACCTTGCGCAGTGTATACCTGTTAAAAAAATTTTACATTGTTAAATGACAATTAGGCCTCTATGGTAGTTTTGTTTCCATGAAAAAAAAATGAAAATTGTAATTTTACCCATGTTCATTATTTATGAATGATAACTTGTTATACATCGTTCGAAAGAGAAAAAAAACTATCAAACCATTGAATTTTTTAATTCAATGATCAAACTGAATAAAAATCCAATATGGCGTCTATTTAAAATAAGGAAGTAGAAATTTTGAAAAAAAATGTTCTACGTCCGCTGAATTTATCCCATCGAATCTTGCAACTTTTATTTGAAACCTTTTTCGATAGCTCTCTTTGTTACTAAAATATTTGACCTAAATATCGATTTTCACCTTTTTCCAAATGGTTTCTTTTTTGCAAAATATCGCATCAGAATATGTATTGATCAGCATCAAAAACCACATAACTTTGCCCAATTTAACCGAATCTGAGAGTTATAACAACATATAACAAAAAGAGAGCCATGTTATCCTATTCAATTTAAGACACCCTGTATAAAAAAAATAGATGGCGCATGCGCAAACTCGACTTTTTTTTGTGGACCAATGAAACATGTTAGAACATGGATTGCGCGCACACAGAACCTTCGCGCCTTTCCACAAAAATAAACAAAGACTGTTAATGTGGAAATGAGATTTTTGTAAATAGTTTACGATCACTTTTTTAACTTTTCATTGTTTTTTTTTTTTGTAGTACACTCAATCGCATCACGAAACGGCACCAATTGGGCGCTACATTCAGTCAAAGTTTCGCTCGCATTAATAAAATATTCCTCCTTCAATTGTAGGTTTTCATTGGAATTTGGAATCTTCAACGGTAACAATATTGAAATGATATTTAACGAAAATTGAAGAGGTCGGAAAACTTCCCCTCCCAATACTTCGCTTCACCTGATGAATAAATAGATGTTTAGAGGCTCTTGGATAGCGCAAGTGTAAAATAGTAGAGCTCATTTAGGCCAGTAGAAATCTAAAATTCATTTTCGAGTGTGACCATGTTTATTTGGATTGTTGGCCCTTTAATGGATTATGAGTAATTAAACTTTTCATACAGTAGGGACACAGTTTCAATTATAGTCGCTTGAGCTTCAAAGGTTTACCTTTCTCCCTTCTCAATTTCTTGTACAACACCACCACCGGTTGCGTCGCCAGGTCTCCTCGTCTAATACCCTAGACAGCACCGAACGTTTTATGTACAGGGTGGCCAACTAAGAATGCGAACTAACTCAAGTTTGTTTAAATCGGCTCAGCAGTTTCTGAGATACAGGGTATTCTTTACGGAAACCTTTGAATACCCCCCACCACTTCATTTTTAGAGATACAAGAAAAATTGTCAAACAAAAATTGGTCAGATTATCGTCAACTTCAAAGACCGGACATTTTTTTGTTAGGTTAATATAGAGGAATTCACAGAAAAATCACTTTTTTAGATTCCAGATTACAGCCTCCTAGCGGCCATTTCAGAAACTTAAAAATATTTTCCAAGCTTTTCTCGTGGCCGTTTTAGTAATAAATTTTTTTACCACAAGCCTCTACGATGGACAGGTTTCCAGATACAGTACCTCGCATTCTTATTTGGCCACCCTGTACATGCGTTGATGGTCCACTATTTGTACATTCGTCCTTGGACAACACAATGACGTCATGTGTACGTAAATATGGGACATCCTATGATCGTCCACGTAAGTATGTCACATGTATGTCAATATTTGGACATATGGACCAAATTTGGACAAAACTAGTAGCAGATGTGGACATTCAATGTATGTATACCTACTACCTCAAAATCATTGGTCTATTGTACAATCTTGGCCTATCTGGGAAGGCACTTAGAGACTGTATAAAATGATGGGACTACAGCAGGGCCGTAGCCAGGGGGTGCTGAGCACCTCCTGGTCACCACCTGAGCACCCCCTGTGATAAAATGATATTTATGCCAAAATAATAATTATATAGTTTTACGTTGCACATAACATCAAAGACAATAAATTGATATCTTTATTTTCGAATGTCAAAGAGCAAATTTCCTAAAAGCGTACAAAAATTGTCAAAGTATTGTGCATGGTCTGGTATGATTCCACTCTTTTTTCTTAACGCTACACCTCACCGCCTCCTCAAACACTTGGTCCAAATTTGTACGATATTTGGCCGAGCACTCTATGTAGCTTTCCGCCTTTATTTTACGTTTTAACTTCCTCCCCTCCTTTTCAGTGACTATTTCCTTTGTAGGATCCTGCCTTAAGTCAATTTTGGTTCCTGAAAGTGTCTCGGTTATTTTCGGCGGGGGACCATTTGACTCACCCACCCACTAATATAATCGGAGTGTGCGGCATGTGATGTCTGATTTCTGGTGCCCATTTCGCCGCAACGTTCTCGTAGGAGGCGCGACCGGTAACCGAATAGCATATCAAGAAGCAGGTGGTCTGTAAAGAACGTTGCAACAATAAATTTTGATTATTCGCGCTTACATTTGGATAGGACAACGGTCTTAATCTCTCGTAGTCTTCTTGTCCTGCCGTATCCCATAATGCGACATTATATTCCTGGTCATCCACCTTGATAACTTCCGCGTAATTTTCAAATCTGAAAGTTAGCCACTATACCTACACTTGGTGCAGTTAAACGTTTTACACTTACACTGTCGGTACGTACTCTTCGGGAAATTGGTTGTCTTTGTACGAAATCAACAGACACGTTTTTCCAACCATTCCATCACCAACGACTGTAATTTTGACATGTTTTATTTGCGAACCCATTTTATAAGTACTCTAAAAAAATGCGAATAATATGGCCTTGCACACTATTTGCAGTTAAAGCACATTTTATGATTATTACGCTGGTTTAAAGAATGCGGTATGCAAAAATCACATTTTACGTTTATCTAACGGAAAGTGAAAAATGGGGCGTTTCCAGGAGTGAGTAAATTCCTTTTATCACAATTTACACTAAAAAAAATTAAATCCGCAAGTACCGTTTCGAAAAAAGCGCGCACGTAAAAATAGACTTCATGCTTGTACTTTTAAGCTGGTAATTACAGACTATCCATCCGAATGAGCCGTGATGAGAATTCAAGAGGTAATGACTATCACTCAGAGGAAATTCTTATCAGCACGTTATCTAATCTCACTTAGGACAATACTCACTGCTTTTTTAGCCCGCGATAAACGACAATTTTTGGTGTTTTTTTAAATACCATTTTATGAAAACGCTCGCACTAATTCCATTCCTCGTATGTTTTTTTGTGCCTTTTTAAATACTGCACAGTTTCCTTTGATCTTTGTGAATGGACTCGCGGTTCGTGAGTCATTACAATTATTGTATTTATTTAATGAGCGGTCATTTGCGATGTCATAATTTTAAGTGGCCGCGCTAAGCTTTGAGAATTGGGCCATTTTTCTCCCGCATAAAACGCGACTTACCTACTGAAGTAATTAAGACGGTTTTGGGTTCATTAAATTACAAGCACGCGAGAGTTTACCTTTATTCAGTATCGCGCGCGTTGCTCTTGTCGGGACCGTCATAATTAACATAATTCTGCAGTAACAATCCGGAAGTTACATGTTAAATACATATTTATAACCTCTAAGAAGAAAGAGCAACACTTTTATAAGTCTGTCTGAATTGGAATAGGCAAAGTAGCTCAAAATAAGTAATAGAACCCTATAGATAAGATCAAAGCAGAGTAGAGATAAGTACACCAACCATTTTCGCTTTGCGAGTGCCCTTTTAGAGGTTTGGCCACCAATACCCACTCGCCTTTAGTCCATCCGTCCGGATAGCTGTAGTTTGATCAAATTTTAATGGAGAAGCGGTAATCACACTTTCAAAATGGACCAGACAAGACAAAATTTAGTTTAGTAGCTGCATACTTGCCTCCTTTACCTCTCTGAGACCTCTATAGATTAAATTATTATCAAAATAAAACAATATAACAAATTCTAAATATTTCAAGAGTTAATAATAAACTAGTATAAACTGTGCACAAATCTTGTGCAAATAAAGCGCATTTTTTTTTAACCGAAATAGCTTAGTTGGGTACTTGGTACTAAGGCATTGAATTTAATAGTTATAAATTCAATGGTAGTAGCAAGCTATATTTATTCATGTTTACCTTCCTGCTAGATGATTAGGTAGTGGGGAGGTTTCTTTTACACATAAACATTCAAAGGCCGCCTAGTATATGTACATTCAAAATCTACGCCATACAGTGCGTTCGAAATGAGAGGGTTACATCTCTTTTATTTGGAGCAATAAGAAAATTTATTAAATATAATTTTATATGTGACATTATCTATCTGATCGCATATTCAAACTTCTGGTGTAACCGGAAATCGATGCAACTTTGTTTTTCAAATGAAATGCCTATATTTTTTACGATATTTCAAAAGAGCAATCAATTTGCTATACGACAAAATAAAATGTGCATTTGGTTGATATACAAAAAAATAGAGAAATTTGTTTTTCGCGAAGGATCTACGAAGCCTTAGTATAGAACACGGCATGCTAGATTTTATAAATTTTCTAAATATTGCATCACGAATTTCTCCATTTTTTTTACATTCACCATATGCATATTTTATGTTGTCATACTCTTTTTAAATATCGTAAAAAACATAGTAGCATTTGAAAAACAAAAGTTGCATCGATTTCCGTATACACCAGAAGTTTGAATATGCGATCAGATAGATCGTAATGCTACCTATAAAATTACATTTAACAAATTCTTCGTATCTCGCCAAATAAAAGGCATATTGAGGTGGCCCTCTTATCTCGAACGCACAGTATATTGCAAGATGAATGAAGAATTCCCCAAAATATTGTTTTTCCCTTTGTATGTACAGGTATACTCTCCTCCAACATTTTCGGGGTATCACAATTAACTGTTGGTAGTATACTTTTTAGAATTCCCCGTGTTATGCATGTTCGGGAATGAAAAAAAAATGTCTCCATTACCCGAATTTTGAGGGCGGTCGCCATCGAAAAATTTTTTTAATGACAACATGGGTCATTTAAATTCTTTTTCATTCCGATATATGTTTAACATGTCTCTTTAAAGTCCTCCAAAATGCAAATCAATGTGTCGAACCATGTTCCTTTACTATCAGATAATGAAAATCTAATGTTTTTCATTAAAAAAAATTCAAATGTTTACATCACTAGAAAGAGACAAGAAGACGCTTTCAAATGATGACACATGGCCCAGGTTATCACCAAACAAATGCAAAATGGCGGCCGCCCTCAAATTTCAGCAGGAGAGCCTTGTCCCATTACTTTTTACCTATACCCTGTATAGATGTGCTTATTCGAAATGATTCAATTTAAGTAAAGCACGTATTTACCCGTTTAATAGTTATGCCATGGTCATACCTCTGAATGTACATAATCAACGACACCCATTTACTCCCCTACCGACCCCCTGGAATCCTCCCGCCCCCGTGGGGAACCCGTGGACTACACCAATAGATGCGTCTCGTCCAGATGATTCATTTTGCCTCTTTGTGAGTACTTTTCCCCGTATTCGCCTTTAAAGTTTATCACCAAGGGGTATATTTCTTCCAGGCGTCCCGATCCCTTCCTTCGGCAATCCGCTTTTGAGATATAAGATCTGATCACGGTATGGGGTTGAGGAAGAGGGGTATAGTTGGTAGGAATTCATTTTTTCATCGAGACCTTTCTTTAGAGTACCATGAAGAATAAAGTCAGTGCCCCCCCCCCCATTTCCTTCAATTTTGATAAGGGGTAAGAGATAATGGCGGTAGTTAATTGAAAACAGTTACTTTCATTGAGACCTTTAATTCAAATACCGTGAAAGATAAAATGAAATTCGACCCCCCTCCCCCTCACCCACTTATCTACTTATCTCGAAAAGGTGTCGCGCAGGAACGTTATAATTTGTAGAAACCAATTTCTTTCTACGTGACCGTTCATTAGAATACCATGAAGGATAATACGTGCGCTTACCCATCGCCCCCCCCCTCCATTTTCAAAATTGTTAAAGCGCACGGCTAGGGGCATGCGTATACAAAATCTGAGACAAATTAATTGTCCCATGGCTTTACTTTCAGAAACAGAAATAATTAGGGGGGTGGCCTCCCTTAAGACAAATTTGATGGCCGTCTGGCACACCTTAAAATTATAGGCTACCAATCGCAAAAAAATTCCAGAACTCTAGAACCATTCACCTAGAAGTAGTTCAAAACGGCAGAAGTCGGACGGACAAAAACGCAATTCTTAAAAAAATGCGCTAAAAATAAGGGATGGTGTGGTTTTAGAAGTATTTTGATGTGATTGACCTCAAAACTAGTCAACAGCGACAGTTATTGGTGACGCAAGATATATGAGGTCGCGCAGACGCTGACCTATACCTGTTATCGCTTCCCCTAACAGCTCATTCGTTGGCGAAAGTTTAAGCGGTGCGTTGTGTCCATATAGCGTTGTTCCAATGGTAAAATGGGGCGAATGGCAAATGTTTTTCCTTGAAGAGACTCAACTAATAAGGTGAGTTTTTATTTTTGTTTAATTAGGATGCATGTAAACCGCAAAACCACTTCTACTCTGAACGCCAAAACGACAATTTTGATCAAATACAAAAATGTGACTAGACTATATTCAAAAAAATAAATGTGGTTTTTTGAATCCGCGTTTCTGGTCCTTTTCTAGTACCCTGATCGTAACAGCATTAGTCAATTCTACCACGTCAGAATTTGAATTTTGGTTGCTCATGAGGTGACGTAAAAACCCAAAAAAGTAATTATTCGTAAATGCGATTCTATACATTTTTCTTTATCAAAAACTTTCCAAAGTGTGTGTGTTCATTAGAGATAAGGACGTTAGTTATTAACAGATGTGCCGTTGAAGTAAACTATCTAAAATGATGACATTTTTACTAAATAAAAATAAATTTGCTTGCTTTTTATTAAGTACAGTTTCAAATTGCATATTTTTTATGTAACTGGGGGCGGATTTTCCAAAATGTTTAAAGAACGGCAAAGGTTGGCCAAAAAGAGACTGATTTCTAAGCACTATTTTTTTGTACCTACAGAAACGCTAATGGGACTTTCATAAATTAAAAACGAATACATGTCGAATAGACCAGACATTTTAAAAATTTTAATTAAAATTGGGTACTTTAAAGACTTAAAATAGTACAATTCCAAATCAGGTTTAAACTTCGTCTCGAATCGGACGAAAAATTTAGATGTGATGTTCTAAATGCCTAAAAAATGGTATACTTTTTGTGACGTGACGACATCTTCGATTTTTTCATTTTTGACTCTTTCAAACTCTTCAGCTTTCCAATTCATTTACCAGAAGCTGTGAAGCAGCCTTGATTTTTTTAGAATTCGTGGGTTTCGGTTTTTCTGGCATCTTCTGTTGCTTTTGTTGAATTCGTCACTTGTCTCTCCTTCTACCGGCGCGACATTTGTATAGATCTTCAAAATAATTCTTCCGAAGGAGAATCAATAGACAATTGATTGTGGGCCGAAGTTGGTCATTAAGACTGCAACTGCAAAAAACGATGTTACATTATATCCTTCTAACGGGCGATCAAAAATGAGTTGCTGTCGAGTCGCCTTTGGAATTTTAAGTTAAGTACGATTTGCCATGTAAACAAAAATTCCAAAAGTGACTCGACAGCAACTCATTTTTGATCGCATGGTAGTAAATAAGACAGCGATTCCTCTGATTTAGTGACAGTCTATTTAGGATAAGAACCTAGTTCACATACGTATTTTGTAGTGTCATTTTTTATTTAAGAGAACAAATGGTTTTTTTTTCCTTTAAATTATGTATTTAATAAATAATAGCTTTTTAGTTATTTATTAGACAAGATGATAAAGGGTCGTTTTAACCATCGAGTGAAAGTTATTTCACGAGGTGGTTAGTTTCGCTGTAGCTGTATAACAGAAAACTTTATAGCAAAAGCCACATGCTTCTGAAAATTCTATAGGTATTTAATTTAGACGTCCAAAATAGCAAGCTTATGTTCTCTTGTCGTTTCCATGGAAACAACATTGTATTATGTCCTGAACTTCATTTTATTTTGTGTTCCGCGTCACATTTTTTTAAGAAAGCCAGATGCAATTGGAATGCACAATGTTTGTTTCATTTTATTCTTACTGTTAAATGAATAAAATATGAAGGAAACGCTTCGACTTGTAAGTTTCAATATAATTAAATAATATATAATAATACTGCAATCGGTTCTCGACTACTCGTCTTCTTTAGATGCTTAGTCAGCCGCTGTTTTTTCTGTGTCTTTTCGGCATCTTTCCCTTAGCGTTTCTTGGACATGTTGAAATATTTCAAGTTTTTCTATGTTTTTGAGAGATTGATAATTCTTGTTCCATTATCCCTAGCACTCTCATGATAGTCTTTGAGAAAAAGTGATAAATCTTCGTAAAGTACTGGGGGTATTCCAGACACCCCCGCCCCCCCTATTGGATCTCCATGCGGGTTATTCTTCACTGATATTCATTTAGAAGTAGACATAGGGGTTTGTGTGTATTCTTTTCCCTATGTCTACTTTTAAATGACAACCCCTCTTCTGAAAGACGCCTAATTTTATGCAACCAAAATAATTTGTTAAAACAAATGAAGATCTGGCTGTCATATTAATTAATATTATTGTTTTGTCTTCCGTATTTTTATTTTCGTTTGTGGGAGATGTATTCAAATGAAGAAAAAGTTGATATTGTAAATTGGTAGAGTGCCGTAAGAGATATATTCTGTGTTGATCACTTTAGTGGTTGTTTAAATGCAATTCACATAAAACACCATAAACAACCCTCAATTTTAACGGAGGATATGAAACTAAATGTTTTAATTTTTGTGGAAGAGAATCCCATATAGCAGCCGAACTTAATATCTCTTCATCATAACCTAAAAGCATATTATTTACTGTCGCTTTTATTAAAATCCAGTATGACAGTGCAGAATGCGTGCGCATGTCATTTTGGTTGCATAAAATTAGGCGTCTTTCTGAAGAGATTTTGTCATTTAAAAGTAGGCATATGAAATCGCCATATCTACTTCTAAATGAAAAACGAGGGATCGATAATTCTTTCTCCGCTATCCCTAGCAGTCTCATACGGTAGTCTTTTGGAAACAGTGATCAAATCTTCGTAATATGTTCACCCAGTCTTCAAGACTCATGTTAGTTTTTGGGAAAGGACTATCAGATCTTCCTTTTTTTACGGGGTATTTTATACTTCATAGGATTGTGGTTCAAATCTTTGTAATATGGTGCGAAATACTCCCCACCTGCCACCGGTGCTACATTTTCCCAGATAAGTGCTCACAGCCTTCAAGATTTTTGATAGTTTTTGGGAAAGGACTATCAGATCTTCTATATTCTATACTCCACACTAAACATTGTAGTACTGGGTGATCCTGGGAGTAGGGAATATTCCCCAGCAAAGCAGCGCATGATAATTCTCCATTTTACCCGGAGATTAGCGCTCTCGTGGTAGTTTTTGGGAAAGGACATTCGAAGTGTTTTTGCTACTATACAGGCTTTTTTTATAGGCACACCCTTTTTCTGACTGTTTCACAGAACTCTCCTAGGGCTGGTTCTACAATGCAGGTACCTAGCATAAACGTCCACGCGCGTCAACCAATGGGATACTTGTTGCTTTGGTAGTTATTCCAAGAATAGCGATATTCTGCAAATAGGCGGCCCAGAGGATGTCAGTATATTAAACTCTTTATCTATACTCGCTGTGTAGGCTAGTCAAAATAGGTGGTTAAGGTAGAAAAAATTAGTAACAAAGTGATCTCTGCGGAAATGAGTACCCAATAGGGTCCCTTATTAACCCCTCAAAAATCGCACTTTGTCGCATTGGTGGAACTTGGAAAAAAATGGCCGCCATCTTGATTTTTTCGAATTTATTAAATATTTCGTAAAGTATACATTATATCAAAAAAACTCAAGAGACTTTTTTTATGGAGAATCAAAAGTTAAAATACGCAATAATTGGGTAATTATTCACATCTGTGTCGAGACATAGATGTATTTCAAAAACTTAATGCAGATATAGCAGTTTTAATTAAATCAGGACTTAAAATTATTTTAAATCTTTGCCTTGAAGTCATTCGCATATACAGGGTTGTGACTTGCGTAACACATCATAGGGATTTAAATGTAAAATTCATAACATGCGATTATTGGTTCCCCAAATTATTTTAGAGCAAAAATGTATTAAGGTTTTTTTTAGAAACGCCAATCAACAGTAGGTATTGGTTTTCAATTTTTTTCATATAGACGGAAAATTGGAAAAATAAAACCCGCAACTTTTTCAATAATCTGCATTGCCATGGAATTTTCTAAAACAAAAAGATATCCAGTTATCAATTAGCAGCAGATCGAAATGGATCTTATGATCGACTTGGTTACTGTCTTGCAGTTAATGGTGACTTATTCGAACATTTATTGTAAATTGTTATATTAGGAAACCGTTTTTAGTAATTTGGTCTTTCTTTATGTTGAATTCGCTGTTCTAATAAATGTAATACTTTTTGAGAATTTGATTTGTTTTATAGTAGACATTCCATGGCTTGACGGATATTGGCGTAGTTTTTCTATTATAAAATTCCATGGCATCACAGATTATTGAAAAAGATGGGGGTTTTAATTTTCCAATTTTCCGTCTTTATTATGCAAAAAATTGAAAACTAATACGGTTGATTGCCGTAAAAAAATTTTTCCTACAAAAAACCTTAATACATTTTTGCTCTAAAATAATTTGGGGAGCCAATAATCGCATGTTATGAATTTTACATTGAAATCCCTATGATGCGTTACGCAAGTCACCACCCTGTATAGTGTGTGACGTAACTGGTTAATATCATGAATCTTCTTTGGACACCGGTACAGATTTAAAATAATTTTAAGTCCTGATTTAATTAAAACTGCTATATCTGCATTAAGTTCTTGAAATACATCTAAGTCTCGACACAGATGTGATAATTACCCAAATCATATAAATTTCAATAACTTTTTTGTTTTTTGATCAATAGACTTAAACTTTTTTTAATATAGGTAACTTTTGATTCTCCATAAAAAAAGTCTCTTGAGTTTTTTTGATATAATGTATACTTTACGAAATATTTAATAAATTCGAAAAAAATCAAGATGGCGGCCATTTTTTTCCAAGTTCCACCAATGCGACAAAGTGCGATTTTTGAGGGGTTAATAAGGACCCTATTGAGTACTCATTTCCGCAGAGATCACTTTGTTACTAATTTTTTCTACCTCACTTGTATAAACCTGCTTAGATTGACCAGCCTAGTGGCAGGGGGCGAGTGTCTTTGAGGGCAAAGCTCTTTGAGTTCGAATTTCCCTGGCGGGGAATGGTACTTACGATGGGAGTAATAGTAATTTATTATTTTTAAAATTCCCTAAGCCGTCCCTGTACCTGACCAAGTTACTTCTCCAAGGATGTAATAAGAAAAGGTGGGCCCATTGATAATTTATACGTTCATTTGAATTTATAAGCGCACAAATGTCATTCTCAATCAATTCAATTACAACAAAGTACGCTTACTAAGCAAATATTCGATTCATACGCAACTTTTAATGATGCGTCGAGCATATAACCTACAGCTTGACCTTTTGTAGATTCGTATCATTCCATGGTTTGTTATGAACCTTTAATCAGCACCATGCTTTCAAATTAACTGTTAACAACAGCAGGAGGATTAACAGCTTTAGATTACTTTTAAAAACCGTATTTTTGCCGTATTATAGTAAAGTTTTATTAAAAGACACACACAAAAATTCAGATTTATTACAATTTTAAATTAATTCCTAAACGTACGTGACTTTCACCAATTTGAACATGGCTGGTAAGTACTTACACTAATTTTTTCCAGAATTGTAAAAATTGACGATTCATTCTAACCTAGAACCAAATCCCTACGATTACCTACTCAAAAAGGTCATTATTAGCGGAAAGGAGTATAATTACTACGACATAGCCTCCTTGGGTGAGAAATACAGTAAGTCCACTCGACTTTTACGGACCCTACTACACCCAAATTTTTCTAGAACGACTACCCTATTCGATACGTATCCTCTTAGAGTCGGCCGTACGTAACTGTGATAACTTTCAAGTAACGCAAAAGGATGTTGAGAGTATCCTCAACTGGGAACACAACCAACGGGACGAAAATGGTATCGAGGTCGCGTTTAAACCGGCTCGTGTTATTTTACAGGTGAGTCTTTTACAGTGAGATTGCTTGGCAATGACGTTTTTTGTAGGATTTCACGGGCGTACCTGCGGTCGTCGATTTTGCGGCGATGCGAGATGCGGTCAAGAGACTGGGGGGTGATCCCCAAAAAATTAATCCCATCTGTCCGGCCGATTTAGTTATTGATCATTCGGTGCAGGTCGATTTTGTGCGATCGTAAGTCTTGCTCGATAAAAAAATTGAGAAGCAGGTTAACTCATAAGATTTTTTGAAAGTTGCGTAAGGTTATTACATTTCGTTTGGTTAGTTTGATGGTTTTTAACGTTTAGCCTCCTCTTAAGGAATGATAGCCCTAATGAATAGTGAGCGACTTCATGCTCATTACAACTTTTTGCTCGTTCAAGATCTAGAAACTTAGATAAAAACGAAAAGAGTAGAATATGTTAAAAGGACTTGATTAATGGTTAATTGTTAAATTTTAATTGTGCAGTGTTTTCTTTGTTAAAAGAAATAGGTAGGTCCCTATGGTCCTATCACCGACATTTTGTTTACAATCGCCTTTTTTTATTGTGTTATCCTTTGTCATTTTTTTTGTGCCTGACCCTTGTGAGAATGAAGTTAGGGTTGTGTTAAGTATCGTTGGAATATTGTAAAAGGTGAAAAATAGCCAAAAGAAATTTGATTCGGCTCAAAGAAACACCAATATACAGGGTCATTCTTGACCAGCGTCAGTTAGAAACATATGGAGAACCTTTCAAAATGTCTTAAGGGTTTTGGCATATGATGAATTGAACTAAAATATCTTCAAGATGGCGCCACTTCCGTAAATACCGGAAGTAGACATCAACTTTGTTATTTTAAATAGGGACCCCCTATTTTTTCTTCATTTTCGGATTCTACGTCGAATTTGGAGTACAACGATATCCCGTAGTTAACCTTTTACTCCAAAGGCTTCGTCGATATTCAAGTTTTTATGTCAAAAATTGAATTTGCAGGGGTAATTAAAAAAATTTGTTAATCGAAAACGGTGAGAGATATTGCAAAACAGTTTTCACTGCTTTATAATAATAGTTTATTTACCCAACAGGCTGGAGCGGACTGGGTACTTACGGGCCAGGTGCAATTGCATAGGTTACGAGCCATTAAAGTATTAGTGTAATGAAGAGGTGGGGGAGGGGGGGAGCGGGAGCTCTGTTGCACCATACAATTTTTTGCTTCATTTTAAAGTATTCCTTTCTCGAAAATCAAATAGAATAGTTTTTTTAAATTGCAGCTATAACTGTGTTTCAACGGCAAAAAATGATGAATGCATTTAAAAAATTATAAATTATAATTATAAATTTCCAACGGGCCATTACGACCTACAGGCCAGGTGGTAATCGCCACCTGCCTCCACCCCCCCGGGCCAGTCCGCCCCTGCCAATAGCAACAACCAATGACAGTGTAATTTTACATCTTCTAGCATACTTTAATACATACAGGGTGGGCCATTAGTGTGTGGGTGGACGATTGTGGGTTTATTAACGCGCATATTTAAAATTCATTGTGGGGGAATGTTGAAGGACCCTTAATGCTACAACCTAAAAATATTTTCACAGAAATTGCAATTGTTATAAAGGGTGATTTATATCAAAGTTGCATTTTTTAATGGAGCCCCCTGTATATTATTACATATTTTGATTTGGTCAATTTTAGTGTGAGTTTATGACACATGATATCTAATATAAGTCGTTTAGCCGCAATTCGTCGTTTTTTCAAAAAGTAGATGTCCAGTAAAAATTGAATATCGCAGTTATCATAAAACTTAGAAGGCTGTGACTTTGCAGTGGTACTAAACATGTTAAAAATCACTCCGTCAATTTTCAAAATTTCGATTAAAGGTAACTTGGTTTTTTTAAATAGAACCACCAAGTTTTTTTACCGCATCAAATGTTGGATTTTATTACCTTTTTAACGATATAAGCATGTCAATATTACATATTTTTTGTAATTCAACATTTTCTAATAATTCACAGTGTCTTTCAATTTTCAAAGCCTCTCAGTAATTAGAAGGCCGTTAAAAATTATAAACAATTGAATTTATAAAAAATTTACTCCACATAAAACAAAACAAAATCTAAAAAATCGAAATAAAAAGTTTAAATAAGAGAAAAATACTTATTTCAATAAATGTTCAAGACCACACATTTGTCGATGGGTTTAGAAAATCATTCTTTGACACGACGAAGCGCCTCTGGCGTTATGGATGTGAAAGCATTACGAATGCTCTTTTGTTATTGGGACTTCTTTGCGTACAGTTCCTTGCACGTATCCCCATCAGAAGAAGTCCAGTGGTGTAAGGTCTGGAGAGCGCGTTGGTCAATTGTTGAATCAGCCATTCTTTAACGTTTATAGCAAAATGAGGTAGGGCACCCTCGTGCTGAAACCACATTTCTTCTACGATGTGCACCAGAACATTGTGTAGAAGAGCAAAAAATTGAATACTTAAAAATTTAAGTCAAGAGCACCGTTTAAAATATGTTATTCTAATTCCATTTTTCTAACAAATTAACTTAACTAATCAACAACATAATTGTAAATGCCAATGAACTAAACTTTTACTTACTTTTTGAAAAAACAACGAATTCCGGCTAACCGACGCATTTTAGATATCATGTGTAATAAAAAAAGTCACTAAAATGGACCAAGGAATCGAAATATGTAATACATATCTACTAGATCAAAAGTGACAGCCCTTTGAATTTTTTGTCCATAACTTTTGATTGAGACGTCTAATCGAAAAAGTACGAATCGTTTTGGATTCTACGCGCCAAAATTAATAAGAAACAGTTTTTTCCCGAGAAATTTTGGTGCAGTCGATTTTTGGTAAAAAAGGAAGGTTACACTGCCTTTTTTTGACTCGAAGAAAAAAATTGTCTCAGATCGACCGGAAAAGAATATTTTCTTATACAGGGTGTTACACGACCGTTCGAAAAAAAAAAATCGGGTTGTAGAGGGCATCAAAACAAGCACTTTTTCCAAATAAACCGAGGGTCCAACGTGTTTCGTTTGGGAGCCACCCCCCAAAGAGTGTTGAAATCTGCATTTCTTCTTTTATTTTTTTCTCAGCAACCATAAGAGTTACAAAGTCGGGTGGCATGTCTTTGAATAGGTTTTTGGGTATGCTCTTTCCGATTTTGCAATTTTTTTTTCAAAATTCCTACCCTTAAAGGGCGCACCCCTAAACTAGGGTGCAAAAAAAAATTCTGATTTCGACGAAATTTGGTATCTGGGGGTTTTTTAACATGAAAATCACGAATCTGAAATTAGTTTTTGAAAATTCGAAAAAAAAAGTTCCACTGCAATTCTTGGCGGGAAAACGAAAATAGAGATAATTCCACGAAATTTGTTGTGTACATACTAAACGAGTTAAGGAACAAAACTGTCGAACAGTTTTTTAAAATAACTTTTCAAACAAAAGTTATACTCATTTGAATGTTGGTCCTTCCGGTCGCGAAGTGTCCCAAGCCTACTAGTAAGCCCTAATTTCGCATGTGTTGGTTGACAATGTCGCAAAAACAAAAGATTAACGGTTTGAGTCGATATTTTGTTATTTGGAATTAATTCGGTCATTAAATGATAAAAAAATTCGATGTATCGATTAAAACACCTACCAAGGTATCTTAAAGCGCTGATCGATTATTTATTATCTAAATAAGGTAGGGGAAAAAGTCAAATCACTTTCCGTATGATTCTTTTTCACTATGATCAAAAATTTTCATAATCTTAGGTTGAAAAATAACTTCCAAAAGAACACGCTCCTTTTAAGGACAAATCGAAAAGGTACATTAAATGAATGTGAAGTTAGTTGTTATTTTTATTTCTTCCAATTATCAATTTACCTAAAAACAATGGAATGTTTACTTATTAGGTTCGTCCTTATTGTAAAACGTCAGTTACGTCGTTTTTTGTGTTGCGTTCTTTTGTTTTTGCGACATTGTCAACCAACACATGCGAAATTATGGCTTACTAGTAGGCTTGGGACACTTCGCGACCCGAAGGACCAACATTCAAATGAGCATAACTTTTGTTTGAAAAGTTATTTTAAAAAACTGTTCGACAGTTTTGTTCCTTAACTCGTTTAGTATGTACACAACAAATTTCGTGGAATTATCTCTATTTTCGTTGTCCCGCCAAGAATTGTAGTGGAACTTTTTTTTTCGAATTTTCAAAAACTAATTTCAGATTCGTGATTTTCATGTTAAAAAAACCCCAGATACCAAATTTCGTCGAAATCAGAATTTTTTTTGCACCCTAGTTTAGGGGTGCGCCCTTTAGGGGTAGGAATTTTGAAAAAAAAATTGCAAAATCGGAAAAGAGCATACCCAAAAACCTATTCAAAGACATGCCACCCGACTTTGTAACTCTTATGGTTGCTGAGAAAAAAATTAAAGAAGAAATGCAGATTTCAACACTCTTTGGGGGGTGGCTCCCAAACGAACCACGTTGGACCCTCGGTTTATTTGGAAAAAGTGCTTGTTTTGATGCCCTCTACAACCCGATTTTTTTTTTTCGAACGGTCGTGTAACACCCTGTAGAATGTAGCCTGTAGAATCCATAATTTCAAACAGTTCCAAGATCGGGCTACTAGATCAAAAGTTACAGCCCTTTGAATTTTTTGTCGAAATTGGTTTTTTGCCCATAACTTTTTCTTGAGACGTCTAATCGAAAAAGTACGAATCGTTTTGGATTCTACGCACCAAAATTAATTGGAAAAAGTTTTTTCCCGAGAAATTTTGGTGCAGTCGATTTTTGGTAAAAAAGGAAGGTTTACACTGCCTTTTTTTTGGCTCGAAGAAAAAAATTGTCTCAGATCGACCGGAAAAAAATATTTTCTTATAGAATGTGGCCTGTAGAATCCATAATTTCAAACAGTTCCAAGATCGGGCTACTAGATCAAAAGTTACAGCCCGTTGAATTTTTTGTCGAAATTCGTTTTTTGCCCATAACTTTTGATTGAGACGTCTAATCGAAAAAGTACGAATCGTTTTGGATTCTACGCACCAAAATTAATTAGAAAAAGTTTTTTCCCGAGAAATTTTGGTGCAGTCGATTTTTGGTAAAAATGGAAGGTTATACACTGCCATTTTTTTGGCTCGAAGGAAAAAATTGTCTCAGATCGACCGAAAAAAAATATTTTCTTATAGAATGTGGCCTGTAGCTTGTATATACAGGGAGTTCCATTTAAGAATGCAACTTTGATATAAATCACCCTGTATAACAATTGCAATTTTGTTGAAAATATTTTTAGGTTGCAGCCTTAAGGGTCCTTCAACATTCCCTCACAATGAATTTTAAATATACACTCGTTAATAAACTCATAATCTTTCACCCACACACTTATGGCACACCCTGTATAAGTTGGTATGGGGAATCGAAAACGTCCTATTTAGGTTTTGATCTGTAACCAACTTCGGCTGTTGAGGGTGTCAACGGGGCTACATGATATGACGTCATAATTGATAATGACCACTTCACCACTTTTATGACGTTGGCTCCCAAACGTTGGGCCCTCAATTTAATTGGAAAAAGTGCTTGTTTTGATACCCTCTACCATCCAATTTTTTACATACATATATGTATGTAACACCCTGTATATGCGACGAAACTAGTCAATTTTATAACGTTTGTATACTACGACGCCGTTTCAATTTGTCGAATAACACATTATTTAAAAAAATTTTATTTTCACCGGGAGCTACAGCGACTACACCCAATCCAATGATGTTAACGAATTTTTTTGATCTTCTAGTTTTTTTTTGCCAACGAAATCCATGTAGCGACTTCTTTGGAACATCCTGTATACACCTAGGAAGTCGAATTTTTTTCCATAATTTGGGTAGTGAGGAAAAAATTTTGAAATTTTTTAAAACAATCTATTTTACTTGGGAGGCTTCAACTTTATTAGTACTAAACAGCTTCTGATAAAAATAACGCATTTTTACCCTCCACCCGGGGCTGTTAGAGTGACCCCCAATTTCTTATTGCGGAATTTACATTTTTTTCTTAAGTCTAACCCTTTAGGCTCCACAAGGCGTTAAAGTTCACAAACCGACACATTTTTTCAGAATCGATGCGAACTTGCTTCAAAAAGATCTCGAGATCGAATCATTTTTAACGAAATTAAAAATACAATTTGAGTAAACAGTTGACTTTACTATACAATAATATTTGCTTCTCAATTTTTTTTATCTTCGAGGCCAACTTCAGAGTTGTAAGTACAAGGATTTTTTTTAGGGCGGATGCGTTACAGAAAAATCAGGATTTGGAGTTTGAACGCAACAAAGAGAGGTTTATGTTTTTGAAGGTTTGTTTGCTTTAAGCCTTGTTGACTAACTGTAATTGCATATGTTCTAGTGGGGAGCGAAGGCGTTCGACAATATGTTAATCGTCCCGCCCGGCAGCGGAATAGTCCACCAGGTCAATTTGGAATATCTCGCTCGCGTCGTATTTTCCGACAAAAACTCGATGTTGTACCCCGATACCGTCGTCGGCACAGACTCCCACACGACCATGATTAACGGATTGGGAGTACTCGGATGGGGGGTCGGTGGAATTGAAGCTGAAGCCGTTATGCTCGGGCAGGCCATCAGTATGCTCTTGCCTCAGGTCGTCGGTTACTACTTGCACGGGTCGTTAGGCCCGTACGTCACATCAACGGATCTAGTCTTAACAATCACAAAGGTACCAAGTGCTTTGGACTTCTCGATTCTACTCGTGTTTTTTTGTAGAATTTGCGTCAATTGGGAGTCGTGGGGAAGTTTGTCGAATTTTACGGGCCAGGTGTCGCAGCTCTGTCCATAGCGGATCGTGCGACAATTGCCAACATGTGTCCGGAGTATGGTGCTACAGTCGGCTTTTTCCCAGTTGACACGTATTCGTTAGATTATTTAATACAAACAAGTAAGCGTCAAGTTTAGCAGTCGACTGTTAATAAATTACTACATTTTTGCAGATCGTTCCAATCAACAGATCGAAATGATCAAAACATATCTAAGTGCTACCGGTCAATTGCGCGACTACGAATCTGGAGAGGAACCTGTATTCAGCGAAAGCGTGTCCTTGGATTTGGCAACGGTGGTGTCATCTGTGAGTGGACCGAAACGACCAAACGATCGGGTTTCGGTAACCGACATGAAAGTCGATTTCGCAAACTGTTTAAGAAATAAGGTAAGTATTTTCATATCGGAGTTATCTTGAGGAATCGCTTTCTGCGATTTATCAGTTACATTTTGGAAATGTGCCGCGAAAATATACAGGGTGAAACAATAAAAACAAAATACATTGGTTTCTTTGGCAAGTTGCCAACCGGTTATTTTCACATTTCTTAACAAGCAATGAAAAACTAATATAATATCAATATGTGAAATTTCTCATGTTTCATTTGTTTGTATTTTTTTGACAGTTCCTGATCCACACAGCATCCTGTTCCTTTTGACCTAGATGCCTGAAAACCAATCCTATAAAGAACCAAATTCCAAGCGATTCACCACTTCTTCCAATGTTTATTGTGCACACCGATGGGCAGACACACAACAGTGCTAAACCATAGAGAAACCTTAATAAAGAAAATCTGGTCAATAGGTGGTCTAGGAATCGAATTGTTATTCATGAAGTTGAAAGTGCAATCTTTAATTTGATTTACTGTAATTTTGTACTGAGCAATACAAATTTTGTGCTAGTATTTGATTTTGATGTAAAATTGAAAGTGGTTGTGTTACTTAATCTGCTATTTTTTGTTGTAAATGTTGTAATACTGGTACGGTTTTTGAACCAGGCTCCAACTTCGTACCTTCATTTGATATTTGGAAATTGGAATTCGTTTTTTATCTTAATATTAACTCATTTTGTGCTACTTTTTGGAATTTTGAGTTACTTGAGTGGTTCTTCAAGTAACACGTGTCATTAAAATCCTCTCTCTCCATTTTTGTTACTACATCATACAAGTTTTACACAATATTTTTTCTGAAACTACAATCAAAATTAAAAAATTATCGTATGCAAAAATGAAGGTTGACACACAGCAATGCGGGTTATGTTTCAATTTTAAATGTCATGATTAAGATTAACGCAGCAATTGTTTTTTACGAGGTTTTTTTACTTTCCTCACTAGAGAGGAAAATCACATTTTCTTTTCTTCACCCTTTTTAGAGACGAAAGTAGGTGTTTCGAAAGTAGTTTCAGGAAAAAATTTTATTATTTCTCGAATCTTGAAAGAGTTGAGAATTATTTTCAGATTCCAAAAAAATTAAGAATCTTTTCTTTATCGACACATGAAAACAAATTTTATAAATACTTCATAATGAGTATTGAAAGTGAAGTACAGAGTGGTCCAAATTGGACACTTTCTTATGATAACATCCTTTATTTTAAGAGAGAGAAAATGGACCTAATCTGGAGTTCAATTTTAAAGAGAAAATCACGGGCACAAACAGAATTCAGCTCTAATTGTTAGGCCGCGAGGGGGCGTTTCTCTAATTTAGTCGATTTCTTTAATGCCCCATAACTTCCTTATTATCAAAGATAATTGATTTTGGCAAAACGTTTCTTACAGCACTTTTTATGTAGAATCCATCGCGATACACAGTTTTTATACGGAGTGCTTGGTTTTTTATACGACTCTAAACTACATTTTTTCATACGGACCACGCTATATATTCGAAAACAGCGTAAAATTTACTTAAAAACATGATTTATCAATTGTTATTTTTATATTAAATTCCATGGCTAACACAAGATGGCAGGATTGTTTAAAACGACAATTTCTTGGTTATCTGTATTATTTATGTATACAGGGTTAAGAAAAATTTCGAGAACGTTCGATTATTTCAATATATACAGGTGTTATCAAAAAACGTTTTATATAAAAGTTGTAGAGCTGTTAAAAATCTGCACAACTGTGATAAATTGAAATATAGGGTCGCCCACAAAGTTGTGGAGAATGGTAGTTATATTTTTTACAACTTTTATAGAAGACATTTTTTGATAACGCTTGTGTATTTTGAAATAATCGACTGTTTTGGTAATCTTTCCCTTTTACACTGTATATTATATGACTTATTTGTTTTATTCACAAAAGTTTTCACGTTTTTTGTGTGTTATTTTAAATAAAAAATATTTGGAACTAACAATTAAAGTCACTAAATATAGAAAGTACCGCAATCCATTGGGCTCGTGTGTTAGAGAGAGAACGCATGATTTTTGCCCAAAAATGGCGGAAGTTACCAGATTCTAGTAAATTTAATGTTAGGGATTGTTCCACTTGTTTGGAGATATCGTATATATTTTTATAGAACATGACAGTACTATGAAGTTAGGTTATAAAAAATGACAGCTATTCAGATTTTATTTGTCAATTTTTTTAAGTTGGCAACAAATTTGCCCAAAAATGGCGGATGATTGCGGTACTTTCTATAGGAGCGGATAAACATCATAACAAATACCAACGTTGCCAAATTTAACCATCTGATTAATGATATGTTAGATAGATTTGTGGTTATGTTTCTTCGTCTTTATCAGCTTGATGTTTAAGTCTCGTAAGTCTCGTTTTGTGTGGTTTAATATCTAGTGACTTTACTAACAATTAAACGATCCTGCCATCTTTTGTTCGCCATGGAAACCTAGATGTCTGCAATAAAAAATATATTCTAATAGGTAAAATGCAATATTGCAAATAATATTTAATATAAATATAACAAGTTAGGAAATATTACGCTATTTTCAAAAGCCTTGAGAAACGCCCATAAAAATTGAGCTCTATTCTATTCATTCTTAAATCAAAGGACATGAAGCCATCGAGCGAGCGAACGTCTTCTTTTAAGCCCTTTGTTAGGACCTCTCTCAAGAGGCGTAGTGTCTCGATATCTGACGGTACCGAGGAACCTTCACCTGAAACCAAACAGTGGTTAAGGATGACTCAAAACAACGCTCTTTGTTTAGTTAGAACATGTAAATGCTCTGAAGGGTAAATGGTGAGGCACAATGGGCCTCTGGTGTGCCTAAGTGCTGCCCGGTCGGGCTCCCATGCGCATGGGGCGAGCGTGAAAGATGTAAGCTTGTAGCCGCTATCCTCGTCTAGAGGGCCAGAGATAAAACAAAATGCTTTGGTATATAGTGCCTACTCTGATGTATAAACATGTAATTAATTAATAAGAAAAAAACTTGAATAACCTAAAAATTATGAACTTTAAGCACAGGACACCTCGTATAAAAATTGAAGAGAACACAAAACACAATCGAAAATTTGAAAAATAATAGTTATGGTACTTTGAATAAATGACATTGAAACAAGTACAAATATTCAGGATGTTCTATTTAAAAAATCATTTATTTATTGACACCGTAAAAATGGGACACCCTGTACATTCAAAAATAATTTCTGTAGATCCCTAACCATCTATAGTTGACATTTGTACACAAGTTTTAAAAATCTTTTTTACCGGGTATAATCTAGGAAACACGGACGCACTGTTGCAGGACCCTGTATATGACCAAATACTAATAGCGTTTTCGATTGGCAAAACTCGTGCTGCACGAGTGCAATTTTTACGTTCCATTGGTAACTTTAGGGCAATTTTCTGTGTTCCATTGGCAAATGTGATGCAACAATTACGCACTCAGTGCAAATTTCGACGCACGAGGTCCGAGAGATCGTGCAGCTAATCTTCAAAACAAAAATGTGCGACAATTTGAATTTGTTTCTTCCCTTGGAGAGTTTTTTGTCGTCATCTAGCGCTAGCGAAGATTATGAACTAGCCATAACTTCTATTTTACAAAAAGTTGCACTTACTCATTAAACTGAACGCCAAAAATTGGTCCTTTACAGGAATTTCAAATTTATATTCCTCATCGTTTATCATAAATATACTGAAATCGTTTCAGTCATTTTTTAGAATAGAGATTTGTCGATTACCGAAATCTAAATGAGGTTATGGACAAATGACAACAAATATTTATGTTCCATTGAGAGCAATTTTCACATGAATTTTTTCAATTTCTCGTGCAACACTCGTGCAGTACGAGTTTTGCCAATCGAAAACGCTATAAGTATTGTATTGATTCGAAAATTTTTAGTGGCTTTTTAAAAACTGGGAAATTTTGCAAATTGTAACTTTTGGCTCTTCCGTTTCAATAGGTTGCTGACCCCTGCTCTATGGCAAATATAAAAAAATGTCCGTCATTTTTTTTTAAATTTTTATATAATACACTGTAGTTTCGACTAAAATAGGATACACTGTACTGTATGGGTACACTAAATTCTTGTTGTAGGGCCTAGAATTTTGTGTTGTTGTGCCTACATCGAAACACTTATCCCATGCCTGCTTCGAATTATAAACGACACCAAAAAATGGCAAAGAACACTCACACATAGAATCTAATGGTGTAGAAACAATTTTTTTGAGAATTAGTAAGGGGCTATCAAAAATGAGTTGCTGTCGTCGCCTTTGGAAGTTCAAGTTAAGTAATTTCCCATGTAAACAAAAATTCCAAAGGTGACTCGACAGCAACGCGATTTGTGGCTATGTGATTTAATTCCACTTGACACAGTTCTTCACATATAACCGATACTGTAAAAGATTCCAAGATCCACGCAACAACCCTATTTCATACAGGGTGGTGCCCTGCATCACGCATCATAGGGATTTCAATGTAAAATTCATAACATGCGATTATTGGCTCCCCAAATTATTTTAGAGCAAAAATGTATTAAGGTGTTTTGTAGAAAAAAATTTTTTACGTCAATCAACCGTTTTAGTTTTCAATTGTTCGCATAATAAAGACGGAAAATTGGAAAAATAAAACCCGCATCTTTTTCAATAATCTGTGATGCCATGGAATTTTATAATATAAAAACTACGTCAATATCCGTCATGCCATGAAATGTCTGCTATAAAACAAATTAAATTCTATAAAAAAGTATTATACAGGGAGATCAATAATCATATGCTGCGCCGCTCTTATAAAATATCACATTAGTAATAATTTGCCGCAACCAGGTATATGTGTACCAATACAAAACATAACCTATAATTTCACAAACCATAATTTGTGATTCTTATTACTTTCGTCCCTTTCAAAACGGCTTTTTTCAAGACTACCAGTTTCTTTCGAATATTTACAAGGTGGGTAAATGACTTGTAAATTACAAACAAACGTTTTTTTAGTTGTAGCTTGTAATAGGCAATAGGTTTACTCCGACAAGCCTTTTTACTTTAGAAGAGAATAAGATGCGTTTGCAGTCCTGTTTCCGTAATGGGACTAAAGACGAAAGTGGAGTTTGGGAGTACTCGATACGTTTGTGTATACAGGAGTTTCGATAAATGATTGTCAACCATGACGAGGATTACAACAATATACGCCGAAATGCTCATCGTTTACTTGAGCGGTTTTACATACAGGAAGTCTTGCTTCTGGGAAGTCACCTGGCCGCTTAGTGATTGCTAATAAGAAAAGAGTGGATCTCTGTCTTAATAATGGTGGCCGGCACTTCGAACAGTTGTGATAGTGTGCATGTAATTTATCCAATTACTTCGATATTAACGAGTTGTAAAAGAAATAAAATAGTTTCAATTTTTGTAGTAATTTGCTATTCGTGTAGTTCCACATAATTTGGAAACTTACAAGGTTGTTAAATCGTTGATTTATGTTAATAATATGGTTCAACGTCAAAAGTTTACTTTAAGGTTATGTTTTAGTATAGGTGCACCACGCCTGTTGCGGCAAATGATTACTAATGTCATAATTTACTGAAGCGGCGCAGCAAATCATTATTGATCGCACTGTATTTGGAACAGCGAATTCAACATAAAGAAATACCAAATTACTAAAAACGGTTTCCTAATATAGCAATTTACAATAAATGTTCGAATAAGTCATCATCAACTGCAATACAGTAACCAAGTCGATCATAAAATCCATTTCGAACTGCTGCTAACTGATAACTAGATATCTTTTTGTTTTAGAAAATTCCATGGCATCGCAGATTATTGAATAAGATGCTGGTTTTATTTTTCCAATTTTCCGTCTATATGGAAAAAATTGAAAACTAATACGGTTGATTGGCGTTTCTAAAAAAACATTTTTGCCCTAAAATAATTTGGGGAGCCAATAATCGCTTGTTATGAATTTTACATTGAAATCCCTATGATGCGTTTCGCAAGTCACCACCCTGTATACCCCCTGAGTACAAATTTAATCAGTTGGAACCAAAATTTTATTAATTGGAATTTCCACTATTTACACAATTTTTATAAAATATTTGTTTAACAATAACAATCTAAATTGATTTCTAATTACGTAGATATGAAAGAAAACAACTTTTACCTAATACACTTAAAACTTGTTTTGCATAAAAGAGCGACTTTTCAAGGGTTGACTTGTTTTCCTAGAAATGGGCAATTCTTGGAATGATCAGGTATATGCATCACAATAGATCCCTAAAGAGGATTAACTTACAAACTATTTAAATACTGTTGCTCTTTGGCCACTTAGGACGATTTCAACCCGGTGATGTTTGTTGAATTACACATTACCAAGGCTAAAATCACCATACGTAAACCATTGAATGAAATGTCGCGATGATGATACTAACACTCACGACAGGACAAACTCCACCCAGTGATGATATATATACACATCACATGAATGATGTTCGTCCTGCTGGAAGTGCCCCCTCGATCGAAGCCTCGATGATTGATTGAGCGCATTAGTCTTTGCTAAGTGTAGCTTTATGACTCAAAACTCCATACAGCAACACTACCAAAGAAGACTGCGTTCAACTACTAACAGTGGTCGGCCGTCGATGTCTCCTCGTTGAAGCGAGCATTCGCTGTGGGACAAACTGCACCCAGTGATAACATTGCATCACGTGAGCAAAGTTTGTCTAACAGAAAACCCCCATTCGAAGAATGAATCGTCGTTGTTAAATCCATGCATGCGAGAACTAAGGTTGTGATATGCTCACAAATTACAAATCACACCAATAGTTCCTTACATCCACAAATCCAATTACAAATAACTGCAGTTGCGAAATGTCACACAATTGATTCTTTGTTGAGTCTAGCTTTATTGCGATTAATGTTCAATACAGTTAGACCACCAAAGAACCACTCATGCAAATGATAAGTCAACTTACCTGCCGCACCGCGCACTGGACATGAATTGCAATGCAGAAGGGATAACCTGTGCTTAAGTCCACTCCCTCTCCTGCTATTTATTGCGCAAGTGGGGAGAAATTTGCCAAACTAATTACTGGTTTGATGATGATTTTCTAACTTTCTAAGTTAATGATTTTTAAATTAAAGCGCGGAACTCCAAAATTTCGTCTGGAAAAACAAGTATTAGATAAACATTTCCTTTTTTTTAAAAACCCTTTTCAATTAAGTTGTTTCCTACTATTTTAAAGGTTCGCTTTGAAAAAACGCTAATGTTTTACACATTGTTACTGTTGCACACATTTTGAACAATATTGCACTGTTTATAGCTCTGAATTTTGTTATCTGGTAGTGCCTTGAATGAAAATTATCTGCTCTAGTCATAAATAGCGTCGGCATCAAATCAAGCGTATCTTGAGAAGGCGCAGAATACAGAATGTTCCAAGTAAGAATAATTTACAGCTACAGTTTGATCTAAAGCCGCGTTTTTTGTTGCTTTTCGCGTGGCGACAAAAAACGCGGCGTTCTGTTTTGTATGTGCAGCGACATGCGACAAAAAACGCGATGCATAAAAGCGGCCTTAGATTCAAGAAAAATCAAAACTTTCCATGAAGTATTCTTACAAAAGTTTCTTCAATAAAAAATAAAAACAAGAAATAAAAAATAGGCGTGAGGGGCAATTTTTAATTGAGCATGTGCTTTTATTCCTAGCTATTTTTCTTATATTTTACAGTCGATAAGAATAAAACACTGAAGGCAATTTAGGATAATACAGTAAATAAGTTCTGGTGGAAACCAATCTCAATACCTCCGATTCACTTGCCTCAATTTAACTTTCATCGTATCTCTTTTAATATAATTAAGATTCTCATGGCGAAGTGCCAACAATTGACACCCCTCTGGGAATATGGGAAATAGAAGTCCTCAAATAAAGTTGATAGTTGTAGCATATAGGTACTTGTGAGGAGTTCCCCAAGAATCCAGCATTGGTCCAATGTTATTTACCAGCTCTTGGCATTATTCAATTGTCAATTGCAATCTTTAGTATTATTTTAAGTGCATTTCAAAAAATCAAAAACTCAAGCTGAAATTTAAGGAACCTTAATTCCTGTCAAAATTAACAAATTCCTTCAATTAATTTGCGATTTCACCATCCTAAATGGTGTTATTATTAAACACCCAGTAATTTTCTTTTAATTGATTTTCTCTTGAAATATGTCACATTCTGGTACCTATGCACGTGGAGTGACCTTTAGAACTGTCAGATTTTACCGTAGTTCTCTGGGAAATTGTTGAATATTCTTTAAACAACGGAAACATTTTCAGCGGACTTTGAGTATTTTTAAAAGCATCATTCTATCGGCGTTCTGATGGAGCTATTCTAACTAAAACGCATGAAAAATAAAGTGTGTCTCTTGTTACCTTTGTTCTTTAGAATTTTCTGTAAAATTTGGTGCCATTCTTAGCCAGACACGTATGTGTATAAATTATTTTCTCTGTACAGGGTGGCCAAATTTGGTCCTTACTTTGGAGTAACTCTTAAGCTATAAGTGTTAGAAAAAAATAGCAAACACAAACTGGATTAGTTTTTTGTTTTTGAGCTAAGGGTAAAAGTTAGATTTTTCGATAAAAGCGTATAATTTCTGAAATGCGTTTATTACAAATGATTGTTGCATATTCTGCCGTTTTCAAAATAAGTGTACTTGTACAGGGTGAAATGAAGAAGTTATTGAACATAAACAAAGTTATTGGAAACCATTACGAATAAAACAAAAGACAGCACAAAAAAAAACTTGGAAACTGTTGGTTTCAACAGGATGGTGCACCCGCGCACACCGCCTCAATCGCGACAAATTTCCTGGAAAATAGACAAATTTGTCCTATGGGTATTGTGGCACAGGGGAGAAATTTGCCAAACTAATTACTGGTTTGATGATGATTTTCTAACTTTCTAAGTTAATGATTTTTAAATTAAAACGCGTAACTCCAAGATTTCTTTTGGAAAAACAAGTGTTAGAGAGAAACATTTGCTTTTTTTTAAAAACCTTTTCAATTAAGTTGTTTCCTACTATTTTTTTTAAAGCTTTGCTTTGAAAAAACGCTGAGGTATTGAATTTAAGACTTATGTTTTACACATTGTTACTGTTGCACACAATATTGCACTGTTTATAGCTCTGAATTTTGTTATCTGGTAGTGCCTTGAATGAAAATTATCTGCTCTAGTTAGAAAGAGAATACAGAGTGTTCCAAGTAAGAATAATTTACATAATTTACAGTTGCATTTCTCGTGGCGACAAAAAACTGCGGCGTTCTGTTTTGTATGTGCAGCGACATGCGACAAAAAACGCGATGCGTAAAAGCGGCCTTAGATTCAAGAAAAATCAAAACTTCACATCAAGTATGCTTACAAAAGAGAGCTACTGTTTCTTCAATAAAAAATAAAAACAAGAAATAAAAAATAGGTGTGAGGGGCAATTTTTAATTGAGCATGTGCTTTTATTCCTAGCTATTTTGCTTATATTTTACAGTCGATAAGAATAAAACACTGAAGGCAATTTAGGATAATACAGAAAATAAGTTCTGGTGGAAACCAATCTCGATAGCTCCGATTCACTTGCCTCAAGTTAACTTTCATCGTATCTCTTTTAATATAATTAAGATTCTCATGGCGAAGTGCCAACAATTGACACTCCTCTGGGATTTGATAGACACATAATCTCTCTACGCTTGGAATTATGTTATAGGAAACATCTTGGTATAATGGTGATTTTGTGCTTCTTTGTCCTAATAGTTTTGGCACTGGAATCTGGGCAATAGAAGTTCTCAAATAAAAGTTGTTGATACTTGTAGTAAGTACTTGTGAGGAGTTCCCCAAGAATCCAGCATTGGTCCAATGTTATTTACCAGCTCTTGGCATTATTCAATTGTCAATTGCAATCTTTAGTACCTATTATTTTAAGTGCATTTCGAAAAATCAATATCGCAAGGTGAAATTTAAGGAACCTTAATTCCTGTCATAATTAAACAAATTCCTTCAATTAATTTGCGATTTCACCATCCTAAATGGTGTTATTATTAAACAACACCCAGTAATTTTCTTTTAATTGATTTTCTCTTGAAATATGTCACATTCTGGTACTGTTAGATTTTACTGTAGTTCTCTGGGAAATTGTTGAAAGCACATATTCTTTAAACAACGGAAACATTTTCAGCGGACTTTGAGCATCATTCTATCGTCGTTCTGATGGAAGCTATTCTAACTAAGGGTACTCTTTACTAAAACTCATGAAAAATAAAGCGTTTCTCTTAAATGACTCACTTGATACCTTTGTTCTTTAGAATGCTCTGGAAACTAAGGGTTAAATAACACCGCCCTAACGAAACCTTAATATTTAAATAGCATTGTACCGTCGGTAAAGTGTTCCCAAAGGGTTCACAATTGGACCTATGTCATACGCATCTAGCGTCTTTCACTTTTTTGGTTATTACAATTGTATTGTCATGAATAATGCACATTTTTGTAACATTATTATAAAAGTGAATCATGTCCGTCAATTAATGATTTTATCATTCTAAATGGTGTTATTATTGACAAGTAATTATCTACGCAAATAACCTTCAAAATTTGGTGCCATTAATAGGAAGCCTTTAATGATGCAAAGCAGGGCCAGATACGTTTGTGTATAAATTATTTTCTCTGTACAGGGTGGCCAAATTTGGTCCTTACTTTGGAGTAACTCTTAAGCTATAAGTGATAGACAAAATAGCAAACGCAAACTGGCTTACAGTATTTTGTTTTTGGGTTATGGGTGAAAGTTGCATTTTTCCATAAAAGCGTATAATTTCGTTCTTTATTAGGAGTTCGGAAATGCGTTTATTACAAATGATTGTTGTAGAATCTGCCGTTTTCAATCATCTGAAGTATACATGGTGAAATGAAGAAGTTATTGGACATAACATTATTTTTTCAATGGAACACGCTGTATATTTTAATGTTTAACCTAAACAGACAGCACATTATATTCTCTTTTCAAAACTGTAACACACTAGGGATGATATTAAAAAATTCAGAAAAGGTTTTTTAAGATAAAAAAAGGTTCAAATGATTTAAAAAATGCAAACAAATAAAAATCTTTTTGAATTGATTCCATTTAAAAAATAAGGTTAGGTCCGATAACTTTTAATAAACACATTTCCGATAACTTAATAAAAAAAGAAGTTATAGGCTTTTATCTAAAAATCGAAAAATGCAACTTTAGCCCATAAGTCACAAACAAAAGCCCCATAGAGTGCTAGAGTTCTTGAGTTCCACTATTGAGACATCAAATACACTCAAATAAAAACTCCCAATATTGACTACAGCTTACTAATTTCATAGCAAACTCTTATAATGAGTATAGTTGCATAACTTGTGTGAGGTGCTCCTGAACGGTGGTCAGAACACCAAAATTCAAACAGAAAATGATTGATTATATTTTAAGGCTTCCTCATAAAAATGTTCACTCCTTTTGAAGGGTCATCTGACACTTGATACAGTACTTTAAAAATCTACAAAAAATACCCATCCCCAACGACAAAGATAAAAAGATCCTTTATAGGCATTCTTTCAACCTGAAACCTTTAAAGAAACTTTTAGAACCCTTAAGAAGTGTCCCTATTAAAAACTTGTATAAAAAATCTTGAATTTTTTCTTTGGCATTTGTTAATATTAAAAATCATCTGAACTTTTTAATCGTTAGGTTTGGATTACGAAAAGTTTCAGAAATATTGAGGGACCCCAGAACGACCAGCACGCTAATCAGAACTCCATTCTGCTACAAGGGATTCATCTATATACACTGTGTCCAACATAAGGATGTCCATCATGTGGATCTCTGAAACCGTTACGAATAAAACGAAAGACAGCACAAAAAAAACTTGGAAATTGTTGGTTTCAACACGACGGTGCACCCGCGTACAACGCCTCACTCGCGCGAGAATACCTATCGGACAAATTTTCTGGAAATGGCACGATTTGGGTTTAAAACTTTCAAAGTTTTTTTTATTTTTTTTATATCATTTGGGTTTGTCTGGCATATCTTCAGAGGTAATCGGAATTTTCTGGTTTTCTTTAAAGTATGAAAATAACTCTTTAATTGCGTATCTTTCTAGTTTCTAGACAAAACATTCCGGAAATGCCTTTAGCATAAAATTAAAAAAAGTTTTTTTTTACCTTATTAAAAAAAGGGTGTATTCTATATATTTAGAACTACCTATTATTAAATTAAAAGTTCCTCTTTAGGCGATCGATTTCGACCTTATTAATGTCATCATCAGGCCGTAGCGTCTAAGAAGTTAAAATATAATAATAATATGTGGATGAATGGTAGTAACATTAACATTTATGTGCATTGATGGGGCGGTTGATTTTGTTGTGGTTGTAATGTAAGGTTATGTGTACATAACAACCACAACAAAGTCAACCGCCCCATCAACATCCACATCAATGCACATAAATGTTAATGTTACTACCATTCATCCACATATTATTATTATATTTTAACTTCTTAGACGCTACGGCCTGATGATGACATTAATAAGGTCAAAATCGATCGCCTAAAGAGGAACTTTTAATTTAATAATAGGCAGTTCTAAATATATAGAATACACCCTTGATAAATAACCTATTACCTACATGGAGTCGTACATCAATCTTATTAAAGAAACTTTCAGAACTGTCGAGGGCCTATCTGGAACTAATCGAAACTCAAAAAAACTATACAAAGGAAATAACAAATCTGAAATTCTGAAATTAAAATCCATGTTAAATCTGATTACAATGTCATTTTTACAAGGGGGTGAAAAGGGGAGGAAATGTATCACCCGAAAGTGGGATTTACATGTTCTAGCACCTTTTAGGTAATTTGCTACAAAATTAATTTATTTAGAGGGTGCTAATTTTAGTTGTCACATCTGTGATACAGAGTTTTGCAACAGTACGTTGGTCTTTTCTAGCTCATACCTCGTAAAAAATATTAAAAAACCTCTTGTGCAAATGTCAACTATGGTTGCGCATCTGTAGACATATTTGAATGTACAGAGTGTTCTATTTTTATGGTGTAAATAAATAAATAATTGATTTTTTTATATAGAACGTCCTGTAAGTATATCATTTGTCTTCAACTTTTACAGGGATGCCCTGTGTTAACTATGGCCAAACTATCGAAAAGTTATGCAATTAAAGAGTTATTATCATGCTTTAAGAAAACCCAGAAAATTCGTATTACCCCTAAAGATATGCAAGAAAATCCGAAATTTGCCGATTAGGTTTTTATTTTTTTCTTCTGATGTTTGAACAGAAGATAAAATAAAAAACACTTTCTCATGTCACTTTTAAAGCTTTACAAGACACAATACCACTTTTCGTTTCGGAGATATTAGCAACTTAATTTTTTTGCATGGTCAGTAAAAAAAGTACACACTGTATTGAGTAGCATTTTTTATTACGATATGCGGCATACAAATAAAAAGTTGGAAACAGGATGATGCACACGCGCTAATCATCCGGGAATACCTATCGGACATATTTCAGTAGAGATATTTACGAAAAGAAAACTACCTCTTTTTTAGGGGGGTGAAAAATCTATTTTTTTTTCTTCGTACAGAGCTGCGCGAGGTAGCAAAAGACTTATATTTTAATAATCAAAAATAAAACAGGGTTCAACGCTCTTTTTAGGGGAGGCATTCTATAATTCCGGGATTTTATAAACTCTATCGATAGCTTTCTACACACGTATCAGAGTATACACATTTCAGGCTATAAAATCGTTCAATAAAGGATTTCTAGCCCTTGGTAGAGCCTTTCCAGGGTATTCTAGCCTTTTTTACAATCCTTTAGGCCTAGAAATGGGATAAGGAAGTCCATCGAAACCACTTGAGAAGATATTGAAAGCTCTCTGATCATTGAGCCTCCAAAGCTTTAGACCTTTTATAACACATTTTTTCGTCTTAAGCTATTTTCAGAGTTTTTAGGCTTTTTTTTAGCACTTTCTAGGCTTTCCTAGTTTCTGAAAAAAGGTCTTTCCGAAGAATTCCATTCGTGCGAAACTCCACTTCTTACTAATGGAAAGTGAAGATAATGGCTTTTTTAAACCTTGATCGTTGAGGATGTATTTGGTTTTTTTGGTAGGATTTTAAAGTTCCGTGTTAGGTATCGGATGGCCTTTCTAAGGCACTGAGACTATATATTTTCAAAATTTATTTTTTATGATATAATTGTCGGAACTCTCCAAGATTTATTAAGAACTTTGAACTAGTTACAAATTATATTATATAAGATGAACTTGAAGCAGAAGTTCGAAGTTTTCGCCGTTGAACACTTGTATACAAGAGGTGTTCAGGATTTCTGTGATGGAGATACAATGTTACGTTTAAATTGCTAACTAAGGAAAGCATTTTTAAAAGATACCTTTGGAACATACCTATCCATATTTTAGCGGTTTTAGGGCCAAAGTTAAAATATAAAAGCATTTTTTCACAAATGCACATTATGATCAATATATGTTTGTGCACAATTTTGAGTCTCTAAACTACGCTTAATTTATTTTCAACAAATCTTTGTTTATCTAAGCTATGATTACAAAACTTATTTTAATTTATTTTTAAAACCATTACTTCCTACTAAACTTTAGTGAATTTCTAAAGCAAATTACATATGACTAATGCAATTCATCAACATAATGGTATTGTTATTGACACCTAATGTCTGCTTAATTATCCACAATTGTGTTAATTGACTTTCTTTGCAAATATGTATTGCGATTATAGTAACCTCCAAAGGTGTGATTAATAAGGGAATACTAGTTTAATAAATAAGTACGTTATAAACGTTCCCAACTTTAAGGTGGTGTACATAAGCAAGTTAGATCAGAACACCCTGGGGTTTTTGGGGCAAATATCAAATGCACTGCCTTAGTGCAATAAAAAGCAATAACAAGGATTTAAAGAAACCTGTGTTTATCTCTTTTGACCATATTTTGGACTTAACAAACAATTCCTTAAATAACAAAAGAAACTGGAATCCCGCAATTTTTAGATGTGAATTATCTTTATCAAAAATGCGCATTTAACGCTAATTGTATTATAAGTAAATTTACTTCATTGTGTTTTGCTTTTATTTTAGTTATCTCCAAGTCTTCTATTGTCCTAATATTTTCAATAGATTTTCGTTGAGTGTAATTAATATCTCATTAGGAAAAATAAAATTATCTGTGATACTTGTATAAGTCTCTTTTGTCCCAAATTTAATGATTTATATGTATACAGGGTGGTGCACGGTAAGTAGGAACATAGGGATTTAACATGGGAAATTAGTTTTATGCAATATCCTGCTCTCCTGTACATTTTACAGAAAACACTGTAGAGTTTAAAGTTGTTCAACTGTTTTTACATGTTAAGCTTTTGGTATACCCGCAAATTTAAAAATAAATTTCAACATTTCTGATATTAGTAGCAATAGCCATGACTTTTGTTGTTTTATGAAAAATGCTACTAATAACAGAAATGTTGAAATTTATTTTTAAATTTGCGGGTATACCAAAAGCTCTACAGGTTTTTTTTTCTGTAAAATGTACAAGAGGGTAGGATATTGCATAAAATTAATTTCCCATGTTAAATCCCTATGTTCCTACTTACCGTGCACCACCCGGTATAGAAAATTACATAAATGGCAGGTTATAACGAAATTTAATAGGTACGTGCAAACGTATAGAGGAATTTTTGAGTGTAATCTAAAATCTAAAAAGCTCAATTAATTTATAAGTTGCTTGGTTTTAGAATATAGTGACACAAAAAATAAAAACCTAAAAGAACCAACTTCCGATTAGAGTATATTGTAACAAAAATTGGGTGGTAGAGGGTCCTAAAAGAAACATGACTGTGAATTTGCTCTTAGCCTTTTTTATGTCGACTTTGTTGTCCTTAGGATGGCCAAATCTGTACTTGATTACTCCGATTCTAATTTTACCAATTAACTTAGGCTTTGATGGTTACTAAGCAAGTTGGAATATATGGCAGGTTGAAAACAAAAAATGGTCCGATTAATTAATTATAAAAAATTCTGCACTACACTTTTACACTAAATCTTCGCTGGAAGTTAGTAACTCGCGGATTTTTGCAGCTTCAAGTTCCCGAGTAGAACTTTGGAAATTCTCTGTGACAGAACATGCAATTCAACGTCCTCATTTTAAAAATGGCGCTCTCTTCTCTTTTTGAAGGAACCATAATTTCGCAAGTCCAGCCTAGCCAGGGCATGATATCAAATTTGGAAAAATGAGTTTCTTTAATTTTGTGCGTCAAAACTTCCAAACAAAAGTAGGTAACTGATATTAATCCTTGAAGTCATTTTTGTTGCATTAAATTCGTACAAAAACTATAGGCGCTACAGATTCCGGCGTTTTTAGCGCATTTTTGGAAAAAAATACGCTATTATATTCGTTATGGCTGGCTGGTTGGCTGTCCGGCTGAGATCTCAGCAATTACAATTGCTAGAGACTTTAAATTTTTACTAAAAGCTTTCTGCGATTGTGTAGATGTGCAGGCTTTATAATAAATAAATTGTAACGTTTTATTGATTATTTTTTTAAGTTTTTAGAGCAGGCAGGCTTTAGTCTATTCTGAGTTAGATTACTTGTGAGATCGATAATTTTAAACTTTACTAATAAAATACTGATCTATATTACCAAAAATACGCTTTCATCATGCATATGCTGAGTTACAACTGTTTTTGCTAAATGTACGCTTTTCATTATGTGTAAAATTATCCATTTTTCTATTAAATTGATCTTATTCACCATTCACACAACAACAATAATTCAATAATATCAACTGACAGTTGTAAACAACATAAATAGTGCCATTGTTTCTGTCACAGCACTCTAAAATCCTGAATCCATATTCAAGTTGTTTCGTCCATGGCACACTTATTATTTGAAATAAATTTATACATTCATTTTTCTCATAAAAGTTGTTACCTAAGGGCAACTTATAATATTATATCACTGAGATCGGAATAATACTCTATCGAATAAGGAAAAAAAATATAGTTCCATTTTAAGTAACAAAGTTGGTAACCACAGTTTGTGAACCACTGGTTGAAAAAAAAATTTTTCCCCTGTAAAATAATAATAATAGATTTTAACCTTTTTAGCTATTTAACAATAGATGAGGCAAGTCAGTACAAATACACATAGTATATATAAAATAACAATAGATAAAACACGAATGAGACATAGATAGACCAACAACAATTTAGAAATTGTTTGTTAATTTAACCGACTTTGTAGCTCATACAGTTCTAATAGAACGAACTGATAAGAAGAATGAAACTAATTGCTTTTTCTAGATCTTTGAATATACCGTTTAAGAATTTGTAAAAATTCCTATCGCGTAGCGCTTAAAGGGAGCGTGAAATTTGGATGTGGTTGAACAAGAAAATATTCAAAGGTTTTGGAAGATAACAGGGCAATTCTTGAGACCTGGCGGGAGAAAGTATCCTTTCACGGTCCTGAATTTATGTTGGAGAGAACTGCTCTTCCTTTCTGTAGCTAATTATACCTTTCGTTAATGGAAAAACTCATACAGTTGATGGACTTAATTCGGTTATATGTATTACATATTAGCCTCATAGTCACAATTTTTAATTGCATTTAAAATATTTATTTAATCAATTAGAATCTTGGAACTGTTTGAAATTATGGATTCTACAGGTCACGTTCTATAAGAAAAGTTTTTTTCCGGTACGATCTGAGACAATTTTTTTTTCTGGGCAAAAAAAAAGGCAGTGTATAACCTTCCTTTTTTCCAAAAATCGACTGCACCAAAATTTCTCGGGAAAACACTTTTTCTTATTAATTTTGGTGCGTGGAATCCAAATCAATTCGTACTTTTTCGATCAGACTTGTAGTCCTTTATTTTCACAGGGACAAAAAAACCTCAAATAATGTGTATTCATTATTCATATTTTGTAACATAAACAATACATATACACAAAAAATTATAACATAAAATTCAATTATGCAAGCAATGCGTGAGAGAACTATGAATGTGATATGATAAAATACAACACCCCACATTCAATAGTTCCTTACATGCATTAACTCATATTAACAGCTCGGTAGATTTCGAGAAAAATTTAAGGACGGGTTTTACCCGGTGATGCAAAATGACACCATCACCAAGGCAAAAGCCATCCCCAAACAAATTCAAATGACGAAGACTGGCTCGTAACTCGTATATGCAGAAACCACGGTTGCGATATGCTCGATTCGATATATCGCATGCCTAGTTTCTTGCAGACACAAAGCGAGATTGACCATCGCGTTTCGGCGAACTCGCCCAGACAGACTGCACCCAGTGATGATTAAATATCCACCGAACTGGCTGTAGTCCATCGAAGCGCGAACACCACCAAGCTGCAGAACGTTGACTGTCAACAACACATGTAGGGAACTGAAGTTGCGATTTCAATCAAACTCAAATCACACCTTGCAGTTCCTTAAATGTATAATTTTTAGACCGCCGACTGCACTCTTAAAGTGCAAGATGTGTTCTGAAACAAACAGATCAAATCAAAAATATATATACCTCGGGAACCATCAAAATTCTTGCCAATTACATCAAATTCAAATTAACTAATTGTTAGGCACTAAGTGAGATGTTAATAGCACTGAATCACAACTAATAATGCGTAATGAGAGCGAGGGATATAATTACCATTCATGTCTATGTTTATGCTGGGAATATCAGATTATTTGTTTATATTTGATTAAATATTTTTCTTAGGAATTTATACCTTTGATTTCTTCGTTAATTAGAGGCGATATTGAAATGTTATCAATGTTTATGCTAAGTGTATTTTTAATGCAACAACTTCCGACCAAAAACTATTGATTCAATGGTCACACAAATAGCATTAAAATAACAGAGGAAGTTTGATAAAGTGTGTCACGTCAAAGAGATCTTTTATCATTGTATAGGCCCTAACAAGCACCCTTGTGGCATGTAAGTAGTTTTTGTTGCAATCGCAATGGTGGCCACGATGTCGTCATGACTAAATAGAGTATTTATTGCTCTTTTTCACAATAACAAATCAAAATCATTGCAACTAATTTGGTTGTGTTGAAGTGAAACTGATCAAGTCGGTTGTAGCAGCACAAAAATGAGATTTTGGAAATAAAATTCAGAGCGCTTTTTCCATCTGATTTTGTAGGATGGTTCTATTTTTATGAGGATTTCAAGTTTGCTTGTAGAGCGGAAAATCCAAAAGGAAGGGTATAAGTTAAGTTATTAAAATATCGTGTTATCTACGTCTAAGCAACGTATAATTAGACGAGCTTTCAATTGATACAACGCCCATCGGGTATGTTTTAGTATAATGAGAACTTGTACCGGGTGGCCAAATAATCATGACATATTACTACCTATCTTGGAAGGTAATGAACACACTGTTGAGTAGCATTTTTTATTACGAATACGATGTATGGCACACAAAAAAAAACAACAGTTGGAAACTTTTGGTTTCAACAGGATGGTGCACCCTCACACAATGTCCTAATATACCTACCGGACAAATTTCTTGCAAAATGGAAAGTTGTCCGATAGGTATTCTCGCACCAATAGAGCGTTGTGCGCGGGTGCACCATCCTGTTGAAACCAACATTTTCCAACTGTTGTTTTTTGTGCCTTATATCGTTGTATTTGTAATAAAAAATGCTACTCAATACAGTCTGTAAGTTGATGGTGATTTCTTCAAAACGAAACGTTGTATTGAAAACCACTCAACAGTGTCTTGTAGAGCTCAAAAAGTGGCAATGAGAAAGTGTTTTTTTTTTGTAACTGTTCAAATAACATCAAAAGAAATCGGCAAATTTGTTTTTTTCGGGCATATCTTCGGGAGTAATCGGAATTTTCTGGTAGTCTTTAAAGTATGATAATAACTGTTTAATTGCGCAACTTTTACCTAATTGGAGATGCCCATGATAGACATGCTTATCTTGGAAACAGTGTATGGTACCTATACCGCTCATGATAGTGTTAGTGTCATCAGAATCGTTAATTAATACTTTTATTAATGAGTTATTTTCTAAATCCATTATAAGGAATGACTGTCTAGTTTTTTTTAAAAGAAAAATTTTGCAAGCACATTTTTTTACCTGTTTTTTATACTCTTTCCATTGATGCATAGTAAAGATATGGTTTGCATTTGAAAATTTCGAGTTTTTGACCGCTTATTGGTATTATTTTCGAATCACATTTGAAAATCAGGTCCATAACATTTAATAGCGTGGACTTTTAGCACATTCGTGAAAAAACATTTTGCTAAGTTGTCAGACAACAGTGAAATGGCTATTTTGCTGAACTTCTGAAACTCTGAAAAAATGTCAAATATCTTCGAAACCATGTCAGTTAGACATACCATCATTTGACATAATCATACTGATTATTTATGAGGAATTCGAAAATGCCAACAGAAAGTGCCATTTGAAATAAGAAACTTCCGGAAAAGCTGCCATCTTGAAAATATTTAAATGTTTCCTTTTGATCAATTATTCCAAAAATAAGGTGACCAACCGTCCCGATTTGATCGGGACATGTTTAGATTTTTTATGGCCCCTCCCGATTTCATAAAGCGTCCCGATTTATCCCGATTTTGCCCTAGTATTTTTGTATCGTCCCGATTTATGTGTATACCCACCTACAACAAACAATGCGGCACCCAACAGTACCCAGATTACAGTTACGTTACATTCAATTCACTTGGAAAAGCAAGACCGAGATAACAGATATACCTGATGCGCTGACGTATTAAAAATTTTGAAATAGTATGCGTCATGCATTCTGGTAGTGCAACCGTTGAGTGAAGACTGAAGATTACTCAATGGTGCAACAGCCAACAGTCAGTTAGATGGGTAAGCAAGTGGGGGGGGGGGGGGCGCAGTGGTGTCCCGATTTTTTAACATGGAAAGTTGGTCACCTTATCCAAAAAGGTAATGGGTCCCGAATTGAAATTCCAAACCGTTCATGAGATACTTCTAATGATCCACTTAAAAACACCACCCTGTATACCCTTGTCGTCTCGATTGTTTTCTCTTGACTGTGTCTTTTTCAATATTAATTCTTCTTATTTTAATATTGGGACGCCATCTTGGATTTCTACGGAATGAGATAGTGGACAAAGAAAGAAAAATAGTGACATGTCAAACTGACAAATGGACCAAAGCCATGTTGATTCCGAAAGTTCTAGTTATCTGTGGATGTTTTGTTGAGAAACGAATGTAAAACATTTGATGTTGAAACTTTTCTTGTAAATTTATGGTAAAAGTATGTACAGCGTGTCACGTCATTATTTTTCTTTTTTTGTCCTTTATCTCATTTCGTAAAAATGTGATATGGCGTCCATAAGAAAGTAGTAGGCTGTAGCTTCTACTTCTAGCGTGTCATGGAAATTCTGATAACAGATTCAGTTTTTCGATGATATCTCTGTTGTTTTCAAAGATTTTTGAAAAATGCGTTTTTTAACACAGAAAAAGGGGCAACTTGGCCCCCATTTAACTAGCCTGTATTTCTCCCCGTTTCGGAAATCCCAATGGCGAACCATGAATTTTAACCACTCTGTACAAAAAAGCATAGATACTATTATTTCGTTATGTCACTCCAAATCCCATTGGTTGCTGTCATAATTAGAAATAATTTGCGATACTAAATAACGGAATTCTGATCAATTCTGGTGACACCTGTATAGTAATTGTTTATTTACTTTAATTAATATGCACATCGTTGACTAAAATTTCAAATTTTATCTGAAGCCATTTTGAAATGAGAACCTGGATAATAGTTTCATTGTCACCCCGTATATTATATAATAGATTTTTTTTGTGCTGGTTCAGATTTTAACATCCTCCAAGACTCTTTGAGTTTCTTGTTCTTCTTGTATATTGCTCTATTTGTCAACACATTTTTTTCTTAGACTAGTTTTTTCTTCATTTGTCTATTTATCTCCTTGTATTCCCTCAAGTCCTTCTTCTGCTTTTGTGTTGGGCAATTTCTTATATTGTTCCTTTTTCTTTTTTATTATTTCGGCTTTTTCATTGATTTTTTCTGCTTTAGGCTTATGTTTAATTATTGTTTACATGGGAAATCGCACTTAACTCAAACTTCCAAAGGCGACTCGACCGCCACTCATTTTTGATCGCTCGTTACTTCCATGTTGCGCATATTATTTTCCTCCTATTCTGAATCGTGTTTTATAGTTGATGTCTAAGAATGGAATAATCTTTTGACTTTCTACAGAATTAACCCCCCTTCCCCCGCTTCCTTTGAGGATCCCTTTTGAGTTACTCAACCAAACCCCAGCAGAGGACTCGCATTTGATGGTTGAGAATGTATAACTGGGGGTCTGGGGGTACGGAATCCTCCCCATACCACCCCGACTACACGAAAATCTTATGATAGTTGGAAGAAACGTTGAACCTTTGGTTTGTTGAGGAGTAACAGTGCTCATATGCTTCTTAAATCTTTGGTGTATCAACTTTTAAACCATACCTCACTCATCTAATCGTCTTCACTCTAAAATATATAGAAACATTTTTGTTTTGTGTTTGTTCCCTAGCGGTGATCGTGTCAAACTAAAATAAAATAAAATAAAACTAAAATCATTTCCAGCATTTTCTTAGTTTCTAGATTATGGTAGTATGATATTCTAATTTCACTACTTGGTATAAACCTTTTCCCCTGTCAGTATCTGAAAATAAAAGTTCTGTTCTATTTTCCATTGATATCTAGTAAGCTATGACCTATTGAAACAAAAGAATTACGCCTTCAAGTAGGCCCTTTTTTCCGTTTTGGCAAATAAATCACCCTGTATGATTTACGTTTTTGTCTAAATTACTTCAGTTCAACAAAGATAAAGACGTTTAAAAAATGTGATACACAGTATGTTCGGAAAGTTTAGGGCTATTATAGAGGGCTTGTTTCTTTTTTGCAGGTCAGTTTTAAAGGATTTGGAATATCAGACAACCACTTAAATGCCTCTTCCAAATTCATGTACAATGGAGCCCAGTATGTGCTAAAGCATGGAAGCGTGATCATCGCTGCTATAACATCATGCACAAACACGAGCAACCCTAGCGTTATGTTAGGCGCCGGTTTACTTGCGAAGAAAGCAGTAGCTGCCGGTCTGACCGTAGCTCCATATATAAAGACCAGCTTATCACCTGGTTCCGGTGTCGTCACCTACTACCTACAAGAATCTGGTGTCATTCCCGCTTTGGAGCAGCTCGGATTTGACGTGGTCGGCTACGGTTGTATGACATGTATAGGAAACAGCGGCAGTATCGACGAAAACATAGCAAACGCGATCGAAAAGAACGACCTGGTGTGCTGCGGAGTGCTATCCGGCAACCGTAACTTCGAAGGCCGCATTCATCCCAGTACCCGAGCAAACTACTTGGCGAGTCCGCTGCTTGTAATCGCCTACGCAATTGCGGGAACTGTAGACATCGACTTTGAAAAGGAACCTTTGGGTCAACGTACTGACGGATCTCCAATATACCTGAGAGAGATTTGGCCCACTCGCAATGAAATCCACGCCATTGAAAAACAGTACGTCATTCCCGCCATGTTTCAGGAGGTATACGCGAAAATTGAAACGGGCTCGTCGAACTGGCAAGCTCTAAACGCCCCCTCGGGCAACCTGTATACTTGGGAAGATTCCTCCACGTACATCAAGCACCCGCCGTTCTTCGAGGGAATGAGCAAAGAATTACCGTTACATCAACCTCTCGAAAATTGCCGCGTGTTGCTTTTCTTAGGCGACTCTGTTACCACCGACCACATCAGCCCGGCCGGTTCCATCGGAAGAAGTTCTCCCGCGGCGCGTTACCTCGCCCAGAGAGGTATAACGCCCAAGGATTTCAACTCGTACGGATCCAGGCGAGGGAACGACGCCATTATGGCGCGCGGAACTTTCGCCAATATTCGTTTGGTTAACAAATTTTTAAATCGTGCGGCGCCGAAAACGCTCTACTTGCCGACTGGTGAAGAGGTGAGAGTAGTGTCAAACTTTTACTTTGCTGATTGTAGGATTTTAGATGGACGTGTTTGACTGTGCCGAACGATATGCTGCAACTAATACTCCTTTAATATTGGTATGCGGGAAGGATTATGGTAGTGGGTCTAGTCGTGATTGGGCTGCAAAAGGACCATATTTATTGGTAAGTTGTTTGTCTAGATTTCTAGAATTATGGTTAGCTAAAAACAATGTGTCTATGATATAGTTTTGGTTGTTTTTAAACTGTTCTTCCTATAGCCATGCTAGAAGCACGCCTGATGGGTATGTTTTCTTCTTACATTGAAGATTCGCAGAGTAACTGAATGTGCTGCTCATTTAATCGAAGTATGTTTGCTATATCAGAAGCAATAATCGACGTGTTCCTAACCTTTATTGGATATAAAAATAATAATCTGTACCACAGATATACACCAACACCAGCGCCCTCTATTGAGCAGCAGCCGTCTGAAATTGTAAATGACGCTTATGGATTTAGGCAAAAAATTGAAAGCCCCTAAAAATTGGATATTTCCAATTCCTTATTATTATTGGTGTTATTACAGTGATATGCTATGACTGAGGTAAACTGAGCCACCATTGTTTAATTTAAGAAAGAATTTGCCTTACAGTTGGTGCAGCATAAGCGTATTCTTACAGTTTTAAACGGTGCATGTTTATACTGCTGCTCAATAGAGGGCGCTTTTAAGTATACCTAAACCTGTTACCCATAAAATGCATAAGGTGAGCAGTCTGCTATCTGTGCCTCTACTAACTGAACTGCAGCAATTACCTAACATATGATGCAATCTGAGTAGAAATCCCGCCCGCGACAATTAATTATTAAACAGTTGATTATTGTTCCTTTCAGGGAGTACGTGCGGTCATCGCCGAATCCTACGAAAGAATACATCGCTCCAATCTTGTCGGCATGGGGATAATACCTCTGCAATTTCTACCCGAGCAGAACGCGTCGACCTTAGGTTTAACCGGACACGAAGTGTACAATATCGATTTACCAAGCCAGTTAAAGCCGGGACAATATATAACTGTCAGTCTTAGCAACGGAAAGAGTTTTGAGGTTATCCTCAGGTTCGATACGGAAGTCGATTTGACTTACTATCAAAACGGTGGCATTCTCAATTATATGGTGCGTAAAGTTATTAGATCTTAATTTGTTTTAAATATCAAACATTCGATGTGATGGGGTAATTTTTTATACTTTTTTTTTTTGTTATTGTATGCATCGGGTTAATTTTAACACAGGACATGTGCATTTATTAGGGATGCTGTTGTTAATATCTTAATATATTGATGTTCTTAAGTTTGGGGGTTTGTGTCTAGTTACCTCTTCCTCTACTCCTTTAACTGTCATGTAGAGAATCACAAGAGTAGTATTGTATAGATTAATGTAAATAACAAGTTAGATACATTCAGTAAAATTAATTGGTTTAAAAATGGTCTAGGTAGGTACCATATAATGACCATTGACAAGAAAATCGCCGAATGAATAGGATGTTGTAGTTGTTTTAAAATATTTTATTTGTGGAAGTTGAAAATATAACAATGTATTACACTATAGAGGGATTTCCATATACACTTTAATATGTTGTAATAGGTATCCTAACACAAACATGTTTTGAGCTGCTGTTTATCAACTGTAACTGTTGTGGTAAGTAGCAAGATGTCCAGAACAATGTCTTCTCAAGGTAGACAGTACTTTGTAGACTTTGTTGTTGTCTAATCCTGTCACTAACCAACCAATGTTTCCCACATGTAATAACAAACTAACAAATTGGGAAGGAAAGCCATGATCTGCAACAAATAACATATACTTTGGCTTTCAGATTTGCATTCGGGTAGTAAGTCTACAATAATTAAAAACAAAATAGGACCAGTAGTATACTCTTGGGGACCGCCACTAAATATCTTGAAGATGAAACTTTTCGGAATGAACAAATAGACATTATCCCGTTACCCAAATATGTTTAGCATAAAATCCCAACTGCATTTTTAAATGACAATTTTAAGGTAAGCGTTGTTCTTAATTTTATTCACGGTATATCTTCAAATTGCTCACTAGAATGCATCTAGTGTCAAAACCTCTGGTAATGTTTTGTACAGGGTGTGTTTCGATATCATGCGTGGCAGGAGACAAAAATGAATGGTAAACGAATTACAGAATTGGATGCGCTTTGTTTTGTATAAAAAAACAGCTAAATTGCAACATTATTTTGTAGTTCTTTCGGTCTCCACCGTAATTTGTGTACTGAAAAAATTGACTATTTCTAATGGTATAGTGTTGGTAGAACCTTTAGGGCCTTTTTCATTCGTTTCAGGTGCACAAATTAGACGAGGTGCATTTAAACTAAGTGGTTGATCTTGTGTTACTAAACGCAACGTTTCGTGACATACATTCGTTTATTATGTATACATTTGTCCGTTAGTGCTATGTTTACATTGGAATGTGATTCAAACAACCCCCAAAATTATAACTTGGTTCATATAAATAGGGGCTGGCTCGTTAGTTGGGAAGGCCGGGGAGAAGGGTAAATCGAAGAACAGATGGTTTTGTTTTTTGATAATCTCTTACATTATTTTGTAAAGTTATTCTTTTGCGAAACTCTTATAAATGAATAGTGTTAATATTATTTTTATTACCATTAATAACGTCAAGGATACATGTGTTATTTTGGTGGTATATGGTTTTTGGTACTATTAATGGATTTTTTGTAGTTTACTTTTAATTAAAAATCTCGCAGAATGCAGGACCCTTTTGTATGCATCTAGATCAGGGGTCGGCAACCTGCGGATGCGGCCCTTTTGATATAAAGTTGCGGCTCTCCGTATTTATCTAAAGAAATTAGTTCATTTGTTCGAAATTATTTGTTTACGAATTGAAAAGTACACTTGCAGCAAATAATTATCTATTTTCTGACACTTGTTTACTTTCTGGTTTTTTTTTATTATAGCAGCCTACTCCGATGTATAAACACGTAATTAATTAATGAGTAGGTACTTTTGTGAAAAATATTGAACATAAAAACTGCTGGGTTTAAGCACAGGGCACCCCTTATAAACATTGAAGAGAACACAAAAGACAATCGAATAGCGGTAGTTCCTTTGAAAGAGAATAGTTATAGCAGTTTGAGTTAATGGCATTGAAACAAGTAAAAATATGCAGGATGGTCTATTTAAAAAGATCAGTTATTTATTGGCATCGTAAAAATGGGACACCCTGTACATTCAAGAATAATTTCTGTAGATCCACAACCACCAATATTTTTTACCATGTATCAGCTATGTAGGAAAAACCGACGCACTGTTGCAGGACCCTGTATATACTATAATATTAAATCAAAAATTTTTTGTGGCTCTTTAAAAACTGGGAAATTTTGTAAATTGTAATGTTGACTCTTCCGTTTCAATAGGTTGCCGACCCCTGATCTAGATGCTTGAAAAGTTGAAGCGTGGTGCACAGCACAAAGAAGACAATAGTATTACTGATGAGGAAATCTGCATCATTTGGCAGTGAACATGATTCAAAATCCGAACAGCATGGAAGTGAAAATTCGGAGGAGTAAGAGGGTCTTTGTTTGACTATCAAGAAAATTAAAGGAGGAAAAAGAAATCTAACCATATGGTAATCAGGTAGCATGTTTTTCTAAACATAAACAACAATATAATAGTTATTTATTATACAAGATGATAAAGGGATATTTTAACCATTGAGTGAAAGATACTTTCACGAGATGGTTAGTTTCCCTTTATCGTCGTGTATAATACAAAACTTAAAAGTCATATAAATCATTGTAAAGCTTCTGACAATGCGCACTCATTTGTTTCACTTTATCTACCCTTAAGCAAGGATGCTATATAATACCACGGTCCGTATACTAATAATACATTATATATCAAGGTAGAGAAGTACAGTATTATTGCCTGAGCACCAAGATTACATCTCGAGGGGTGTAAGGTGCGAAGGCAATAATAGACTTCTCTACCGTGGTATATATACTATTTTTTTCACTACTAGCACTTGAAATCCTCTAAATTAACATATTATATTGATAAGAAAGTGAACGGTTGGACAGAATTTTTTTGTTTATTAATTTAACATGTCAATCAAGTACGTAGAAGTACAAGTCAAACGGGCCGTATTTTGTTCTGTCATTGAGATATTTTCAAAGAGTAATTTCGTTCGAATTTTTTCAAAATGTGATAATTTTAGGTATGTAAGTTCTCTGGAAATGGCGGATGGTGGCAATTATTCATTTTAGAGAACTTGTCTAAACGTTTATTGAGCGAAATTTCGGGTTGTGTTTTCTAAAAGTGACAGCGTGACATAGTTCTCATTATTGACTACTAGTTAATAATATCCACATTATTAACCACTTTGAACAAATGCCGAGAAAGCCTACTTTACAAGTGGAAAAAAGGTTAATATAATCATGTCAAGAGACGCTAGTAGTGAAATAGTATTTTACATTATTAGCCAGGTAAGTGAGTTTTTACTGGCGATAGGAGAAATTGACTAGCGAGCCATTAGGCGAGCTTGTCATCTCCTAGAGCCAGTAAGAACTATTACCTGGCGTATAATGTACAATATTTTATTTGTTACTCATTTGTAAACGTAAATAATTAGTTCTTAAATTGATCTTGAAGAAATGTCTAAAATATCATGTTATCCATGTAACAGAGACTTCGCATTAATTCTGGCCAATGAAATTACTAGATTACTAACTAAATTTTTACAGGTCTGCTGTCAGTTTTACAAGTCAGTAGCGTTTAAACATGACGTTTACCCGTTTGCGTTTTGTCTTGTTAATCAACGTTTACAACTGAGTAACAAATAAAAAATATAATACAGGATTGCTCGATTACTGAATGTTTTCGCCGCGTGTAGTGACGTCACTGGCGGACCCAGATATGCACCGCATGCTTTGATTTTTCGATTTGTGCACCACTCTCATTTGTATTTTATATTTGCAAGATTCTAAGAGCTCCTTCTCACGATGCATTTTTGAAACGCCGTAGAGTGGACATTTTCTTTGAAAAAAAGATACAGTTATGCGGAAATCTATTCCTCCCAATGAGAATTTAGCTTTATTTCTCAGATGAGTAAGAACTGAAATTTATTACAAGTCTCTTCTGTACAATTTCTGTTATAATTATGGAATTTTCCGCACCGTGCTACAATGGTTTTTACCACACAATATGAAGTGTTTAGGCTAATACGGCTTCGCCTTCCTTCAAAGGTACACAAATATGTACGCTCTTTACTAAAGAAAATGATACACAAGTAAATCAACTCTTCTCAAACCAGACACCATTTTTTTAAAAAACGAAGCCACTTATGGTACGTGCTCTTTTGTTTTGCGTGAAGGCGCTTCTGAAAATCGCTTCGTGCTACTTGCGGCGCTGCAAATCGCACCGTGTGAAGGGGTCACGCTACCAGCCGCTTCAAAAAACGCCGGGTAAGAAGACTGCCCTCCCGAGCGCTTTCTTTACAAGGTAAATATCCATTTTCATTTTAACTAACTATAATTGATCGAACTCGAGGGTTTCATTATTTCATTTCATTATTTCATACTTTAACTCTCTAACAATTGGATTTGTTTTTCCTTGTTTTTATTACACTTCGTACTTCTGTGTTTATGTTACCAGCAATGTGTATTCTGTAGTATTGAATCGGTCTATCTGCTTCAGTTTTTCTTGTCTTACGCGAACTACTATATTTTCTTCACTTACACTCATATTACTTTACTTCTTCCATCCTCTTGCCATCCTTCGATAGCTGCTAGTCCTTATCCACATCACGTTCTGTGCCTACTCCTCCATGTCTGGTGGATTCTTACTGGCTTTGTAGAGATCCTTCCATCTTCATTAATAGCAACTTATTTTCGTCTTTTAACATCGATCATTCGTCCATTTCTTTTCCGCAACCACCTTGAGACATGTCTCCCTAACTTTACAAGGTCTTCTGTCTTGTTAAACTTGCCTTTTAGCCATTTTCTCTTGTTCTGAGGCCATCTGTTATAGCCTTCCTTTCTTGTTCTGTCGCTTATACTTCCTCCTTTCTTGTATCCTATCAGCTTCGATTCTTCAATAAACCTCCACTAGCTACCTTGTCGCCACTTCCCATCTATCACTGTGTTCCAACAGCCCCCTCCCCCACCCCATTGACGCCTGAATAAGAAATAAATTTGATTTGTTGCGTTTGACTTGGTCTTGTAAACTACTTCACACTAATTTTTGCATCAGCTAACGTACCTACTGTGCTACAATCTCACTAATACATTTGACGAAGGTGTTAGCAATAAAATAAATGAAAGACAAAATAAACTTTTTATTCATTATAATTACATAAACAACTACAATTTAAATACCTTTAATGCATTGTGATCTGTAACATGCTTTCGGTAATCGCCTTTGTCCGTTGTTAAGTACCCACAATGAATGCACTTAAACTCGATAACGGCACATAAACTGTATGTATTCCTGTAATCAGGTTGATTACCTTTGTATACTTTTTCAGGATTATGCTGAAGAGTATGTCTTTTGAAACACGCCTTACGTTTAGTTCTAAATGGACACTGAACACATTGAAATCCCGTAAAAGTTCTATCAGTCAAATGCTCTTCCCCTACTCTTTTCTGGCAAGATCTGAAATGCTGTATTAGATTTCCTTTGGAATTTGCCCAGTATGCGCAGTTGTTACAGTGGAATATTGGAAACTTGCCATGCACACGAGCATGCCTTTTTACATTAGTCTTACTTTTCGAGGTATACGAACATCGATTGCATGTATAATCGGCACTGCACAGATTGTGCTCGGCCATATGTGCTCTCAGAGATGATTCACCGAAAACCGTATACGGACATTGATTGCATTTGAACAGATTCACTTCGCCGTGAATTTCACTATGCCTTTTCAGGCTATTTGTGTATTTCGTTTCGAACGGACACCGAGCACACTTTAATGGTTTTACGCCATTGTGTACCCTACAGTGTTTAACGAAGGATTCGCGACTGTTTGTTGAAAAATAACAAACGGCACATACATGCATAACGCTAGAAATCTCATGTTGTTTAATGTGAGCGTTAAAAGTATGATCTGAGAATGTTGTAAATGCACACTGATCACATGTTAATAATTGTGTATTTTTATGTACCTTAACGTGCTTAATTAAGTTCCCCTTAAAGTTTGTGGCATAGGAACATTGTGCACAGTGTAATGGAGTCGGAGAGGGATAATGGAATTTTTTGTGGTTGTTAAATGAGCTTCTGTGCTTTGTTGTAAAAGTACATTTTGGGCATCTATGCTGAATAGCTAACGGGTCGTGGTTTCTCTTATGTTCTTTAAGAAGTCCCTGCTTGTCAGTTATGTAAGTGCACTGATTACATTTAAACAGTGATTTATGTGCTAATAAACAATGTCTTCGCAACATACGGTGGGTCTGAGCCGTGTGAGGACATTCGGTGCATTTAAATAGTCCAAATTTGCCTTCTTTTTCACTTTCACAGTTTAATTCACCACGTCGTCCTTCCAAAATTTGAGAGCAAGGATTGACCGAAGCTTTTTCATAGTCCCTGGGCGTAACTGTTAGGGTGTCGGAAGACGGCAGCTCTAATTCTTCTACACAATCCTTGATCTTTGTGGCATTTAAATTGGTGCTAGTGGTGATGGTTGAATCTAATTCGGTTTTAATGAAACTATTAAGATATATTTCAGTATTGTCGAGTTTTTCGTCAATCTCGAATTCAGTCTTAATTTCCATTACCTTCGTTGAAACGAATATTACAATAAATGAAATGAATTACATTCCACTTACCTGTTCCTGAATAGCTTAAAAGATTTTGAAAATTGAAAAACACAAAACCTAACCTAAATATTATCAAAGACATGTACATAGGCATTTATACGACACTAGATGGCGCAAACCTTTAATTATGGGCGGGAAAATTTGAAATGGTCTTACAGCTTGATAATTGATACAATTCGAAAGTTATAAATAAAGGGGGACCATTTTCCTTCATACAAATCTATTCTGTAAATCAAAAAATATGCACACTGGCCTAATATTTCTGCTATTCGTTGTAAGTCTACTACTAACCACTTTCTACAACATATTAATTGCTTAATAAATTGTAAGTTTATAATTAATTGATTGATAACTTGCGACAGACGATTTACGTCTACAATTTTTCGTAAGGATTGCAAATATAATTAAAGATTTAAAGAATTTATTAAATTTGTCTAATATCAACAACGTTACTTAGTTATCGTATTCTACCATTTACATAGTTACCAAATCAATGTATGAAATCTTCCTTTCTCTGATATGTATAAATAAAACTAAGAAATAACATTAAATTCACAAAAAAAAATTAATGGGTACAACGACAAATTTTTATTTAATTTAACTATTATTAAGTTTACTTAGAACCACAATCGTTTAAATAACGTGGTTTTTTAATCATTCTACCTACTCGTGTAAGTCTACTGACATCTTCCATTCCCTGCTTAAAACTACTATTGCTAGTACTGTTAACATTTGTATTATTTGTTTCATTTTGTGTTGGTATATCATTTCTTCCTGGTGCTTCACTCTCATATTTTTGCATGTTTTGATTATACAACGTGTTGCATCGACAAGCGGGATAGAAGAAATCCCATGCAAATTTAAAGGAGATTAATTAATTGACTTCCATAATTATTTTTTAGGAAAACTGTTTGAAATTATGGATTCTACAGGCCACGTTCTATAAGAAAATTTTTTTTCCGGGTCGATCTGAGAATTTTTTTTTGGGCCTCAAAAAAAAGGCAGTGTACAACCTTCTTTTTTTACCAAAAATCGACTGCACCAAACACTTTTTCTTATTAATTTTGGTGCGTAGAATCCAAAACAATTCGTACTTTTTCGATCAGACTTCTCAATCAAAAGTTATAGACTAGAAACCAATTTGAAAAAAATTCAAAGGGCTGTAACTTTTGAACTAGTAGCCCAATCTTGGAACTGTTTGAAATTATGGATTCTACAGGCCCCATTCTATAAGAAAATTTTTTTCGGGTCGATTGAGACAATTTTTTTTTCGGGCCTCAAAAAAAGGCAGTGTTATACCTTCCTTTTTTACCAAAACCGACTGCACCAAAATTTCTCGGGAAAACACTTTTTCTTATTAATTTTGGTGCGTAGAAACCAAAACAATTCGTACTTTTTCGATCAGACTTCTCAATCAAAAGTTATAGACTAGAAACCAATTTCGAAAGAAAATTCAAAGGCCTGTAACTTTTGAACTAGTAGCCCAATCTTGGAAATGTTTGAAATTATGGATTCTACAGGTCACGTTCTATAAGAAAAATAGAATCCAAAACAATTCATAGGTTATTTGAAGAGCATTAAAATCCGCATCTAAAAGAATAACTTTCGATGTTTTTGGTTAGTCCCTTAACGAGATATTGCCAAAAATATTATGTAATTTTTCCTTTCTGATCGCCCCGTATTTACAGGGAGTAATTGAGGTAAAGGTTGACTGGCAAATGAAGTTCTCATAGTGAAATTTAATGCTTTATTTCTATTATTAGCTATGCCACTGTGGTAGGTATCCTTGTCTGGCACGTTGTTGGTATAATTATCCTTGTCTGGCACGTTGATTTGTAAAACGCAAACGTCACGTGAGTGGAACACGATGAGGTATACCTACCTTTACCCATCTCTCTCGTCAAGGGGTTTACAGGTGCTGCCATTCCAGTTACCAAAGTATCAATTTCAATGGGGCAAACGCATTAAATAGTTATTTGTAGAACTAGAGAAGAAAGTGGAGTTTTTCAACTCGAGTTCAAAGCTACGCTCATGTGGCAATTGAACGAGCGTTGAAAAACACTTTCTTCTCAAGTTTTACACACAATTTTTTATGAAACTACAATCAAAAATTAAAAAAATTAACGTATGCATTATGCAATTATGAAGTTTGATACATAGCAATCTAGATACGGGTATGTTTCAATTTTAAATGTCATTAATAAGAGTAATGTAGCAATTGTTCTTTACTTTTCCTCACTAGAGAGGAAAATCGCGTTTTTGTCACCCTTTTCAGAGACGATACTAGTTGTTTCTAAAGATGGTTTTAGAAAAATGACATTTCACGTTGGAAATAATGATAATTCGCATTGTATTCAACTGAAGAAAACGTTGATATTCTCAATTGATATAGTGGAAGTCGCAGTTTATGAAGCGTAAGGGATTTATTTCCTATGAAGCCAAAGTAACAATATTCAAATTAATTAATGTGACAGCCAGATCTTTGTTTTACGTTATTTTGGTTGCATAAAATTAGGGGCACTTCAGAAGGATTTTGTCATTTAAGAGTAGGTAGAAATAGGGAAAAACAATATGGGTAAATCCCTAGGCACGTCTACTTTTTAACACATACACTGTATATGACAATGCAATCCTGATGGGAGTTTTTACTGTGGGGAAATTTTCAAGAAAAGGTCCAACAAAATTTTCCTACAGTCAGTATCGACCTAGGTCCTAGTAGGTATAGTAGGGATGAAGAGATTGTGACGGAATCGTATTGCAAAAAAGATGTCCACATCAAATGTAAAATTGGCAAGTGGAAATGTTCACTTTGAACTACACCCCCAAATAGCTGGGTGTATTATTGACCCGCCACCTTATATTTTAATATACAGTCATTTTTCCTATTCTTCCCACAGTTTCCTCTCCAAATGGAAAACACAGGAATGTGCAGTATAAGAGGAATTGATGGTTTGTTCCATTTGGTCCAATCACTATTCCTGGTATACCCTTATATGTTGATTTTGTACTCCACAGTCATTTTTTCATCAGCTATACTGGTACTCTCCCCAATTCATTTAATAATAATAAAATAAATGGAAGACAAAATAAAGTTTTTTATTCACTATAATTACATGAACAACTACAATTTAAACACCTTTGAAGCATTGTGATCTGTAACATGATTTCGGTAATCGCCTTTGTCGGTTGTTAAGTACCCACAATAAATGCACTTAAACTCGATACCAACAGGCTTGTGTTTAGTGGAGGATACACTTGATGTATTCTGGTAACTGGATTGATTACCAGGATTGTCCGTAAGAGTATGCCCTACTCCCTTCTGGCAAGATCTGAAGTGCTGTCTTAGAGTATCAGTCAAATGTTTATCTTCTACTTTCTTCTGGCAAAATTGAAAGTGCCGCTTTAGAGATAGTTTGTTATTTCCCCAGTATGTGCAGTTATTACAGTGGAATACTGCAAACTTGCTGTGTATAATAGCATGACTTTTTACATTGGTCTTACTTTTCGAGGTATATGAACATTGATTGCATTTATAATCGACATTGGTTATGTGTTCGGCCATATGTTCTTTCAGAGACGATTTTGAACGAACTGTAAAACCACACTGGTCGCATTTCAACAAATTTACTTTACCGTGAGTTTCACTATGCCTTTTCAGGCTTTCCCTGTATTTGGTTTCAAATGGACACTCGTCACACTTTAATGGTTTTGCAGTGTTGTGTACCCTAAGGTGTTTAAGAAAGGTTTTGTGATTCGATGTTGAAAAATAACAAACGTCACACACATACACAACGCCTGAGATATCATGTTGCTTAATGTGGATATTAAACTTATGATTTGAAAATGTTGTAAATGCACAGTGATCACATGTTAGTAATTGTGTATTTCTATGTATCTTAACATGCTTAATTAAGTTCCCCTTATAGTTTGTAGCATAGGAACATTGTGCGCAGTGTAATGCAGTTGGAGAGGGGTAATGTAATTTTATGTGCTTTTTCAATGAGGATTTGTGTTTTGTTGTATATTTACATTTTGGACATCTATGCTGAGTAGCTAACGGGTCATGGTTTCTCTTATGATCTCTTAATAGTCTCGGCTTGTCAGTTAGGTAATTGCACTGATTACACTTAGTAAACAGCGATTTATGTGTTAATAAACAATGTCTCCGCAAGGTCCATTTTGTCTGGGCTATGTGAGGACATTGAGTACATTTCAATTTGCCTGCCTTTTCACTTTCACTGTTTAGTTCACAAGGTTGTTCTTCCAAAATTGGAGAGTGGAGGTTAACCATAGGTTTCTCGTCATCCTGGGATGTAACTCTTGGTAAGTTACAGGACGTCAGCTCTAATTCTTCTGCACAATCCTTGATCTGTGTTGCATTTACATTGGTGCCAGTGGTGATGGTTGAATCTACTTCGACTTTAATGTAACTATTAAGATATATTTCAGTGTTGTTGAGTTTTTGGTCAACCTCGGGTTCAGTCTTGATTTCCATTACCTTCGTTTGAACTAACGTTACAATAAATTAAATGCATTATATTCAATTTACCTGCCTATTTCTGAATAGCTTAAAAGATTTTGATATTAGAAAAGTACCAAACCTAACCTAAATATTCTAACACATGTACATTAGGCATTATACGGCACTAGATGGCGCAAAATTAAATTATGGGCGAGAAAATTTGAAATAAGCATACAGTGTGATTAGATAAAATTCGAGTTGTAAATAAAAGGAACACATTTACTTTCAAACGAAAAAATATGCACATCGGCCTAATATTCAGCCAGGAAGCTGGCTGAACAGCCAGTGTACGGCCGAATACACTACCTATTCGTTGCAAGTCTAATAACCATTTTTTCAATCTTCATTAATTGCTTACTAAATTGTAAGTTTAGACTTAATTGATTGATAACTTGATATAACTAAATAGAAACTGTTAATGGTGTCCCCTAGCTTTCGGGGGACTAACTTACTGGGACATTTCAAAACTATATGTTGTATATGGTTTAAGGAACATCGCTGCAGTGGGGACAGTTAGGGGTTTGGATGGCATTTGATTTAAATAACACCGCCGCGTTAGAAAGACGAAGTCGATTTACCTTAAACCAGATATACCTACAAGACAGTGCTATAACAATTCATTGATATGGTTGTGACAGTTATGCAACCCATCTTACACACAAATTTGGCTGGTGTCTAAGTACAGGGTGAGTCAACGATTGCGCGGAGTAACTTAATACCATGAAGATAAGATTTTTCGATAGTGCTTTTTTGTTATGATATGGTTGAATATTCTCCACATTTTAAAAATATTTGGAGTTTTACAGGGCGTGCCCACACAGTAGGGTGCCAAAATGGTACATTTTTTTAAATAGAACCCCCCCTGACTTTGAATGCATTTTTGAATTCTACGTGTAATTGTACCTCTTTTATTGTATGGTTAATATCCAAAAAACTGGTAGTTTTAAGGATAATTCGATTTGTATGAAAAATTGGGCATTTGCAAGTGTCAGTATATTGTCAAAATTATTAACCTTAATTTTGATTCCAGGTTTTATATCTTTTATCCTGGGTTAAGTAAAAGTAAAATAAATACATCTACTATGAAACATTAACGCACGCAGGCTTGGAGAGGTTTACAACTTCAGCAACGTCACTACTTGCTTCTTATTTGAGCAAGAGGTATCAATGTGTCATCTTTAATAATGTCATTTCCGAGAAATTACCGATTATGCATGGTGTACCCCAGGGGTCCATTCTTGGCCCATTGTTATTTTTAATTTATATAAATGACCTACCTGCATCTTTGCCATCAAAGGTGGAATGCATATTGTATGCCGATGATGCCACACTGATATCTACTGATCAAGTGCTTGACGCTGCGTATTCAACTGTAAAGGAAGGCGTTGCTGCTGTCTCAGAGTGGTGCACGGACAACAAACTAAAATTAAATGCATCCAAAACTACTATTATGCCTCTGTCCTTAAAGAAAGGTGTTATTGAAATTAGTTGCAAGTCAATCTCTTTTTTGGGGTGCAACATTGATTCAAAATTGAATTTGAAATATCACTGCAATAGTGTAAGTAAAAAATTAAATAAATCAATATTTTTACTTACTAGATTGCGTTATAATACCTCTATTAATATTACTACAAGTGCCTATTTTGCCTATGCCCACAGTATTATGTCATATGCCATACTAGCATGGGGTCATAGCTCCCATTGGCATTGCATTTTTAAACTCCAACGTAAAGCTATTAGGGTCATATCTTGTCTTGGTTATAGGGACGAGTGTCGTAAGGCATTTATTGACCTAAGAATTTTAACTCTTCCCTGTATTTGTATCCTTTCTGCAGTGTGTTACGTTAAGCAAAATATGTCTACTACAGTAAAAAGTTCACGACCATAACACTAGACTCAAGGGCAATATTCGCACTGACCTTTGCAGATTGGCAATATCTCAATTTGGTATACGATATCAGTCCCAATTTTTGTTTAATTGTCTCCCAGCTAATATACAATCATTACCTTTTTCTACATTCAAACTGAAAATTAAACAAATTCTATTAAGTAATGCTTTTTATTCGTTCGACGAGTTTGTTAGTTATTGTAAGTCTTCTGCGTTCATATACACAATGTGATTGTAACTATACGTCCGTTTTATTGTCTTATTGTTTTTTGTTTTATGTATCTATCTTTGTTGATGAGTGTAAGTGTATAAACAACAACACACAATAAAATATTATTATTATTATTTTTATTATTAAAAAAATCTAGCTTACAGGGTGTTTTTTTTGGTAGGTTCAAAATTGCAAAACTTCATATTAAAAAATTTCACTTTTTTTAAATGGAACACCTTGTATATTTTTTTGTCATCTTTTAGGTCCTCCAAAAACCTTCAACTTTTGATGTGTCCTATACCTATGTCTGATAGTTTTCGAAACATCTTGGTTTTCCTGGTTTTCATATTCTAATCTTAAATAAGTTTTATGTAATTTACATAATTAGTGAGGTGGCCATGCAAAAAAAGGCAATTTTTATCTGCCTCGTTCAAAGCTAAAATCATATTTATTAATTCATTTTTCGAATAATTCATTTGACTATAAAAACTGGAGAATAAATTTGATAGTAAAAACATAAACAAATATCTTGGTTTTCCTAGTTTTTATATTTTAATCTGAAAGTTCTAATTTACATAATAATGAGGTGAATATGAAAAAATATGAAACTAATATCACTGACTGGATGACATTAGGAGTTAAATTAAATTTGCTTTGTCGTCAAATGTTTTTACTTATACTCCAATTTTTGGACTTAAAATAAATTGTTTGAAAACTAAATTAATCGATATGATTTTCGTTTTGGACGATATAGATAACAATTGCCTTTTTTTTGCATGGCCACCTCACTATTATGTAATTTATATATAAGTTATTTAAGATTAGAATATAAAAACCAGGAAAACCAAGATATTTCGAAAACTATCAGAGATAGGTATAGGACATTAATAGCAAAAGTTGAAGGTTTTGGAGGAGCTAAAAGATGACAGAAAAATATACAGGGTGTTCCATTAAAAAAGTGAGATTTATTAATATAAAGTTTTGCAAACTTGGACCTATAAAAAACACCCTGTAAGCTATTTTTTTAATGTTTCATAGTATATCTATTTATTTGACTTTTACTTAACCCAGGATATAAGATAAAACCTGGAATCGAAATTTAAGTAATAATTTTGACATTATACTGACGCATGCAAATGCCCAATTTTTCTTACAAATCGAATTATCTTTAAAACTACTAGTTTTTCGGATATTTAACCACATAATAAAAAATACGTACAATTACACGTAGAATTCTAAAATGCATTCAAATACAGGGGATTTGGCGCCCTGCTTTGTGGGCGCACCCTGTATAATTCCAAATATTTTTAAAATGTGGAGAATATATTCAACCATCTCATAATACAAAAGCACTCTTATCGAAAAATCTTATCTTCAAGGCATTAAGCTACTCCGCGCAATCGTTGATTCACCCTGTACAAAACGAAGCGAAAGAAAGTTAGTAGTTATTTTACATCCGTATTCGGCCAATTTATTTAGCAGATTCGACTTATTCACTGTGAAATTGTCTTTAAAGTGGTTTTATAGTGCCGTTTTTTCAGTTACTGGCTTTTTAGTCGTTCATTAGCAATTATCACAGTAGACAGAGTTGGCGCTGCTTAGACTCAAACTCGCCGTATAAACGGCCTACTAGCTCAGAGGAAAATAAAACATAAGCTTGAGATCTTTCACAGCGGTAGTTCGTTCTGGACATATGATCTTCGTTCTTCACTACTATACTTACCAATGGGGTTGAGCGCCACTCAATTTCTCTCTCTGCTTATGAATTGAAAAGATACGAGGGTAGTAGTAACGTAAAAATCAAAAAAATTGTCCCTATATTCCCCCAAATATTCAAAATTATGGCTTACGTTACTCACAATTCTTAGTAACTTCACTTTACAATTGAAATTCCCCAATTAACGAAACCCTCAATAGAGAATGATTGATTAGCAAACTAATTGAATATCTTGAAATAACAAAAGGTTGCCAAAAGCAGGATTAAGGCGAATACTGAAAGCATACTAAGTATAGTCACAGATAAATCGTAACAATCTTACCTTGAAATAATAAATCTCGGTCGTTGTAGAGAGCTCTCCGGTTAGCGAATCCGATCCTGTAACAAAAGAAAATCGGCGCACCTAAACTCAGTGGTACCGTGGTGAACTAATATTAATGCCTGAAGGGCCAATGCATATTATTTGTGGCTGTAAGTTCAAGATTGAAAACATGCACTCTGTGTAGAAATCAGGAGGTGCAGAACTAAAGGAAGGTTCGGGTGCTTATCTCGTGGCCCAAGCATCCAGATGGTCAGTGCAATCAATACAACGGTCGTATTGCGCCCAATTACATTGATATCTCAACCTGGTAATTTTAACACCCTCAATCTATTGACCTCCGCAGTCATTTTTGCATCAGCTAACGTACCTACTATGCTGCAAGCTCCCTAATTCATTTGACGAAAGTGTTAACATTAAAATAAATGAAAGACAAAATTAAGGTTTTTTATTCACTAGGTATAAACAACTACAATTTGAACACTTTTGAAGCATTGTGATCTGTAACATGACTCCTGTAGACGCCCTTGTCCGTTGTTAAGTACCCACAATAAATGCACTTAAACTCGATACCAACAGGCTTGTGTTTAGGGGAGGATAAATTTAATGTACTCCCGCAACCAGATTGATTACCTTTTGTTACATTTTCAGGATTGTGCTTAAGAGTATGTCTTTTGAAACGTGCCCTACGTTTCGTTATATATGGACAGTGAGCACATTGAAATTCGGTAGAAAGATCAGTCAAATGGTCATCTATTTTCTTCTGGCAAATTCTGAAATGCTGCCTCAGAGATTCTTTGTTATTTGCAGAGTACGTGCAGTTATTACAGTGGACTACTGCAAACTTGCTATGTATACGAGCGTGCCTTTTTACATTAATCTTACTTTTCGAGGTAAATGAGCATTGATTGCATTTATAATCGACGCTGTATAGATTGTGCTCGGCGATGTGGGCTTTCAGAGAGGATTCAGTGCCAACTGTAAAACCACATTGGTCGCATTTCAACAAATTCATTTTGCCATGAGTTTCACTATGCTTTCTGAGGCTATTTATGTATTTTGTTTCAAACGGACACTGATCACACTTTAGTGGTTTTACAGTACTGTGTACCCTCAAGTGTGGAATAAAGATTTTACGATTCGGTGTCGAAAAATAACAAATGTCACACACGTACACAATGCCAGAGATATCATGTTTCTTAATGTGGGCGTTAAACTCGTGATCTGAAAATGATGTAAATGCACATCGATTACATGTTAATAATTGTGTATTTCTATGTATCTTAACATGCTGAATCAAGTTCCCCTTATAGTTTGTGGCATAGGAACATTGTGCGCAGTGTAATGCAGTTGGAGAGGGATAATGTAATTTTATGTGCTTTTTCAATGAAGATTTATGTTTTGTTGTATATTTACATTTTGGACAGCTATGCTGAATAGCTAACGGGTCGTGGTTTCTCTTATGATCTCTTAATAGTCCCGGCTTGTCAGTTAAGTAATTGCACTGATTACACTTAGTAAACAGCGATTTATGTGCTAATAAACAATGTCTCCGCAAGGTCCATTTTGTCTGGGCTGTGTGAGGACATCGAGTACATTTAAATAGTCCAAATTTGCCTTCTTTTTCACTTTCACCTTCTCCCAAAATTTGTGAGTGAGGGTTGACCATAGGTTTCTCATCATCCTTGGATGTAACTCTTAGTAAGTTACAAGAAGTCAGCTCTAATTCTTCTGCACAATCCTTGATCTTTGTTGCATTTCCATTGGTGCCAGTGGTGATGGTTGAATCTACTTCGGTTTTAATGTAACTATTAAGATATATTTCAGTATTGTTGAGTTTTTGATCAAACTCGGATTCAGTCTTGATTTCCATTACCTTCCTTTGAATTAACATTAGATAAAATTAAATACATTACTTTCCACTTGTACCTACCTATTCCTGGATAGCTTAAAAGATTTTGAAAACCTAACCTAAAAATTCAAACACATGTACTTTAGGCATTTATACGACACTAGATGGCGCAAACATAGACTTCAAATTATGGGCGGGAAAATTTGCAATAAGCATACAGTGATAATTGATAAAATTCGATCCTTATAAATAAAGGAACACATTTACTTTTATACAAGCCTATCGTGTAAGTGAAAAAGATGCACACCGGGCTAGTATTCGGTCAGGAAGCTCGCAGAATAGTCAGTGTACGACGGAATGTATCGGGTGATCAAAAATAAGTGACTGTCGAGTTCGAGTTTAGTACAATTTATAAACAAAAATTCCAAAGGTGACTCGACGGTCACTTGATCCCTATGTACTACTAGTCTACTAACCACTTTCTACAATCTACAATAATTGCTTACTAAATTACCTCCGGGAAGCAGTCTCGCAACCCCTAACGTAGAAAAATTTAACTTATGGTAGCCAGAGCTGGGCAGAATACTTTCAAAAAGTATTTGAATACTTTGGAAAGTATTTCATTATCTTACTTTGAAAAGTATTCGAATTCAGTAAAAAGTATCAAAATACTTGTCACTCATTAAAAATTTTAAATAGTATACTAGATAAAAGGCTTAATACTACTTAAAAAATCAAGTTATACTTTGTGTGGGGTTAGCTTTTTTTATATTTCTATTGTTATATACAAATTTAAGGGGAGTAACAGCGTATTATTATTATTATATTATTATATAGGAGGTACCTACCAGGACCTTTCTTATACCAGTTATATCCTTAAGAATACGTGTACCAGTTTTCAAAGCGTCGTGCACATGGTACGCCTTTCTGAAATTAATCCTAGCGATTTTGGAACAGATCCATTTTTGACCATCCGTTTGTCCGTGTGCATGATGGTTTGTTTAGACGCGTGCGATCGCTTTGAAAATTGGTACACATGGTCTTAATAAGGATATAAGAAAGGTCCCTATTGGTTTTAAGTTACGTAGACTATCGAGTCAAAAAGTTTCACTCCAGGATCGTTCGGTATTCAGTTGTATCGGATTTTTATATTTCATTTTGTGACAATGGAAACTTTCCCTAAACATTTCTAAATTGTTCTCAAATATTTGAATAACTTAAAAGTACTGCCTTTTTTTGAGGCAAAAAACATTTTCCTATAGAATTTGGCCCGTAGAATCCATAATTTCAAACAGTTTGAAGATTGGACTACTAGATCAAAAGTTACAGCCCTTTGAATTTTTTTCGAAATTTGTTTTTGTCCATAACTTTTATTGAGAGGTCTAATCGAAAAAGTACGAATAGTTTTGGATTCTACGCACCAAAATTAATAAGAAAAAGTGTTTTCCCGAGAAATTTTGGTGTAGTCGATTTTTGGTAAAAAAGGAAGGTTATACACTGCCTTTTTTTGAGGCCCGAAAAAAAAATTGTCTCAGATCGACCCGGAAAAAAATGTTCTTATAGAATGTGGCCTGTAGAATCCATAATTTCAAACAGTTCCAAGATTGGGCTACTAGTTCAAAAGTTACAGCCCTTTGAATTTTCTTTCGAAATTGGTTTCTAGTCTATAACTTTTGATTGAGAAGTCTGATCGAAAAAGTACGAATTGTTTTGGATTCTACGCACCAAAATTAATAAGAAAAAGTGTTTTCCCGAGAAATTTTGGTGCAGTCGATTTTTGGTAAAAAAGGAAGGTTGTACACTGCCTTTTTTTGAGGCCCGAGAAAAAAATTGTCTCAGATCGACTCTGAAAAAAAATTTTCTTATAGAATGTGACCTGTAGAATCCATAACAGTTCCAAGATTGGGCTACTAGCAGCATTAAATAATAATTCATATTTATTATTCAATGCTAGTAGTGAAAAAAAGTATTTAATTACAAAGTATTTGAATACTTTAAAGAATTTGAATACTAAAAAGTATTTACAAAATCGAATACTGCCCAGCTCTGATGGTAGCTCGGATAAAAGGGTAGTATAATGGGCATATCCCCTTCGTTATTCTAGGTACCCAGTTTATACATTACTTTTGAACTTGTTACACTTTTAGATTAAAAAACTCGTCGCCAAATGTTGTGTTTTACTAATTAACACACTGGGCTCATTTACTTAGGTACATACGTGTAAAAGACAACGTACAATAAATAATGACAATTTAATATTCTGATTATATTCTTTACCATATGAACAACAACAATCGTGTGCCAGTGCCAGTGCCACCATACACAACAGTAGGAACACATTTTTTTGATACTTTTTTGTTAACTTTGGGTAGATGAGGCGGGGTTATTTCAGTTGGTTATTTATAAACAATGCAATAAGTGCAATTATTTGAAAGGTAAAAATATGATATTAAACATATTATAGAATTCATGCACGTAATTGATACAGAGATGGCTAAACAATTTACTTATACCATAATAATGTTACATTGCGTTTTTATGGGAATTACAAACAAGTTTAATAGCGTCTAAAGATAAAAGATTTTTAATTTTATAGGTCGTTTATTTTTAAAGTAGTAAGCGTCAGCATCTTGTCTTTTCTTCTTTTTATTTCAGACACTAGGGGCAATTACAAGAGATTTAAGATAAGTCAGAGAGCGTTTTTTTTTATTCCCTATACGCGCGATTGGGAAAAATGTCTTTGGCATATAAAGCCTAATAGTTATTTAATATTCCAGTGAAGGAGGGAATATGTAAATGAATAAAGCAAATGTTGAACCATTACTTGCAGTTCGTGTGTTATTATCACGAATGGGTATGTGCAACAAAATTATGGTTTCGCGCTAATTGCAAATAAATGATATAGCGGTGGCGCTTTTTGATTCATTCATCACCCGTTACAGGCATCTCAAATGCTAAGAACATACGGTATAGTGTGGGATAAACGGAATGTTATTTTAATTAATACAAGCGTGCGATGTCAGCCGTTAAAACGCATGCATTAATAAATGTCATGTTCGAAATCAATCAGTGCATTACTGATGCAGGGTTGTAAAATGAAACCGGTATGGGGCTCTATAAATGCCGTTCAGTTCAATGGACTGGACACTGATGGCGAGTACATTTACATAAAAAGTCAAGTGTTATGCAACAGTTTTGGACCTACTGTCCTACTCCAAATAAATGATGAAAGTAAAAGTATTTTAAAAAAAAGAATTTTCATATGCAATATCATAGGGCATCTAATTTTTCAGAATAAAATCGAAAAAGCTGGATTTAGAAAAGGCTATATAAACCTCGCGCCAGGAAAGTTTGCCGGTCACAGAACACTTGATCCCGATCTACGATCTATGGTTTTCTAAAGATGTAAGCGACTTCCGAGATAGTATCGTGTCAAAGACTTTTCGTTCAACATTAGCACGATCCTATTCTGGAAGTCGCCCGCATCTTAAGAAAAACATAGATTGTAAATCGACACAAGGTGTGCTGTGACCGGCAATCTTTCTTGGCGAGAGTTATAGTTTCACCGCTCTTTTGGACATTGCTGACAACATACTCCAGAGCTATCGATAAAGGGGAGTTTGCTGCGTTAGTGTTTTTGGATTACGCCAAAGCCTGTGACACGCTTAATCATCAACTGTTGTTCTCAATTTTACATTACATAGGCCTTGGGGACATGGTAATTGAACTCTTTTCTTCTTATCTTACAAATAGATATCAGCGGGTTAAATCATGGTTAGGAATTTCAAGTTCTGAGCTCGTTCGATCCGGGGTACCTCAAGGGTCTGTTCTTGGGCCTCTACTTTATTCAATCTACACATCGTTTCTTTATCTTCTAAGATGTATCTATCATATTTATGCAGAAAAAGGAAATATAAGTACCTACTTAGTAATACTAATCCGGATAGGCGCCACTTCAGTCACTTTCAAAAGAGAGGGGACAAACTTACCAAAAGGGGGAAACAAGACAGACTAAGAAATCCTTGTTTTGATCTTGAAAAGCTAAAGAGATAGGTACATAAAATACTGGATAGGGATTAGAACATAAACAATAATTGACGTCACAATCGAGGATAATTTAATGATTAATCTCAAAAATATTATAAATAGGTCACAGTAATATACAAAGTGCTTTTTTTGGGAGCTTTAGCTAAACTAAAAGCTCACTTTTTTTAAACGAAATAACCATTTTCTTACTACTGCATTTTGATAGACATGTTCCTATAGCTATCCTTAACAGTTTCTACTTTATTCCCATTTCATTGAATTGATTCCATTTTTCTTTAATTGTGTTTATTTTATAGTGGGCTGAGTGTTAGCTAATTAGCTACTCTCCCACTCAACCCACTATAAAATCACATGCAGCCATGCCTACGCAGGTCGGCAAATTAGTAGTCGGCTATGATTTTATGACAGTCGAATTTTAAACAAATCTAGTGACACTAATCCGTCACCTGTTATAGGTTAACAGTTTTTCAATAATCGAAAACCCATTTAAACTAACGAAAGTCTTTCTGGTGTTCTCGTGAAGTAGGCTATGATTTTTTGGAACTATTTTGTCCAGAAATGAAAGGGTACATTGATAACGAGGTTTGGTTCATTCGTTTATTTTTATGGTTAACTTCACGGGAGCGCCCTACCAGAGCTGGGTAGTGCTTTGAAAAAGTGCTGTGACTTCAATTACTTTTCTAATTCAGGAAAAAGTGCTTCAATTCCCAAGCACTTTTTAAAAGTGCTTGGAGCTTCAAGCCTTATTGAACTGCTTGAAGCACTTTCATACAATTTCGAGCACTTCTAAAGAGCTTCAAGCACTTATCAAGGGCTTCAAGCACTTATAAAGAGCTTCAAGCACTTATAAAGAGCTTCAAGCAGCTTAAAGCACTTTCAAAGAACTTCAAGCACTTTTTAAGGGCTTCAAGCACTTACAAAGAGCTTCAAGCACTTTCATAACGAAGCTCTTATCGTGAATTAGGTGACGAATTTAGAAAACCCTTAGTCTTACTCATTCCTTCACTCCTACTCTGACGTTACCTACGTGTTCTGTGCTTCATTAGTGATTAGTCTGCAGTCTGCACATCTCACTGTTGACTTCTTGTTTTTCGTATTGTGTGGTTTCCTGTGAAAGGGGTCGTACGATTTCGCGAACAAAAAAAGGAAGAGGTAATAGTTCTGCCATTTATTAACGCTGCCCTATCATATTTAGGGCATACCGGCATACGTTAAGTTTTGTTATAGTTATTACGATAGGTATAATCAGATAATTTACTGCCGCGTATATAATACATAAAATACATTACCTGAACGGCAAAAAAAGTACCTAATTAATTACCACGCACTTGCCACTAAATTAAACATTTTTATAAGAGGCCAGAAAATAACATCAAACCGCCAAAATAGTAAATACCAAGAATAGTAGAAGTTTAAATTTTGGTATGCAAGTTATTTTTTTAATTAAGTCTTAACCCTTATATCTGTATTACTTTGATTATAAGGAATTGTTATCTTTTATTGTCCTTTTATATTTGTAATTAAGAATTATTACCTACATACTAAAAGTACACAAATGTTCTCTGTGCATTTCTTCACCTAACATACTATCACTAATTTCAATTATTTCAGAAGATACGTCTTGGTAGGTACGTACTTACAAGTAACAAGTGTCAAGGAATTTCCGAGCAACATTCTGGATTTTTTTCTTGTAGTTTATAGCACATGCAGTTATTACTTCTACATTAGTCATTACCCATGGGTACGGGGAGAGTACTGTATCGATAACAACATTTTTTTGTTTACCTAATCGCTTTAAACGAAAATTTGGACAAGCAAAACTTTAGCGATAAAACCACTAATTCCTCCAGTATAATTACGATGCGGAAGTACTGTTTCTAGCGTGTTTTTTAAAGTGATTCCAGCAGGCTAGAAACCAATTTTGAAAAAAATTCAAAGGGCTGTAACTTTTGAACTAGTAGCCCAATCTTGGAACTGTTTGAAATTATGGATTCTACAGGCCACATTCTATAAGAAAATTTTTTTCCGGGTCGATCTGAGACAATTTTTTTTTCGGGGCTCAAAAAAAGGCAGTGTATAACCTTCCTTTTTTACCAAAAATCGACTACACCAAAATTTCTCGGGAAAACACTTTTTCTTATTAATTTTGGTGCGTAGAATCCAAAACAATTCGTACTTTTTCGATCAGACTTCTCAATCAAAAGTTATAGACTAGAAACCAATTTCGAAAAAAAATTCAAAGGGCTGTAACTTTTGAACTAGTAGCCCAATCTTGGAACTGTTTGAAATTATGGATTCTACAGGCCACATTCTATAAGAAAATTTTTTTCCGGGTCGATCTGAGACAATTTTTTTTTCGGGGCTCAAAAAAAGGCAGTGTATAACCTTCCTTTTTTACCAAAAATCGACTACACCAAAATTTCTCGGGAAAACACTTTTTCTTATTAATTTTGGTGCGTAGAATCCAAATCAATTCGTACTTTTTCGATCAGACTTCTCAATCAAAAGTTATAGACTAGAAACCAATTTCGAAAAAAATTCAAAGGGCTGTAACTTTTGAACTAGTAGCCCAATCTTGGAACTGTTTGAAGTTATCGATTCTACAGGCCACATTCTATAAGAAAGTATTTTTTCCGGGTCGATCTGAGACAATTTTTTTTTCGGGGCTCAAAAAAAGGCAGTGTATAACCTTCCTTTTTTACCAAAAATCGACTACACCAAAATTTCTCGGGAAAACACTTTTTCTTATTAATTTGGGTGCGTAGAATCCAAATCAATTCGTACTTTTTCGATCAGACTTCTCAATCAAAAGTTATAGACTAGAAACCCTGGTTTCCAGTAATATGAAAGGTGCTTTATATTGTTTATATTTATATTAATTTATATTGTCAATTACTGTGATTCAAGCACTTTTAATGGCTTCAAGCACTTTAAATGGCTTCAAGCACTTTCCAAGGGCTTGGTGCTTTGTATTTTCAATTACTTTAGAAAGTGCTTGGTAATTCCAAGCTCTTTAATCACATAAAAGTACTTAGGGCTTGCAAGCACTTTTATCAAAACAAAGTGCTCGGTGCTCAAGCCCTTTTCAAGAGGGCTTTACCCAGCTCTGCGCCCTACGCCCCTACTGCAACTTCCGCTTTTTTCTTTAGGGCGTCTGGAATCTAGTCCAAGAGCACTTGGAATGGAATTTTGATTTAAGTGTGGTATTTTATTATGTGGGAGGATTTTTTAAATCTTATGTTGGATTGATCTTCATCATTCGCTTTTTTTCGACTATCTTTCTTGATGTGTTCTTGTTTTACGCAATATTTGTACTTAATTAAATCTATTCGACATTGCCTGTCCCAAGGTGCTTGAAGTTGAAACGTAAATTGATCCATGAATTTTATTTCAAACTCTCAATATACATTTAATGTTAACAAACTTACTAACAGCTCAAATTTCAGGAAGGATATTAATGTTACCAGTCCATATACAACAGTTACCAAAAGATGCACTTCATTGGCACCTCGACTGCAGTCTGCTATAGCCTTGTTCCTAATTACGCAAGAATCTGGATCGCGAATTTCTTAGAAACCTATCGAGCGATTAATGAGTAATGCAAAACAAGTAATTTTGCAATTTTTTTAGGTAACTCGGACCTCGGATATGAGTGAGGAGAACAAACCTGAAAAAGTGTGGAAGGGATGGATATATGCGCAAATGGTTGTTCAAGTGTGACGACTTTGCCAGTAATGATATTACAAAGACGGTACCACTCGCAATTGAAGCCTTAATTTAGTACAGGTAAGGTCTATTGAGAAGAAAAGATTACTTAAAATTTGTTCTCAATGACTAAAGGAGAAACAAATTCTCCTTTCCAATGAAAAGAACTTTTGTACCCTTGTATAAGGGATAATTTATAACAAAACTTGTTTGCATGTGAGCATCATAATGCTCTGTAGACATAGGCTGTCTTTCTTAAAATTTGCAACTTAAATACCTACATAGGGAGGCGAATTTTTATAGTCACGATTATGCAAAATTAAACAATATTATGTGTGAATAATAAATACTTACCATGAATAATTTATTGTGAGTATCTGTTTTGAATACCACTAAACAACTTATACCTATAATAAAGGTGTAAGTAATGGTTAAATTTCCTATTAAAAATAATCATGCGAGAAGAATGTTCTTAAACATAATTTATATTTTGCTAGGATTCAGGAATTAATTTTTCTATTTGGGACAATTAAGCACAACTATATAATTAAAATGGTTTATACAATTGCTCTCAAGAGAGAATGGCAAGGATAGGATAGGGGTCGGTTAACTACCAGGGTTATAATTTAATACGTCTGGCAATTGCAAAGGAACGTCGATGTATTTCTTTCGTCTGTCATAAGTCGGTCTCTTTTCCTAGGTCAACTAAATTTAGCGGAACGAAGAATTCAAAAAGGCACCTTAACCTTCACTTGAATGACTGCAATAAAGTCATGGTTAAATTATTACTCGTTGCGGCATGAAGAGTTTCGACTTTCGAGGGATGTCGGTCGTACGTTAATTTCATACTGACTTTTTTGCTGTAGGTACATGTGCGGGTATCTAATTTTATGGTTGTAATATGGGCGCTATATTTATTGTTCTTTGCATGTAACGAATATAGTCATTTGAATAATTGCGAATTTTATTGCAAAATTACTGTTGAGAATCTGATAGATTTATTATTATTACTTACTCTCATGCATTTCTCAAATATGATTCAATCTTTTACATCTTTCATACAAATGAACAATAACAATGAAGTCTGAATTAAATTTTTTTTTTAATGGTTACTAATTTATATCTTCATTTTCTTCTACCATTCGTACTATTTTGAAAAGAAATACCTATCATATAGCATTTTAAATTCTGAACAACTTTGATCTCTTATGCTTTTACTCTAAAATAATCAGGGGAGCAGGAAACTGCAAAAGTGCGATTTTACATGTAAATTGCTATTAGCGAAGGGTCGAATCAGCACCCGGTATATTTGTTATTTGATGAAAAGATATACATAGATCAACATATTTATAATTTATAATGTGTGTAATACGTAATAGTAATAGGAAATTACGGAATAAATGCTTATAAAATATAAATATATACAGGGTGAGTTTTTTCCAATGTTTAGTATGGTCATTGTATATTTATACATACGGGGTGTTTTAAATCTTGCAGTCGGCTATATGATCCAAACTAATGAAGATATTGAAAATCGCGCAAAACAGTTTCGGGGGTATCAAGGGGGAACCAGAATGACGTTATGAGTGACAATCCCCCCCTTAACCCCCCAGTCCCCTCTCTTAAAAAATCATAAATAGTAACCCCATACTTGAAAAGCTACTGAAAAATGCTTTCCAGTGGTACCAATAAAGTCAATATTCATTACGACAATTTAACAAAAATTTAATAATTAACAAAAAAATTTAATGTTGACATTGAGGGAATTATGGCAAATTGGCCAAGAACTTCAACCTGAGCTACTTCATTAAGCAATCTTGGTTGCTTTCTCTTTATATTGATAAGATTTCGGGTAAAATTTAATACAAAACTCGTCAATAAAATGACATTACCATTACTTGACTCGGAAATTAAAGTACTCGGCCCCAAAGGGTTCTTGTACTTCAATATTTCCTCGCCAGTAATGTGTAATTTTTCTGACTCTTATGTAAATAATTATTATGGACGCCATATTGAATTTTTACGTTACCCGATAGGGAAAAATATTACAAAACCAGTGACTAAAGTATTTCATTTGGTAATCAATATTGATTTTTGCCTTGAATTTTACAGTGTATTCCTTATGGCAATATTAATGGTAATTATGCGAGACAATAAAATCATTTCGAGCAAGCCATGGACTTATTGCCATAAGAAAAACATTGTAAACTTCAAGGCAAAAATTCTAAAGTAATTTCCAAATGAAATACTAAGTATCACTGATTTTGTAATTGATATTTCGAAATAAATGACACATTTTTATGGTCACTTTTTTCCTTCTACAAGATGCTACTTTTAAAACTAGCATCTTGCCATAATAATATGTTATTTATTTTGAAATTTTGTTTAAATAACTTCAGTAAAAAATAAAAACGAAATGCATTTTTTTCAAGCATCAAAATACGCAACTTTGCCAAATTTAAACTACCATTTCAAATGCGAAAATCTCCGAAACGAATCAATAGAATTTAAAAAGCAAAGCAGATTAGTAATCACGATTAAATTGGCTTTCAAATAATGTGCCATTTGCCATAGGATTCCATTTAAAATTTTAGGGGTGAAGACCTTGGGTTCGTGATTTGTATTCCAAAAGTTGTCCCCCTCGAATACAAAATTGACGTGTTCGAGGATTTTTCGAAATTTCTAAATTTAATACCCTAAAAGCTCTCTGTATACTTCTCGTTGGGCCACTCTGTATAATAATATAATGTAATAATACATAATAATAATATGAAACTATAATTACATATTTCGACTTACTAATTATTACTTAGAAATACAAATATGTTTAACCGTTTGTCTGCTTTGAGACATTCGTGAAGTTAGCTCCATGAGAACGCATTATGGACTGGAAATAGTTATACGCAAAATTGTTTTTTTTAATATAAAAAATATAAATTTAAAAATTTACTTACAAATTTAGATTTTTAGTTTACAAGTACCTACTTACTAATTAGTAAGCGGCAAATTGAATATAAATTCGGAATTTCAGGGGCACGGGCAAGATTTTGCGTCCGATGTGTTTCAAGTCCTACCGTAAAAGTATTCAGGCTCTCATTGATAATTTAAATCTGAAAGTTTACATAACCATATAATTTTTCATGATCTATTGAAAGAAAATATCATCACTTCCGGTTTTTGCCGGACGTCGATAACCACTTTCTTATTTTAAATAGAACACCCTATATTTTATTGCATTTTCGAAATCTACATCAAAATCTACGTCATGTGATAAACCCCTGATGCGGGGATTTTCAATTTATTCAAAATTTTTGACGTTTGACTGCTTTTCTTTTGGGCTCCGTTGACTTCAAAGTTTCCCAAAATCAACAACACTCGCTACGTGACCATTTTGAAATTATGACATTTGAAAGTGCAAAAAAAGCATGTTCTGTTCTTCAGTAACTTGGTGTGACGTCTTTAACAGTATTTTCCCAATTTTTTCGATTTTGTACGTTCAGAGCAATGTTTCTTGTCAATTTTCTCTTAATTAAAAATCATATAAGAAACGTCCTTTGAAATTACGTTAACAGCACGTAAATTTTTAACTGCAAGGTGGCTCGCTCTCATCTTCGGCATTGTTACATCCCCCTGCAGTTTACAGGCAAAATTTTCAAACTTGTATTTAAAATCTTTCTTCTGGTTATGAAGATATTTCATCAAATCAATTAAAAATTAGTTACTATCCTGCGTTTTTCAAAATTGCGAACTAACCAACGAACGACCAAGACAAAAGTACTAAACTTATACTTAATCAAAACGTCAAAGGCTTTAGTAATCGAAATTACATCTCATTTTCCTTGCTCTTTACACCAAACGTCCTCTTGCACTCTCAGGCTATTCCGAAGACGATCAAAACCGTGTACTTGGACATCAATTAAAAATGATTAACTACTCATTTATCACCGATACAGTAATTTCAAACGTATCGAAGATGAAATATGGTAGCTTGAAGGTGCAATTTTCAGTTGGCATGGAAATTGATACGACACGTTAACCTGTGCATTAAAATTAGCTCGCAGCGTGGCTGTGTTTGTATTCGAAAATTGCAGGGTAAACTACGTAATAATAAATAACACCTGCACTGAGAATTTCTTAGCTTTCATTTTGTAATCAATTTTGATTTAGGTTGATGCGCTTGGTCGCCTTGGCTCATCTAAAAGATGAAGATGCGTTTGATGACACTCTTTCTTATCGCTTTTCCAGGTGATATTGTGCACAATAGTAGAAAAATTATAGTTCAGGTGTACAATAAACTATTTGTATGGTGCTTATCACCGACATTCCTTTCTAAGTACACATGCCCATCATTCTATTGTTATTGTATACGGGTGGTATGTACCTACTTATTTTAATGAGTGATTCACACCACTTCTAATTGTCAAAGAATGTTTGGAATCAAACCCGTTGAAAATTACCACAAAAATCAGGACAATTTCATTTCAAAAACGTATTTAGCATTTACAGGAAAAAAAAGTGTTCAAATTCAACACACTATTCTATACGTTCATGTTTATGGGTAAGTGGAATTCTCAGCTCTAACAATCTCTCTTCCTCTTCGAACTACCACTTAGAATTCATCTCACATTATAAGGCCCGGTTTAAAAAAAACAATGTGACTGAATGTATAAACATATTTTTTCTGGACAGATCACACCTATACACTTAGGTACCTATGTAAAACAGTATATCGTGCGTGACATACTGATCGCCGCCCTACAATAGACATAACCGGTTAACGTCTTTCTTTCCAATATAAATTTCATCCTCCCTCGACTTCTTGGAATATAAGTTATTGGTAGTATTGTGCATACTACATAAACGTAAAATGACCGCAAAGGATACGTTGCTACTGCAAATTAAATCCGGTAAAATTCGGACTAGAAGTGCTTTCCGGAAAATTTGAAATAGGTTTTGATCAACTTTCAATTTTACAATTTGACCAATATTAAGTACATGTACAGACATTACGAAAACAACGTTGAGTGAAGGATTCCTTATTCACTCAACGGTCATAACTCCCAACCCTTTCACTTAACACAAACATCTCTGGTTTTTGTTAATGGATCAGAAGGAAAATTAAGGCAGGCACGAAACAGAAATTAATTTTCCACGTTTAGATTGGCACGTACCTATTTCTTAAGAAATCATGTTTAGTTTGATAAGGGTAGTAATATTAAAGAAAAAATCTGTAAAACGAAAGGAAAACAGCATGTTACTAAAGACGAAAGTAATGTAGTTGGTCGTGTCCATCTTCAATGGAACCCACGGTCGCCACCAGTTGCAAATAAAAACAATTAAACAATATCAAAGATTGCACCAATTTACTGATGGATAAATATGAGAAACAAAGCAAAAATTAACTGGTCTATAGGCATGCAAGAAATTTCGCATTTATTATGATGACATTATCTAGATCAATTACCAGGATTGCAAAGTCATTTATCTTTAAGCTGGATACAATTACTTATTTAAGCAAATGCTTAGAGAATTAAGATTAACGGACATAATTGCTTATAGACCCTCCTATATTTAATTAAATAACTAATCCAAACTTATTCCTTGCATTTCCACACTTTTGAAATGAGAAAAAAAGCTTTATCAAATGACACAAAAAGTAAAAATGACTTCCATAAGAAAAAACCAAGTTGATGATGGTTAACTAGAGACGAAACGTCAGTCCTCCAATTTAAAACTAGCATCGTGTAGACGTGACCGTAATAATGTGTCATTTATTTTGAAATATCTTTTTAAATAACTTCAGTAAAACATTAAATCGATTTTGCAAAATTTTGTTTTTTTTTCCGAATATCTCCGAAAATAATCGGAATTTTTTCAGTTTCAAAACGGCATTTTGTTAACCATCAAAATACGCAACTTTGCCAAATGTATACTACCTACCTATCTCTGTACAGTTTCCGAGATCCCCATGGTGGCCTTCGAATTTGAATCAGCCTGTATACGTTTCACTATACAGGGTGGTGACTTGCGTAACTCATCATAGAGATTTCAATGTAAAATTCAATCCCCAAATTATTTTAGAGCAAAAATGTATTAAAGTTTTTTGTAGAAACATTTTTTTACGCTCATCACTCGTATTACTTTTCAATTTTTTTCATATAAAGACGGAAAATTGGAAAAATAAAACCCGCACCTTTTTCAATAATCTGTGATGCCATGGAATTTTATAATACAAAAACTACGCCAATATCCGTCATGCCATGGAATGTCTGCTATAAAACAAATGAAATTCTATAAAAAAGTATTATATTTAGAACAGCGAATTCAACATAAAGGAAGACCAAATTACTACAAACGGTTTCCTAATATAACAATTTACAATAAATGTTCGAATAAGTCACCATTAACTGCAAGACAATAACCAAGTCGATCATAAAATCAATTTCGCCCTGCTGCTAATTGATAACTGGATATTTTTTGTTTTAGAAAATTCCATGGCATCGCAGATTATTGAAAAAGATCTGGTAGTAAGTAGGCTCTGTATTACACAATAGTAATCGACTGGGCGAATAAAGTAATTTGAATTTGAGATAGAAACAACGTTACTTTGCATTTCTCATTGTTTAAGTTTCTACATTAAGAATTAAGATACCTACTCACCTACGTCTTTAAAACAAATCTTTTGGCACAACTTATTATTTTATCATTTTCCCATCGTAAAACCTATAAAAACCATATTAAATGCACAGACCCAGAACGTAGTAATCACATACATCGAACGTTAATCAACATTCCCATATAAAAAAAGTAAGTTATAATACAAAACATGCTAAATTTCACACCTATTATAGATAGTGCGATTGATATAAGAAACCAGGTGTGAAAATCCACATTTACTTCTAAACACAAAGCATAAATTTCAACAAATTTTTCATTTATTAAAATTAGTGCAGTCTGCGTGAAATGAATGTTAACCATTATAATAATAAATGCCATTTATTAATCACGTACAGTTATTTTTACGATAAAACATATTCTTTACCATTCATATATACAATGTAGGCAACTAAAAGGGGGAAGTTCAAAAGCTAGTGACGAAATTCACAGCCCTGCTCTACCACTTAACCCTGACTGTAATTTTAATATTTTAAACATCTGATGTAATTATTGTCATTGTTTTGTTGCCTCGAATAGATTTTGTTTTGTTTTTTTAAAATTCATCACAGCCTACTTGATTAAAATATAAAAACCGTTGATATATAACTCTCGCCAAGAAAGATTGCCGGTCACAGCACACCTTGTGTCGATCTACAATCTATGTTTTTCATAAGATGCGAGAGACTTCCGGAATAGGATCGTGCCAATGTTGAACGAAAAATCTTTTTGTTCAACATTGACACGATACTATCCCGGAAGTCGCTCACATCTTTAGGAAAACGTAGATTGGAGACCGGGATCAAGTGTTCTGTGACCGGCAATCTTTCCTGGCGAGAAGTTTAGCTGGTATCTTATTTTTAATCATATGGTATGATAGCTCGTTGAAAAGAGAATTAAAAAATCTATCAAATAATCTAAAAATCCAATATGGCGCCTATTTAACTTTAGGAAGTTTGTAAATGTTCCTCAAAGGTAGGATATCAATTCTAAATTAGGCGTATCAAAGACAGTAACTTTTATATAAAACTTTTTTTTATATCTCTTGTACTTTCGATGATATAATACCTACATTAAAGGAAATTACCAATTTTAGTTTTTTTGCATTTAAAACTGCAAAATATTGTCCATTTAACCAATTCTCTATCTTTAATAATAAGAAAGTTACCCATGCAATCCCACGCGATCTGTATATCTGCGAACTTTTAAAATTTGTTAAAGTGAATATTGAATGTTTTCAAAGTTTCAACCGTTCGTATTCTACGAGATTTGGAAGTAATTTGTTATTAAATTCTATATAATGATGGGTTAATATAATGTAACGGAAACGCTCCAGACATGACGTCGCCTTTGGCGCTCTGGAATTTTCTAGACGCGCGATGGTGGGGATGTTTGCAGCGTGTCTGGTAATTGCGCGAATGTTCTGGACTTACATTGCTTGCGTGTATAAATGGTTGCGGACCGAACATCGCGGCAGTCTACTACCGAACGAGATCGAGTACGTAAACATCGAGCGCGGAAATATAAATTGCGAAGTGTGTTATATAAATAATCGATATAAATTGTACGGATTTTATAGTGTTTTAGTTTTGTTTAATAAATATTGATATAAATCGAACCCGAATTTATAAATAACGTTACAATAATCATCATCATTAGTTCACTATTAACTATCAAAGATCATTAAGAAATAGCTAATAGAAACAAATAAATAATAAACGACATGATTATTATTATTAAACAAAGGTTTATTGCGCATTGGTAACCAATGAAAACATCCTGAGCTTCACTAGTTCACTAGAACTAATGGTAATGATAATGCTATAAACGATTTTCCAACCATTTTTCAGACCGTTGTAGGGCATTTACAAAACCTTCTAGCTCATTTGCAGCCCTAGGTAGCTCTAGAAAAGACATGGAAATGGGCTAAGCCCTAAAGCGTCGTGCAAGGTAAATGGTTTTTCAATCATGTCACTTTCATTGATAGTTATAAAATGCAAAATTATTACATTAATCTTAGCCCATCAACCATATGTCTTCATCGTTTTTAGCGCATTTCCACAAAAATATAAAAAAATGCGCTATTGTGGCCACTTTGTCCGTCCGTCCGTTCGCTCGTTTTGAGACGCTACTAGTTTTTTATCTTAAGAGCTATTGTTCTACTTTTTTTCGCTATTTGGTTCGTTATGGTGGCGAGTCTTGCACCAAGGAAGGAATTTTTTCTGTACCGCTTACAAAAAAGTTATTGTAAGAAAAACAAAAAACCGTTTTTTACATGTTCCATAATTTTACACTTTTGCTGTTTATTAACGATCATAGAGTTCGTCTGTCGTCTGCCTGTTGGTCTGTCCGTCTGTTCCTTTGTCTGTCTGTCCCTCTATCTGTCCGTGTGAACGATAACTTTGTTTAGAAATGTCCGATCGCCTTTACATCTCTGTTAGTTATGAACTGAATTGCATGAAATTCAATACTGGCATAGCTTTAGCCATATAATACGCAATGCCAAAAGTTGAGTCGAATCGATTCAAAATTCACAGTGCCCTTTTCGCATCTTGACCATTTATAAACCGAATTGCAAACTTTTTTAATTATAAAAGTATTTAAATGAAATTTCATACATAGCCACTTGGAATAAAAGCAAATTTAACGCCAATTTCAAAATTTGGTTTTGCGCATGCGCAGTGCCAACTTTCTTATTTATGGAGGGATTTAAATGAAATTCGATACATAGCCACTTGGAACAAAGGAAAATCTAACGTTAGCTTCAAAACTTAGGTTTGCGCATGCGCAGTTCCAACTTTTTTATTTAGAAAAGCATTGAAATGAAACTCTTCTTATAAACTGAAATAGAAGTAGCACGTCAAAAATGGATTGCACATGCGCAACGCTATCTTTCATATTTGTGTCCGAATTTTTACAATTTTAACAAAAGTTGCATCTTACAAATAGGAAATGAATGCAAGTGGAAATGCGCTTTATGTAAATCGTTTACGATTACTTTTTAACTTGTTAAATTTGACTTGATCCTATCAACGTTATATGTATCGTCTGCAAATGCATCAGTATGAATAGAGTCATGTAGATCTTTACAGTATAATAAAAGATCTTTTGAAGATTTCCTTGCGGTGCTTAGGTATCACTAGCAACTGACGATATTACCATTTCTTGGTCGGGATTTAGAACGGGAGGTAACTTTTGTGGCGCTTTCATTAAAAAAATTCGCCAGTAGAATACAGCGGAATGAAGAGATCGTCCCTCTTCCATGCATAAAATATTATTGCTGCGTAGAGTTTCTGTAATGTAATGCCACGTCTACCCCTCAGGCCATAGATGAATCTTATCCGAGCGTTTTGGTCCCGTTGAATTTTCGCCGAATCTGCTTTGGTGATACAGGATGAGTAAATAACATCGCCAAAAGACAAGTGCATTGCATATAGAATATTCCTTGATAGTGAAATCAAAGCTTTATTGCTATAAATTTTGGAGATGCTTCAGTTAGTCGTTAGAGTAAGATTCTTATTAGCCATTCGGTGTTCCATTGCCAATAAAGTTTAAGGACATTGTGCAAATAGGTATTTATTATTTCCATTATATTCTAAGAGACCTGATAAACGGAAAACTTCACTCAATAGAAAGAATTTATTTATGTATAGATGCTAGGAAGCTTCTTGAATATTAGAGGAATCTCTATAGAACATCCATTCTGAATGTACACTATACATTGAATATCCTATTGAATCCTATATTATAGGAATATGCTTACTGCTTGGTAACATACAAAGCATGTCTGATGCATATACTTGAATATACATAAGACATTCACCACGTATATAGTATGTATTATGTGAAGTCTGCCAAACGTATATCCCTTACATACATCGGACATTGGCGACATACTTTTCCACATTCTCTGGATATGCAACATCCGTCATCCCACGTACAATATGTTTGTAACATGCAATGTATATAGTTTTGCCATGTGGACAGATCAAGAAATTGTAGTAACTATTATGGTATCTATCTAAACGTACGGGTTACTTAATCCGCCGTCCTCCTAGTTGAAATATATGCAGAAATTGGAGAAGGCAAATAACATAAATTATAAAACCATTGGGACTCGACATTTTATATAAATTGTAAATAACTACAAAACAAACACATTTCCCATTTTCTTTCTCAGTGCGTTTTCTATTGTAAATATATTTTTAATTGTGGGTACCAATTTTCGTCTTTATTGTTTTATAGTAACATAACACTTATTATCTGCACGATATCCTACACAAATTTAGCAGCGTCACAATCATTAAGAAGACTTGCAAAAAAATTATATTGTTGATGCTGAGTAATAAATATAATCTTGTATTATTGTAACCGACTGTTAAATGAGACTGCACAAACATAATCCGAAAATCCTCCCCACTTTTCACGTGATATCATCGCTTGACAAGAATCTGAAAAATTGTAAAAACACAAAACAGTTCGGTTTCTGCTTCCGCCGAGTGTGAACGTTTATAGCGTGATTTGAAAGCGCGCGCGCGCTCTTCGTAAAAACCTACCCGCTTGCAGTGAGTGCTTTAAAACAAATCACAATTGTAAGTAAATTTTTCGATGCGATTACATACTGGCGCTAAGGATGTGGTCGACCTGCATACAGTTTTAATTATCGCATTTTTAATTAGAAAAACAAACTTTTCCGTTCCGCGCGATTCGGTATTAAAACGTGGGAAAATTGGCCGGGATTGTTTCGTCCTTCGAAATCAAACGTTCAACTTATTATAATTTAAAAGAATCCGATGCACTGATTGCTTGACGGATAATAATTACTGTTAATGAATGAGCCCTAGCTTTAAAATTTAAATTGACTTGATACCCTTTGCCTTTCAGTTTTTATTAGAAATGCGGTAGCATTCCGCCGCCGATTGTCGGCATTTTGAAAGTTTCAAAAAATTCGCTCCAATCTAGCAGTTATGACGTAATAAAAATGCCTTCGAAATTGGGAATTGGAATTCGAACGAGAACGACAATTTCATTGACGATTGTGATGCGATTGTATTTTAAGTTTATCGTTGTTCACAAAACATCCGGCACAGATTAAGCGTGTTTGGGGGATGCTCAACTGCTCAAGGTTGAAATTATAAGAAATGTTGACATTAGTTTACTTATGACGTTTGCGTTGTGTAATCTCTTTCAATCGACGCAATTAGATCTTTCAAATGTTTCCATTATCGCAAGTGACCGGCCCGCCTTTTGCGTTTTATTCCTTCTTTTTCGATTTGCATAAATATTTCCTTACATCCATTGATCCAAAATAGTTGTAAACGCCACCCAACCGCATAGGTCATTTTGCCTTAAATTTACAACCCCCAATTTCCCCATCGACCCCTATACAGAAAGTTTTTTTTTAACACTTAGTTGCAAACCTTCACAATATATCTGTAAAAGTGAAGGGTAGTTTAAATGACAAGACGAACGTAAACTGCACAACTTTTCTTTGATCAAGTTCATCTTTAGTTGCCTTATCTATGAACCAAATTTAAAAGAAGCCGAAAGCTAAATAACTCAAAACATTTGATTGGTAAGATTCTGTAGTAACCGGAAAATACTCTTGGTTGATCCATATCTCTAAATGGGGTGATGAACCATACAGGAAAATAAACAACTCAATTCCTCAAAATCCATGGGGAAGGTTTTGAGGAATCGAGTTGTTTATTTTCCTGTTCTGTAGGGACTGTATTTTTTGAGCGAGCTTTTGAGCCTACACCAGCGACTTAACAGGCCAGTCAATATCGACAGTAAATCAACAAAACACGATGAGGTCCGAGAAGTTCGCAACACTTTGGAAGCAGGATTGATCAAACTGTTTCCTGCATGTGCTGTTATAATCCTGCTTCTCCTGCTTCTTAGTGCAAGGTTAAAATCGCCCCACCAGGGGGCGAAAGAAAATATCCTAATTCGCACACTGTTTAAACCTTTTAAAAATTGAAGACAACTATTCTGATACCGACAAAATTGTCACTTTTCGATGAGATTTGCTGGAGACTTAACTATTTGAGTACTTTGCCTTTCTGTTTCCTATTTCAGGTGCATACACATCTTCATTTTTAAAAATAAATCTAATAGAAAGTCTTTGTGTTTCAAACAATTTACATTTTCACCATCATTTGTCATATAGCAACACAGGCAGAATAAGGTTAGAGCGATTCTGCCTCCAATGTGTTGCTGGGAAGGAAGTTAGCAACAGAGGCAGGAAGCAGTTTGATCAATCCTGCTTCCAAAGTGGTGCCAACTTCGGACCTAACATCATGTATCTCTAATTTTTTAATATGTTGTTTGGGCCCAGTAGGGTAGTGTATACTCAATTTTGCAACTCTTAAGTTGTGGAAAGAGTGTAACACACGAAAAACCGTGAAATTTTCGCACTTTTCTAATGTTTGCTCTATACCTATCTGCTAAATTATGCATTTTCCGACGAAAACCACGTTTCCGAAGAGCATTAAATATGTGACAATGTAGGCCCAACGGGAGCTCTGTAGATCAATGAGTTATCGAATTGCAGCACTTTGGAAATAAGCTATTTTTTCCAAGAAATTAAAATTAGAGTTTTAGATTTTTATTGCGGCTAAACCACTGATCCTACGAATAGTAGGAAAACTTGTTACATTTAAACTAAGCGCAAAGCGGGGTCTGGAGGCCTCGTAGTTCTCTCAAAATCATTCGCAATTCTGTCCTTTTATATCTAAGAATATGGGTACCAAATTTGGTTCCAATCGGTTTAGCCGAAAATGAGAGTGCAAACGGACCGACAGACCGACATCTTCGAATTTTGTTCGATTCGTATTCCTTGTGCTTCAAAACGTGTATTTGCGTCAAAAAGGTGCGGGGACACTTTTTACCCCAATGGAAAATGGTGAAACGTATTTTTTCTGAAACTACTTTAGAAACAGCTACTTACTTTCGTCTCCAAAAAGGGTGAAGAAAATGTGATTTTCCTTTCTAGTGAGGAAAGTAAAAAAACAATTGCTGCGTTAATCTTAATCGTGACATTTAAAATTGAAACATACCCGTATCTAGATTGCTGTGTGTTATTGCAGTCAATCAATCAAATATAGACGCATACTCAAAATCGTCGCCTGGTTTTTATGGCCCTGGGCCGTCACTTTCGATGGACTCCCATATTGGTGAATCGCTAGGGTTGTCCTCTTCGATGATGATAAGGGCAGCGTTCTGGCACGTTTCCCCATAGCAGGTATTTGCTGCTGTCTTGACAAAAGTACGGAAGAATACATCGTTGAGGGTGTCTGTCGTCTCGTCTTCTTCATATAGGGCAACTAGGCACTTGCCGCCGGCTGCTGCGACTTGGTGTGAGCCATCTGGGTGGAGGAAAACCTTTGCTTGGTTTACTAGGGTTTGATTCTGTCTGAAGTCATTCCGCATTCTCATTTTCCCCTTCCCGAAGAGGGCATAGGTGGTGTCGCACCTAGTAAATGCGTGGGCGAATAAATCCAGGTGGCACCTTCACTTCCGCTTGGTTGAGTGAGCTGGTGAAGAACTGTTTGCAACCCTCCTCACCTCTGCCATTCTTCTGGATGTAGACAATCGTTTTAGTAGGGAGATTTCCCACGTAGTTCGTTAGAAGTTTTCAAATTTTCAGTTGAAATGGAAACTTGAAATTTGGTTTACAGCCCATAATCGACGATTGCGCGACATGCCATTTTCTATTTTTTTCTATAAATGCCCCATTTTATACCGAATCCATCGAATTTATGATTTGCGTAGGTACATATCTGTCATACTTTTAGACATAGTATGTCTGCAATAATAATAATAATAATAATAATGTCTTTTATTAAGTTACATACACACAATTACAGTAAAAAAAAAACTAAATGACATATTTCAAAATTAAAGTAATGCAACTTAATTCTGCTCTTCCACTTAACCAAATCATTTAATAAATTATTACAGAAAAGATTATAACACAATACACAATGGCACAATTTATGGTTCAAATAATAATAATACTCAATAAAAATTTGAAGGTACAATGGTCCATTCAAAAATTTATATCTCTTAAACCTTTCAAGTTCATGCACTTTTTTATAGTTGAATCCTTGAAAGTCTAAGGAATTTTCGTTAACATTATGTATACCTATCTATATCCGGTAGTTTTTGAGTTATTGGCATTTTTTGAAATAAATATTCTTATTTTTTCATTAGGTATGGTCAAACACTGTTATCTGAGTAACAATTTTTCTCTAAAAATTTGGAGATGCAAGGGCCTATTAAAGTAAAGGCTATAGTCCCAAAAATTTTCCTATTTAAATCGAGTAGGTAAAAGATTTTTTGCCAAAAAACCATTTCTAAAAATAATTTTTTCTTGTATCTTTGTTCTCTACACTTCTCATCTCCCAAATGACCTCCTCCGACAACGGCCTTATTAAATTACCCCTCATCCTTTAAAAAACCCTAGTAAAAATCCCACTATTAACTTTTTTATTTTTTTCATTCACCGAAAAATGTCTGATAACCTCCAACCATTGAATTTTGTGAAAATGTTTAGGTATTTATTACTTCAGTGTGGATTCCTTTCATTTGGCAGAATTTTTTTTCAATTTGAATGTGCTACCCGAGGTGCTACCTTAATCTTAAACCCACCAAATCGGGTAAATGTAGTTCAAATAAATTACACACGAGGATTCTAGAATTTTTTGTTAATCTAATGGTAACAACTTCTATATTATTACCGAACTCCAAAGTGAGTTCATGATTTTGGACTTTCTGTCCGTCCGTCGGTCTGTGTACATGATAACTCGCGAACGGTTTCGAATTTTCCAATTCTGTTTTCAGTATTATGTTTATCATCGCCCAAAGGAAGAACTGATTAAATTTGCAGCGACCCAGGAGCTCGTTCGTTATACTTGTTACAAAGTTTTGAAATAATTGATTGTGATAAATTGTGTACGCAAAAGTAAAGTTCCTTAAATAAATTTATTCTCGCTATGGAGGGCATGCTAAACCATTTCTTTCATATTAATTGCTTACTAAATTGCAAGTACCCCATTAATAACTTGTTAAAATATACTCAAAATAGGATCAAAGTTTAGCGTTAAAATTATAGTAGCATAATGGCACCTTCAACTTTCATTTATTTAACAAATTATCAATGGAAAAATTAATTTAAAATTTGCAATTTAGCAAGTAATTAATAAACAAAGTGGTTCAGCGTTAAAGCCATATAAGAGCAATACATTTATTTAATCCAGTTTTATTCTTACGAGTAAGTAAGTGGCACGTGATCAATTCACACGTTAATTTAAAAGTATTCATTTAATAAGCAATTAATGATGAAAATAGTTTAGCATTAAATCAAAGATTAAAAAAATCGGATCTCAAAGCCTTCCCCATACATTTATTGTTCTACTATTAAAACACCTATAGTTTCGGCGATAATTTTGTAAGTTTAATAATTTATAGTTCACCTGAAGATGGCGATTATCGCCGAAACTATAGGTGTTTTAACAGTACAACAATAAATTTATGGGGAAGGCTTTGAGATTCGATTTTCTTAATCTTTGATATCACTCAACCCCATTTAGAGGAACGATGGATAATGCTAAAAAAATGTAGCATTAAAACCATAGCATACTTTATATGTACTATTTTCTTTGATGAACCTTTGAATTTTAATTAAAAAAAATGTATTCCTAACTTTCCCCTAGAAAATTTATCATTAATTTAGGTTGGTAACATTGCCTCACTTTTCAATATTTGAAATTCACCACCGGCAAAGTTAATTTACGAATATCTCTTCGTCGTGCTTGGGGCTGCAGAAATAATAAATTGGAAATCAATCTTTAAAGTAGATCAATTTACAATGACTGAAGCTGAGGTGAATCTTAATTCTTCAACATCCACCGGTGGTACTATTCAAAGAAACATCTAGGGAAACACTCGAGGATATCTGTGGATACCCGAGGATATATGTAGAGATCCCAGGATATCTTGTGTAAAAAGGATATCTGGATGTCCCCTCGAACGTACTAATTTTTATTATTTTATCAGTACTACAGAACCAATAGACATAAACAAAATAAGCGCGATGCCACAAATGATTGCGAAGTAGAACGTTACTATCAATATTCCGGGCATTTACTAATATCATTGATTAGTCATTTAATTTAACAATGCCAATATCTGGCTACCTTTAATTGAACCTTGCAACCACTGTCTTGTGCGATCAATCAACTATACTAATCCGTCACTGTAAAAATTTCTCCATAAATCGTGTAAGAAAAAAAAAAAATTTGGCAAAAATCGAGGCAGAAATAATGCGAGAATGAAACTTATTCCGGCATCAAAATCGTTCCCAGAAGAACAGACGTTCTATATGCGAAACATAGAAACAATTTATTTAAAGCACTTTACTTTGGCAAAATAGGTGGCATGCTTCAACTTCCATTTAATTAAGAAGTTATCTAGTTATCAATGGAGAAATTAATTTAAACCTTGTCATTTAGTAAGTAATTAATAAACAATGTCGTTTAGCATTAAAAATAAAGGCACTTTTATTCTTGCGAGTAGGTGACACCTTCAATTTCCATTTAATTAACAAGTTACTAATTGGCAAATTAATTTAAAACTTGTCATTTAATAAGGAATTAATTCACATGAATTAATTCCTTGATTTGATCTTTAAGAATTAATTCAAACTTATTCCAATGGGAACAAATTGCACTATCTACCTACTCCGAATTTAAATATCAGATAGCGTTATGGCAACTGAAACTCACAGTAAACAATTTATTATCTTCCATTACTTAAAAAAAAATTATTGTTATAATAGGCACATACAACATAATTTAAAGTGGTTGAGAAAATACACGGGAAAGTGTATGAAGAAAAATGTACTCATATGTTAGGATAAAAGAAAAAACTTTAGATTTGGACCAATATGCGTCCGTTGAGCAGTTGATCTCGTTGTGGAATCTTGACCGAATTCTCAAGAAAGGCTTCTCCAGCTTCCGAGTGATCCAAAACTATGGAGGAAAATGAAATGTTTGAAAAACATTACTTAGCAAAATAAATTTAATGAACTGGCCAGCAATAGTTACATACAAATTGTCCAAGTTATTTATTGATTATATTTTGTATTAATTCAGTTGTCATTAAATTGGGATAATCGAAAAGCACCGTTTTGAACCTGGTGGTCTTATGACCAGGAGAGCATATGGTTTACCGTAAAAGTTTTGTGAATGTGTTGGGGATTGATGGTGGAGGTAGACTTAAAATCTTGCTACATAATACTGCTATGCTTACATAATAAACTTCGTTTGATTATACTTATACTAATTAGAATTACATTAGCCATCATGACTGAGTTGCCTATTTTAAGATTTCTCTTTTGTATCTAACAATAATTTAATTCTCCAAAAAATTCTCTATAAATTTTAACAGTTCGTTGAACACGATCTTCTCATTAATTCGGTCAATTTAATCAATTCTAAATTGCATTTCCTACTCCTAACCATTCGTTTTTTATTCTTGTCTTAATACAATGTAACGATAATGCACCTACATTACAACGTTTACATTTGAAATGTGGGCAATAGGCACAGATTACGTAATTTGTGGCAAATAGTAACGGTCCCGAAATCTACCCCTGCGGTATGTTTATTTCCAGCATGAAATTACTTCACGTTTTGGTTTGGCCTTCGCTTCAGTTTAAATATGAGGCAGTTTTGCAATATCGTACACGTCTTGACTAATATAATAATAAGATAAAACGAAATGTAGGCAGATTCTCGTTTCCAACTGTCTTTCATTACCCAAAGTATTTTTACAAGCTGTATAGACAAACTTGGGGTTTTGGCCGGAAGTAAACAAATAAAACTGCTTACATGTGGTTATATCAGTTGCGGGCCACCAAGCTGATATTGCAGTATCGAATTCAGTCTGACCTAACTATCTTCTCAATGTAACACTATTTAAATTAATTTCTTCTGTACTTTTGTAATTTCTCGCTCATTTTATGAATTGTACAGTACCATTATTGTTGGGAGAATAGTAACCACCAGACAATAATTCTGAAGTGGAATTTTTTCGATTTGATGTTATACTCGGTATGTCCCTAAGAAAAATATGAACTAAAACGCGGACCGACGAACGGACAGAAAAATGAAAACTTCTTTCACTCCGATCTTTTTTTGAAATAATGATTTTGCTCTGGTGATGCCTCGTTCAAGCACCAATTTCGTTTGGAAACGATCTGTTTGAGGTTCAGCTTGTTACAACTTTTATTAAATATTTGATTAATTTTGACCATTGTTTTAAACACGATCTCGGAAATGGTGGGTGTCCAAAAACATAATCGGTGGGCAAAAAACCGTAATGATTGTGAAAAACAATGGGGTGGAAAAATCTTCCAAGAAAATTACTTTGCGCGCGTGTGTAGCGAAATTCCTATGAATGAATGAGGCCTTCCCAATTCATAAGTCATAATAACAATTATTCTAATCTAAAGAATGTCTCGGTAATCGAATGGCGTATTACATTTACATCCAATTTATCCAATAAAAAGTTGTGTCAACACTCTAATTGGAAAAGAAGCTTGTCGAAATTGCTTTGCTAGCTATCCAGAGGTACCTATCTCACACGTTTCAGTTACACAAACAATTTTTTAGTCTCCAAAAACCAAGGTCCACGGTAACATCAATATTTACAAGGACATCAGAAGATAATAACTATACATATGTTTTATTGCGTCATAACCCCTTAATCATAATCATTGTTTAAACGCTGTATTATTACAAAGAAGCCATTATAATTGATCCCATTAAGCTTAATAAAAATTTTGTTTGTGTCTCGCGTTAGGTTCGTAGAAGGAAGGATTCATAATATCGATTTTAAAGACTAGTCATAGTTTTCTTTGACCCAGTTCCGGATGGGAATTCCACCGCAGATCTTTCCCTCCTTCGGCACCTATTGCGTATATTACCATACCTTCTTGTGATACCTACCTGTTGCGTCATTATGCAAGAGTAAAATTTATGATCCTTCCCAGAAGATTCTTATTTATTTTTAACCATTCATTGAAAACTGCCGCATAATTTTGTTATTAATTAACGAAATGTGTCCGGGTGCCTTCTCAAGGTTTTTAAACCTACTCGGAAATGAGTTTTTTTACGCTGTAGCAGATCAACTACAGATGCCCAACTAAGTTCTTTATTTCACCTCACAATTACGATCTTCTAATCGATTCAGAATTTGATTTTCACCTGGCCCTCCATCAACACTACAGCCCTCCTGAATTTATATCGCCTCTCCTTACCTATGGCCTTCCAAGCTTTCCATACCCTTTCTTTGATAAGACGCAGACATGTCTAATAATTCTCCTAGAAACAAACTTTGCTTGGATCTCCAAAGTACAGTGTGGTTCATTTGGTTAAGATTGCAGCGTATCTCAGCTGTTTTTATATATAGTAAGACGGTTTTCCGACCCTGTACACTTTTTTTATGAAACTTTTAATACCACAACACTAATCAATCGAGCTACGTTTGTTCTGAGATACAGGGTGAAAATGAAAAGTTTGACTTTTTGGGGTGATATCGTATCTACCCATGTAAGATAAAAAAAGGTAAAAACTTCGTAATAAAAAAAAATTTTGGACCACCTTTTCTAAGATTTGACCCAAAATTGGTATTTTTGAAATGCAACACCCAGTATATTTAATTGTTTTTAATTCTTTTTTCAGATTATATTGATGCATCACAATGGCTATGAAAACCTTATTTTAATACTGTTTTTCAATAGTAGGCCATGGAGATACTGTTTTGTTTATTGTATCCAAATTCTAAATAAAAAGATTTGCTTTTTCGTATCTTACATGAGAACTTCTCAAAAAGTCAAACTTTTCATTTTTACCCTGTATCTCAGAAACAAACGTAGCTCGATTGATTATGTTTGTGGTATTAACAGTTTCACAAAAAAGTGGTACGGGATCGCGAAAACCGCAAGTCTCTATTTTTAAAAACGGCTAAGATACACTGCAGTTTCAACCAAAATAGGACACACTGTACTTAAGTAGGTAGTGGTTTTTGGTTTATTTTAAGAAATATTCCAGGTCAGGAGTCTATATATTAAACGCCTTCGCAGGCAAAATCTTTTTAGAAGTCTTTCTTTTATTTTAAACTAAGCCCTTTGGAACCCGTTCAAAAACATTTTTGAAATCTTTTTGAAAACTTCAAGAATTATCTCAGCCTAGAGATGAAACCTGTTTAAAAATCAACACACTTCTTCAGAAAAGTTAAAATAATTTCGATACCATCGCACAAAATAGAAATTCATTAGAAACCTTTTTAGGAATATTCCTAGGAAACAGCTGAAAACTGCCACCGTAAAGGATTATCTTTAGGGATCATATTTTATGCCATTGATATTCCCATATGAAGAAATGCAATTTCTTAGTTACAGGGTGAAAACGAAAAGGTTGCCTTTTTGTGGTGATATCGTATCTACCCATGTAAGAAACAAATTCGTTAAGCCGCTTGTGAGCAAGCAAATTTGTTTTCTCGATTTTAATAGACCTTATGGGCATTCCATGCCTTAACGAGAATACAAATTTTTAATTTCTGATCGAATGGTACCAATACCAAGTCTGTAAGTGGTGTAGTTCCGGAGCCTTTGTGACTCTGATAGACAGACAAACAGACATAAGGAAAAAAAAAAAAAGTGAAAGTGCACTAAAAAAGGTAAAAACTGCGTCAAAAAAGAGATTTGACCCAAAGTTTGTATTTTTTAGATGCAACATCTTGTATATCTTTACGTCATCTGTTTTTCATTTTTTTTCCTGATTATATTGATGCATCACAACCTATACTTTATTAATTTTAGCCATGAAAACCTATTTTTTTACTGTTTTTAAATAGTAAGCCATGAATTCATGAAGATTTTGTTTTGGTTATTGTATCCATGGTAATTAGAGGGGATACCAATCAATAAAAATCGCTGACAATAGAAACATGTCATCAAAATTTTGAAAAATATGATATAATATATAATTATATTTAAAAAAATATAGAATTAGAAAAAATGACGTTAAAATATACAGAGTGTTGCATTTAAAAAATATCAACTTTGGGTCAAATCTCTGAAACCGTGCTCCAAATTCTCTTTGAACTCCGCCACTGGATTCCACAAAAAAATATCTACAATGGGCTTTTTCCTATCTTACATGGGTAGTAAGACATGACAACTTCTTAAAAAGTCAAACTTTTCGTTTTCGCCCTGTATCACAGAAACAAATGTAGCTACATTGATTCTGTCAAGTCTCTATCTTTAAAAACAGCTGCAGTTTCCACCAAAATAGGACACACTGTACTTAAGTAGTGCTTTTTTGTTTATTTTTAGAAATATTCCAGGTCAGGAGTCGGGAGTCAATATATTAAACGCCTTCCTAGGAATAATCTTTTTAGAAGTATTTCTTTTACTAAAAGCCATGCCCTTTGAAACCCTTTCAAAAACATTTTTGAAGTATTTTTGCAACTTCATTAATTTTCTGTGCCTAGAGATGAAATCGGTTTAAAAATCTTGACACACTTCTTCGGAATAGTTTAAGTTATTTCGATACCATCACACAAAATTTAACCTAGCTTAGGCTCTTCGTAGATACCATAATATAGAATATTTTACGCAAAATCTTATTAGGTATTTATTCCATTCCATTGGGATTATGCTATTGAATGCTTAACGCCCAACTAATCGTCTATATACCGGGTGATCATCATAAGGCGGAAAACTGGTGCTTCGTTACAAAATTTCAAAATCCAATGTTTTACATCTCAACGAAACATCCACTGGTAACTAGATCTTGCCGAATCAACATTGCTATATGACGATGCATGTTTATTTTTAGAAATTTTCCAGGTCAGGAGTCGGGAGAATTTCTTTTTTTGTCCTCTTATCTCATTCCGTAAAAATCCAATAAGGTGACCATAAGTAATAGGCAAGGATTTAGCATGTTATAAAAATTCGCTGGCAACAGTTTCAGATTCTCCGAAAAAAAGTGTCCATAGAAGGTACTAACGGGAACTGTCCATTTCCGACCGTTGTAAATGGGGAACTAGGGAAAATTAAAACGAAATTTGATATTTTCAGTTTTTCGGCGATGTGTCAGTTATTATCGACGTTATTTTCAAAGATTTTTCAAAAATTTCAAACGCGTTTTTTTAGTCACAAAAAGGGGTAATTTTGATCCCATTTAAACTACACTGTATCTCTCACCGTGATGGAGATTTTGAACCGCTCCTTACACATCAAAGGTTGAGAGATGAAGCTTTGGAGGCTAATTCTTTTGATTACTATAATTACAATAATGCTTTTCATATAATGTTCAGGTCCCACATTTCTTCGTTTTCGGGTTGTTACATCAACAATTGTCATTTTCTCCATCTCTCAATCCTCTCACAATTCATGTGAGATTCAATGTACCTACATTCATATCGATCTTATAAAACTGTTGATGGGTTTGTAGATTCTTCAGGTAAATATTTATTCTTCATTTTTGTTAACAATCATTATTTCATTCATTTCCATTGTAAATGATCATGTCACCTTATTCGTTTCTCATTAAAGTTTTGAGTTTGCTGTGTTTGTTGTATGTTGTGTACGTTTCCAAGAGGATTTTTCTTATTTGGAACACTAGAATTAATGATGGGTTGTGAAATATTAAACAAATAGTGGTTTTACAGGACGTGTTTCATTGAACAAAGATACGTTTCAATGGAATAAGCTCTGTATTTGCGAATCTATTGCTTACCGAGGATGTACCTACGGTTTGTAAATTACCTAATTGGAGAACGTTTTAATTCCAACAATTCTGTTGAATCATTAAAAAATTGGGGAAGAACGCCTTCGAATGGAACGTTTTAGAGAATGTGAACACTTGTTCAAAAATGGAATTTGACCATAATGTTTTCCGAAATTGGTCTGTGTCGCTTCCAAAGAAAACAAGGCATCATCTCGTCGCGAGGGTGGAAATCTATCTTAAAGCGAATGGAAATACCCACAATAGAAAGCTAATTTAGGCAATTACGTTTGCAACGAGATTGTTTATACGATTGGGTCAGTGTAAATTCTTCTAAAATCGCTTATTAATAAACTACAATTTGGCTTTGGTACAGGAAGCAATAATTTTGCAACTTCCATAATAATGGAAACGTTCAACGTACCTTTGGCGCATTTTACTTTCAAGAGAGGGAGTAATTGTAAACACTTGTTTATAATTATCTAACGTACCGAAATACTGTATGTATCTAAAAGTAAATTCACAATGTGCCGGTCTGTTTTTAATGACGGACATTCATGCGAATAATTGTCGGAACGCGAATTATTTTCATTTGTACATTTGCATCTGAGATGAACTTGTGTTTTATCTATTTTTAGATAACTCAATGTTTTTGCGTGGACGTGGAGAAGTTAACCGTTAAGGTATGGATATCACGAAGAAAAACGTCAATGTTAATCCCAGAACAAACGCAAACCCCTGCGCTGTATTATTTTTTACGTAAGTTTTTATTTTATTTTTATTATTATTTTTAAGTACGTTGATCGGGGCTTATGTTTATGTAACGTCTATTACATTTTGTAGAGCGATGTCTGTTGTAGATAAATAGACAACAGTCAATTTAGTTTGGAGGTTATTAATAATAATAATTATTTTAGTAAGAGGTAAGTAGTACAAGCAGAGCGGGGTGTCCCAAGGTTTCAATCTAAGCACACTTTTGTTGTTTCTTTTCGATTTAATTTCGAATGGAGCACAATATAATTGCTGAAATCAAACGAATGTTTCTCAATTTGTCATAAATTCAACATTTAGAAACCTGCTATTGACATTATAGCATCTACCTACTTTCAGTTGTACACATACGAACGTACACACACCAGGAAAAGATCTGAACAGAAATTTATTTTGTCATTAAAGAAAGTGTTGCAACATTGAATGAATATATTTACAATATTTCTTTAGTTGTACGTTTAATTAAAATAATCCCAATAACTTGTATTTAATGTTACGATATTCGTTGCCGCATTTTTATATAAAAATCCAAAAGAAAAATACTGGACTATATTAAAGTCGTACTTGAGTAATTATGCAATTGTTATTTAATTAGCTTGACTGGGTTAGTAACGTCAATTAAAGTACGCAAAACCTAGGCTCCCAGATAGTTTCTTTTAGAATCTTCCAAGTCCTTAATAGCTGATATTTATATAGTTGATATAAATAAAAATGATGCTGTTCTTCTGAGTTATAATACAAACTTTAATTTTTCTAAATGATAGTCATAGACGTCATAGTTGGCTTTGACATTTTTAAAAAGGACAAATTTTTCTTTTTCTAACGATATAAGGCTTGCTAAATGTACTTTAATAAATAAACGCGCTGCAGGAATGTTCGTATTATTGAGAGGTAAATAAACAGAGTTTGCCATGGAAAACAACATCTAGTGAGATAGTGTAACTGTGGCACATTTACATATTTAAAGGCCATTTCGAAAATTCACTATGAAAGTTAAATTAACAATTATATTCAATACACTATTAAAAGTAGATCGTATCATGCCATGGAAAACAATAAATAAACAAAATACTGCTGCTTATTGTTGAAGGCCTCAAATAATACTTGGATTTAATATTTGGTGTGGACTTATTGGATCGCGAATTCTTGGACCTTTAATTTTCGATGATAATTGGACAGGCCAACGTTGTACATTTTCTACCAAATTAATTTCAAGAATGTAGGATGGGTTAGATTTGGAAACACGACGTAATTTACGATGGTTTCACCACAACGGTGCCCCGCCGCACAGCCACCTGCAAGTACGAGAGCACCTAAACCAACCATTTCCAAAGACATATGGATATAGGTAGGAACGAGAAGGCCCTTTGGTCACCAAGATCGCCAGATCTTTCAATTTTAGGTGTTTTCTTTTCGGTGTTCTAAAAGCGTTTAATTTATCAGCGAAAAAAATGCACTTTTTAAAAATGTCACAGATAACTATAGTTGCCATTTAAAAAAATGTAAGTTTGAGTTATAATAGTCTAGGGCCTAGGCGATAAAGACATCTAACTGGACATTTTGAGGTGGAAAAGAAAAAATGGTGGAATATGTTCAGTTAGGTGTCAGAAACAACCTATTAAAAATCCCACCCCCCAGACCCTGTGCTAAAGGCTCCAGCCACCCCACCATCCCCCAAAAACCGTGTTTTCGCTCTTTTTGGCTGATATCTCGCGATCTATGAGGTCTATATGAAATATTTTTAGCTGAAAATGCTCCTCGTGAAATTTCTTACAAGGTAGATACTCAGAAATTAGCCTAGGTATACCTTTTAGCCTAGCAAATTCATAAAAGGAGGCGAAAATCATCATTTTCGTGTTTTTTTTTGCGGTTTTTTGCAAATATATCGCGACCTTCAGGGCTAGATGAAATATGTTTAGCTGAAAATGCTCTTCGTGCAATTTCATACGAGATAGATAACTGAAGAGTTGACGTAAAGTCACCTTTCACCTTCAACTTTCATGTGTGAGCAAATATTCATTGTAAAACAAAGTATGTCTATGTAAACGTAAATACAGTATTTTCATATTAAAATATTCACACATTCATTTATACCTCAACGTAATCATTATCCTCTGCAGATTCCACTTCGACGTCCTCTAGTGCTAGTGGGTCCCAATACCACTAGAGGACGTCGAAGACCCTGAAGAAGTGGAATCCGCATCTAGTCTATAGCTTCAAAGTTTAATTCAAAAGTCAAAATTGCTAATTTGTGGATTGAAGAGGTGGCATGGAAATTTATATTTGAAACCTTAACTGGAAATATGGAACATCCAGTAATTTCAAACTTCAAATGAGAGGCGTTGGAAGTTTAAATTTCAAGTTGAAAGTTAACGAACTAATGATCTCTTTGTTGATTGAGAAGTCTGATCGAAGAAGTACGAATTGATTTGGTTAAGTATAAGGATAATGATTACGTTGAGGTATAAATGAATGTGTGAATATTTTAATATGAAAGTACTGTTTTTACGTGAATAAATGGTACATAGAAATACTTTGTTTTACAATGAATATTTCCTCGCACATGAAAGTTGAAGGTGAAAGGTGACTTTACGCCAACTCTTCAGTTACCTATCTCGTATAAAATTGCACGAAGAGCATTTTCAGCTAAACATATTTCATCTAGCCCTGACGGTCGCGATATTTTTGCAAAAAACCGCAAAAAAAACACGAAAATGATGATTTTCGTCTCCTTTTATGAATTTTCTAGGCTAAGAGGTACACCTAGGCTAACTTCTGAGTATCTACCTTGTAAAAAATTTCACGAGGAGCATTTTCAGCTAAAAATATTTCATATAGCCCTAAAGGTCGCGATATATTTGCAAAAAGGCACGAAAATTGATGATTTTCGCTGCTTTTATGAATTTCCTAGGCTAAGAGGTACACCTAGGCTAACTTCTGAGTATCTACCTTGTATGAAATTTCCCGAGAAATACTTTCAGCTAAAAATATTTCATATAGACCTCATAGATCTCGAGGTATCAGCCAAAAAGAGCGAAAACACGGTTTTTGGGGGATGGTGGGGTGGCTGGAGCCTTTAGCACAGGGTCTGGAGGGTGGGATTTTTAATATGTTGTTTTTGACACCTAACTGAACATATTCCACCATTTTTTTCTTTTCCACCTCAAAATGTCCAGTTTGCCAATTTTACAGTTTCTATCGCCTAGACTATAACTCGAAAATTATAAAAGAAGAATGAAAATTAATAAATGTACCTTATTAAGTGGAAAAAAATCTACAATTTTTGTTCTTTACATATTTCTGTATTTCTAATACTAACGAGTCTAAAACATTTCAAAGAAAAATCACTAAATCTGTTTTTCGCTTATATCTAGTAAACTGTGGATTTTTTTCAAAAAACAAAAGCATATCTTGAATAAGCTTTTATTCTATTACCTATTTAGGACATTTTCAATTACGTCAATCGTTTTTGAGTATTTATTCTATCATCTAAAAAAAACTAAGTCTATTTTTTATTGTCACAATAGTGTGTTGGGGCAACAACCTGCGCGCAACATTTTACACAGTTTAATTTACAAATTTGTGCAAACTTAAATGAATTAATTGCCTTAGATGCAGCGGTCAAGTTTAAAGTATGCCCTTTATTGTCACATAAAAAATAGAACAGCAAGACAGTAACCAAACCGTATAATTAACTACCTACTTTACATTAGATAAAAGTTGCTTATTAGAAGATTATTAATGGTAGTATACTGCTGTTTTTATGATCAAAAGTTATTTATTAAGTTGGTTGTATGTCATACGATTACATAACGGCCGTTCTACCATTTATTTCGCATTTATCCAGAAATTTATATCGACATGCAAAGGTAGAGAGATGACTATTAAATCAAATCAAAAGCGTCGTTCTGATTTAATTGCCTGACTGCGGCAAAACGCCCGAAGATCGCCATGGTTACCACCTCGATACGATTCTAAACACGAAAAAAAAGGTAAAGGACCTTAAAGGATTCTACACGAACCAGCAGCGGCGACCAATATGTCAGCTCACCTACTTGAGCTTTATCTGACGCTGAACAGCTTGTCGGCTATCCACAGAAGAGGTTTTTAATTTAGACGTCAGCCGAATGAAGCGGTCGCTCAAATTTTTGCATGTCTACGGTTTGGATTGGATCAATGACTCCTATGAATGAACGAACACACAAAGTGTTATAATTATATCTCGCATTCCATTTCGCTTATACCTCGTGTAATGACTTCCGTATCAAACTGTAGGTCAGTATTGGTTAAGTTTTACAAGTTGCGGAGGAACAAAAAAACTAAAGAGTCCAACGAACCTGGTATATAGCTTTTCAAAATGTCATTTTAGGTAGGTAAATTCTATCTATACCTATTGTAATGGTACCAGTATATTAATTTATAGATTGTTTCTCGCAAACCGTTACCTAAAAATATTCAAACCCTCAGACCCCCATTAATAATTTAAATCTGCAAATTTGCATACCAATATAGTTTTTTATGATCATCGAAAGAGTTTTCATCGGATGTGGGTAGCAACTTTCTTATTTCAAATGGAACACCCTGTATTTTATTGCATTTTCGAAATCTACGTGAAAGTCGTTTGATAACACCTCTTCGTATACCCAGCATCAAAGGTTTTCATGTTATTCAAGATATGCTATTATTACACCAAACTCGATATTCTACAATTGAAAACTCGTTGCTATATATGGTAATCAAACATGTTTTCTAGCAGCAAGTATGTTTTGTGGTTTAACAGAAAACCAACAAATGCAGCAAAATGCATATTTCTGGCACGCATAATAAAATGTGTCACATTAAATGTTTCTCAATTATTATTTGTAATTTGCAAATGTACTTTTTCACGTTGGCAACTTCCACAATATAACCGGAATAAACCAAATAATATACAAAGAAGCACATGTTACCTTAGTCCTTCAACTCTAAATTTAGAAAGCCAAAATTGAGAAGTCACGTTCTCTCTGTAGCAAGTTTATTTCATTTCGGAGGTCTTTCAAATAATGTGTTGGACGGAGTGACTTTAAGAGGTAGTAAAAGTAGTCAAAAATAACATCCTGCTTCTGCACAATGTTTATTTTAAATAGAAATAATAATAACATTGATTGCTGGTTTTAAGCTCTTGCTTTATTTATCTTGAAACCCCCTTCACTAAAAGGCGTTGGTTTGCGCCACCCACGTTCCTTAGCTTGTGATTTCCGGAAATTGGTATGTAATTCAATGTGATGGGTTAGTGCAATTGCATTGAAGGTTACGCAGTGAGAATTGAATGAATCATTTTGTAGATATAATGTAAATGTATGCAGATTAGGTACAACGTTTTTTAAATAAAACATGGTGGATAGCAATTCATTAGTAATGATAATTCTTTTGCAAATCGTTTTAAAAATAAACGCGATAATTATTTAACGTCATAGTGATCATTATCTAATCATCAACTTCATCAACTTTTACATTTGTGCAACTTCGACCTCGTGGTCGAGCCAAATTGTTTCAGTTTTAAAGATATGGAGAGTGTGGTTTGTACTTTGTAGACATTAGCAACTATCAAAGACTTTCAGAAGTGACCTCGTCTTATATGGTAGTTTATTGAATCAGATACTTAGGCATCAAGCTGGCTGACTTCATAATTAATGCACTCCCCAGATTTGCTGGATATTTCGATTATGAACATGTTGGTGTTTTGGCCCGGTCCCTGAAGTTGACATAACAAGCTTAAAATTCGTTCATGATTTATGGTTTTTCTTGCAGTTCAAGGAGCGTTCCCGAAACTCAATCTCGGAAAGTTTCAGGAGCTCTCCGAGTTACCCTATTTTATTCCTTTTTACCACAAAATTCCTTTGTGCAGAGTAAACTGGTTAAAACTACATCATTTAAGTTAGGTACCAGCAAAGAGTTTCGTTATACACTCTTTGGTACCAGTGACTCGCCACCAAATTAACTGTTTGATTGGTACAGTGAACACAGATATGTACAGTGTGTTCTAAATTGCTTGATTTCCATGTTTTTTCGGCGACTGACACTGAATAGAGTGATGCGGTGTGTACTTCTCGTAGTGACTTTTCCAACTTGCATAGATCGCGATATCTGTTTATTTATTACCCAACAGGCTTGTGCCCAATTACAGAGTGACCCGCATAATGCTTTTTTAGAGGTGCCTCTGCAGAAGGTCTTAAGCTGTTCTATACTACTCCGGTATTTACCTTACGAATTAGGAAAACTGCAGGAAAACTAATTTGGAGTAGCCGGCAGAATGCTCGAAACTGGTCTAAGGTAATTCCTATCTCTGACACAGAGATATCAATTTTGCCCAACGTGGCAACAGCGCAAAAGTCCAAAAATGCAATAAAATGTTTTTGCTTATTACTTAGGTATTTGTGTGAATATCAAAAAGTATAAAGAATAAACGTTATGTAAAAATTTGAGACAAAGAGAAAAGAGAAAACCGTTATTTAGTCATGAAAATCTGGATCAAATACAAGTAGGCTGTGGACTATATACATATGTAGTTCAGCGGTTTTCTCTATCTCTCTAGTTTTTTTCATATCAAACATACTGATAACTATATGTTTTTCTAATTAGAAAAAAATAAAGAATTGGAGCAAAAAATATACATTTCATTTGAAAAAAACAAACTTTAGTGCTTATGCTATCTTAAAAATTAAGTAGGCCATGGAAAATATAAAAATGCCCCCTGACTAAGAGACTTTTTGCCACGTGTACTCTTGATACTTATTTGATATTCCCATTCTCCTGACTTATAAAGCAAACATTTTTATCCTATTGAACAAGAAAATGACAAACACTAAAAGTGCGTGAAGTCGTAACACAACAACGTGGAGTCCGAGGAATTTAGGGCAGAACGTATCATAAAAAACCATCAATTTTCGGGAACTAATTATAATTATGAAGGATCCGCAGATCCTTTATAGTTTTACATTGCTGTCCGTTCGTCCCGAGGTCCGTCCGTTGAAATTTTGGGTACTTTGAACATTTAAGGTAGGACTCTCTTACTTTCGGGAACAGGAAAAAATCAACATATTTCATTCCCTAGGTCATTATCGAGTTCGGACTTTCACTAGCTTATTTCGTATGATTCTTAGATGCATAATAATTCAATATAAGTCTTCTCTGTGGTCTAGGTCAAAAGTTTTAGAGCAAAATATACCCAAAAAAAGATTATCTCAATACCCAAGTCACGAATTTGATGCATTTCTGGCGACCATATGCATTTTAATCAAAACATGTCAAAATCCGTTGTTCTTTCACCGAGATCGTTGGGAAAAAGGCCAAGAGCCATGTCTAAGACATGAATGTGATGCGTTTTTGTTGACTATATGTATTTTGCAAGGTTAAAATGAATGGTTGTTAAAAAAGTGATGGTAATACTTCCGTTGTATCGGTTTATTAATTTAATAAGGGGTAAACTATGTTTTTGTCCGAGTATAACAATGGAATTCGGAACAAACGAAAAAAAATGGCGGGTTATATCGTTACAGCCTTTCCGGTGGTAACGGTTTTATACGATGGTTTTGAAGAAGAATGTCAAAAGGGCAAATTTGGCCCACACAATTTTAAATTATTATAGAAATAAAAAAAACATTGTATAGGGTAAGTTTTTTCCCATTTTGACTATGGGGATCTTGTAAATCGTAAGAGATACAAAGTCCTTAAATGGGCAAAGAATTTTATGCTGTTAATTTTCCCTTTTAAAGTCGCTTGTACCTTTACAAATAACGAAGTTATGGCTAAAAAAACCGAAAAATTACATTTCCGGGAACGCGCTAACGTTCATTTATTTTCAAAGATACATATCAAAAAATAATTTAAAAAAATTTAGACGATGCTAAAATCAAATGTTTTTGATCACAATCACATCAACTTTTTTATTCATTATGGACGCCATATTGGATTTTTACATTAGGCAAAATTAAAAAATCGGAAATCGAAATACTTAGTATTTCATACGGAAATATCTTGCATGTTTGCATTAAAGTTTAGAATGTATTTCTTATGGCCTAAATTCCATGGCTATGTTGATGGACACTATGCCAGACAATTAACGAAATATGTTAAATAATTTTAAGCAAGCCATGGAATTAATTCTATAAGAAATACATTGTAAATTCGAATTTGTAATTTTTGTTCTCTATCCAGTGACGTAAAAATCCATAAGAAATAAGAATAAGAATAATTAATATTACGAACACGTTTCGACAGCAACGCTGTGTATATAAGCAACAATTGTTGTAAAAGTAATGCACTGATGATGACTTCACTCATGAAATTTTTTCAAAAGCGGCACAGCATTTTAGTTTGCGGAAGATTTCAATAAGAATTAGGTACTTCACTTTTCACCTGTAATTGGATGATTTACACTTGGATAAGAAGTAACCCCTTTTTAAAACAATGCTCCCCATTCCCTAATGCTTTTATAGCGTGCAGTTTGACAAACGCTTGGCATCTATTTATTGAATGATTTTCAACCCAGCGAATGAAGTTGGAGTAGGTAAATGACTTAATTGCGACCTTATTGCTCGATTCATACGGTTTTTTAGCTGCAAATCGGGTCTATCTAATTAAAAAGGTTGAGATCTTTTAGTATTGAACTACTTCCATTATAACGGAAAGTCTTTTTGCACACGATCTTTTGTAACTTTTGCATTTTAGAGTATCCATTGTTAGAATTAATTAACATATTCTGTCATAAAAGCTTCTCTAGGATTACCTAAGGCGTTAATTGCGGACTGTTTAATAATACATTAGACTCGACCATCATCAGGATTTTTGCAATAGTTACACGCAACCAGGTTTTTTGCACTACCTACACAAATTGAAATAGTACCTTCAATTTAATCTTGGTTCACGAGGCATTGAATTCCATTTTCATATCATTTAATGAGTCTGTAGTCTTTGAAAATTATAATTTATAATTATATACAAATTAAGTACAATAGATTGTAATCAAATATTATAGTAAACAGTTTTTTTAAGTGCAGCAATTACCATCAAATGCTGGAAAATTACTCAATAATCCGCATAGTTATACAATAGAGAAAGAACAACACCCAGAAAGGGTTGGAATTTTCGGAAAAGATTGATCTGCCTTTTAATGATTAAAATTTGTATTATAACGTAATCAATCGCTAACTCGTTGATTTCTTCCCATTTTTTAAATTATCTTTTAAACTGACTTTCCTAAACTAAAATTTTGCATGTTACCAACCTTGTAGATCGATAAATGCCATTTTGGTAAATAACTCATCAAAATATATTGAAAAATAAGCATTTTTTGGTCAATTTTTTACAAAAACGGTACGGGTTGTTCCCAAAAAATGTGTGACCTAAGTGGAAGTGGGTGGATCTCTCTTTTTGAGTCAAAGTGTTACATATTAAAGCAACATTAAGGGCACTCCAAATCATAGCATGCTGCATACGAAGAATATATCAAAGAGAATCACCTGAGCCAGAAAGCGACCACTCCCGCCGCCCTCCCTGAACTGGAAACGGATCTTACAAATTTGATTACTCTTCCTTCCCCTTAGAATTTCTTTTAAGAAACTTCCTTCTTTTTGTCTAGGAATCTGCTTTTTTATTAACTTTCTTGGGGATTTTTTTACAGATCATCTCCCAGGCTTTCTTGAAGTGTACCGAGCAAATTTTAGTAAAAAGGTTTTGGAATTGAGATGGAAACTAAAATCTGTATGTATTGTTTTAGTTTTTATTCTTTTCTATAATGGTTTATTATAATCTTGTCATAAATCATAAAAACTCAAGCAGTCCCTTAAAATATCCGTACCAAAACCTTAAGAAATGTCCTGACCTACTCTTCTAAATAAATTAAAATAACGATACATGAATTTTTTCTAATCAAATGGAAAAATCGAGGAAAAATTCTCTTTATTTTAGAGCAGATGTTAAATTGACATTTTAATAGGTTTGAATGAGTATCCTGTTAACAGTTGGGGTATATAAAGTGATCACTTTAACGGCAAGGGTAGATAAGTGAAACAACTAAAAATTAAAAAAAAAAATTAAAAATGAGACGCGGCGTACAAAATAAAATGAAGTTCAGAACAGAATACAATATTGTTTTCATGGAAACGACGGCATAATCTAAGCTCGCTATCGTACTCGTACTTGTTCTAGTAACTCCAGTCTTATTTTCGACTTTTCTTGCTAGGATGACACGACACTTCAACCACAATTAACATCTATCATCATAACTTTTGATGTATCTTGAGAAGATTGAGATTTGTATGTCATCTTCCATTGTCTAACGACCTTCCGCTTTTAAATTAAAATGTTTATGCTTCATTATTTGTGATACGTTGTTATTAGGCATGGATCAGTGCATTGATGATGCGTTTTTCGCAAATAAGTAACATCCGTTACCTTCACGGATAATGATGTGTTACTAAGAATACTCTTGTTCCAAATTAATCATTCGACAATATCATTTGTTAGAAATATGTCGATAGCCAGTCAGAAACCAATTTCATGTAGTACTGTATCTACATTGCCGGAGATATGCAGCCAATTTCCAGCACGTAGATACTGTCAACATGGTAGACAATGAATACCTAAAATGTAGTTGTGGGGATATATGGGGAAACAATAGCGGTTCAATTCCGAAGTACTAATACCAAAGAATATCCGAAATTCTAGTATAATTAACTTGGCAATAACAATAGGTAATAATTCTATTACTTAATACGATAATTACAAGAATAACTATTTCACATACAATGCATAGGTATGTACCATTCTTCGACTCTCTCGTTGATACTTAAATAATTGCTATGGTTACAATTATTATGTTGCCGTAATTGTTTCCATAGTAATTTTTACCGCCCCGGATAATCGAATTGAATTATGCGCCATGGTAGAGACTATCTCGCTTGACAATTAGAAAGCGTGCGGGCGTTCCAGAATGGTCAAATGACATTTTTTTACCAACACAATAAATTGAAGAATTTCGACCTTTTGTCGTTTGGTTTCTGCTCAAAAATACTACTCGGGGGAATGCATTAGTAAGAACTAATTCTTCGTAACTCGTCATCTGAACAAAATAAACTGAACAAACTGTGGTCAAATTGCTACTAACCTCGATAAGGGCTGTATCGAAGAACAGACTCTTTCAAAATTATTGGTTTCTAGCACAGAGTTCCTGAATAAATACTAAACATGCCTTTCATGCCTTAATCTATTTATCTCATTTAGGTGAGTGCCTACGAAGCATTTTTATGATTCACCTCTACAGATAGACCCGACGACCGAACCGATTTGGCTGAGCCCTTAAGTTTTCGGACTTTAAAATTTCAGTTAGAATTAAAGATTCTTACTGCATTATTAATTAACAAGTATCTATAAAGTGGATCACTTTGGTACCTATTGGGTACTTAGTGGAAAATAATTTCACGGCTCTAGGGCATTGTCCCTAAAGGGCTGTCCGGATCGAGAGATAGGGGTCGGACAAATCGCAAACAATAGTACGTATCTCACTTTGCCGTGAACACTTTTTTGCTAGCGATGCGGGTGAGGAATTTTAATTATGCAATCGGTGACTAAAGATAAGGCTGTCGCGCCGACGCTGACCTCTACCTACCTGTTATCGCTTCACCTAACAATCTCCGTGCATTAGTTGGTGAAAGTTTAAGCGGTGCGGTGTATGTAGCATTGTGCCAATGATAATTGGGGTAAATGGTAATTATCCTTTCTTTAAAGATTTTATTTTTGTTTTGTTTAATTACAATTGCATGTAAATCGCTTGTTCACTTCTACTGTTGAACGACAAACGAAAATTCTGATAAAATAGGAAAATGTGACTACATACCCTATTTAAACAGGTTTAGCTGTTTTAAATCCGCGTCGGAATACTCACTACATTAAATACAGGCAACTATACAACTAAGGCATAAAAGTACGTAAAGAATAATAATAATAATGGTACCGCAGTTATGTTTTCTGAAACGGCAGACTCAACTTCGACAACTCGGTCGATGGATGGAAATCCACCATACTTGTCCAATTTGACGGTGTCTTAATAGATCAAGCTTCTAGTTTCTCCACTATTCAGCTGTTAACGATATCGTTTCGGTGCAGATAAGATATCCGGGAAAGGAACTAAAATGGGGAAATCAAACAATTAATCCCGCTTACCCCAATATCTGGGTTCCCATATACAGGGTGAGGTTTTTTTTATTTTAAGCATTGGGATCTCGGAAACCATAAGACATACAGATTCGGTTATATGAGGAAAGAGTTGTCGTTTTAAGAGCTTATTTAAGATATGGTTTTGTTTTTTGAAAAAAATCCACAGTTCACTAGATATGAGCGAAAAACAGACTTAGTGATTTTTCATTTAACTGTTGTAGAATAGATATTATTATAAATACAGCAAAATGACACGAATAAAAGTTTTAGACATTTTAATGCTTAACATTATGAACATACTAATTTCCTTCTATATTTTACAATTTTTGAGTTATAATACAAACTTTATTTTTTTTAAATAATAGTCATAGTTGGCTTTGACATTTTTAAAAAGGACAATTTTTTCTCATTATAACGATATAAGGCTTGCTAAATGTACAATAAATAAACGCCCTGCAGGAATTGTCGTATTATTGAGAGGTAAATAAAAAGGCAGTGTACAACCTTCCTTTTTTACCAAAAATCGACTGCACCAAAATGTCTCTGGAAAACACTTTTTCTTATTAATTTTGCTGTGTCCAAAACAATTCGTACTTTTTCGATCAGATTTCTCAATCAAAAGTTATAGACTACTTAGAAACAAATTTCGAAAGAAAATTCTTTTTAATATTGACTTTTGGAAGTTCATTTTAGAGACTTATTTTTAAGTACAATTTTTGTATACAGAATCTCTTATGGCACCATTTTTGTGAATTAAAAAACCAGTACGAATAGATCAGACATGAACATTTAAAGAAGTAGTTACTTTAAAGATTTAGGTCGCTCTCAGGCTCAGGGCTGCTATTAGACTCCACCGGCCCCGGATATAGGTATTTGGTTACCGGGAGAACATTTCAATAATTTTTATACACGTAGGTACATAAATTTTCATAATTTATTTTACCCAATATCGCCCTGAAACCTTCATTTTCATGCCCAGTTTCTGTCAGGAAATTTTAGCTTCCATGACAGGGGCAGAGCAGACTACGTTTCCTGCCGCTTGTCACTTTACTGGCCGCACCTGTCACTTTACCGGCCGCACCTGTCACTTTACCGGCCCATTTTCGACATTTCTAAACTCCTGTCATCACTGACAGATTGACATTAATTAAAAGTTCTATATAAAAATTGAAATTTTATATTAAAATAGGAAAATAGGTAGATACTATTGAAAATTAGGTTTGATGGTAAGAACTGTAAGAAATAGGTGGGTAGTTTAAATTTGGCAGAGTTTCGTATTTTGATGCTGAACAAAATACAGTTTTGAAACTGAAAAAATTCCGACTACTTTTGGAGACATCCGGACAAAAAAATTTTGCAAAATCGGTTACAGGTATTTCCAAAGGCGACTCATTTTTGATCGCATAGTATAACAGTAGGAATCATATTTTTGGGTTCATTCTGCAATTCATTCAATAATTTTTGCATGAGAAAATGCGTTTTTCTTCAGTAACCACTTGCGGCGGCTTCATGTTCCTCTTCGTCTACTATACTATACAAACCGACTACAGCAGCACTTCCGCCATGGCGTTTTAATGAAAGTAAGTACTGTACAGGGTGGTCCCAGGTTAAATGGGGACAAAGTTGTCCCTTTTTGTGACTAATAAAACCCATTTGAAATTTTTGAAAGATAACTGAGATATCACTGAAAAACTGAAAATGTCAAATTTTGTTTTTATTTTACCTAGCTAAAATGGCCGGAAGTAGACGATTCCCGTTGGGACCCTTTATGAGCACTTTTTTTTTGGAGAATCTGAATCTGTGATCAGAATTTCCATATCACACTAGATCTAGAAGATACAGGGCTACTACTTTCTTACCCCCCCCCCCCTCCCCTTTGTTGATAAGGTGTCAAAAAGAAGGGCGGTAGTTGGTGGAAGATAGTTGTTTGGTTGACACCTCTGTAATTAAAATTCCATGAAAGATTAAATTAATTTTTAAAATATTCAGCTAATAATGCTTTCCAAAATTCAAGTTCTGTTGAATCACAGTGAATCATTCTTCAACACCAATCTTCAACTTCAATCTTCAAAGTCTATACCACATTCACATATAATTTCAAACATTTCCAAGATTGGGCTACTAGTTCAAAAGTTACAGCCCTTTGAATTTTTTTTCGAAATTATTTTCTAGTCTATAACTTTTGATTGAGAAGTCTGATCGAAAAAGTACGAATTGTTTTGGATTCTACGCACCAAAATTAATAAGAAAAAAGTGTTTTCCCGAGAAATTTTGGTGCAGCCGATTTTTGGAAAAAAGGAAGGTTGTACACTGCCTTTTTTTTTGCCCCGAAAAAAAATTGTCTCAGATCGACCCGGAAAATAAATTAGTTTCAAGTACAAATTTTAAACTAATTGCTAAATTTTCCAAAAAAATGTAGGTACAATCCTGTTTCGAAATTTGTACTACAACGATTTTTTGTGCATCTTTCAGCCATCCAAATTTTGAATTTTAGCTATCAAGGGTTTCAAATGAAATTATTTCTCGTACAGAGTGTCGCTTTGTTGTTCCATTTAAATGTTGACAATCATTATTTTTCAAATTAAATTTCGTTTTAAAATCGAAGTTTGAATGATTTAACTGTTCTTCAAAAATGGAACCTTTCAAATTTTCGGAGATAATCTTCGTGGAGATTTTGGAGAAAATCCAAGCTTGCAGATGGTTTGTAGTGAACTTGAGAGTTATACAAAATTTTTACCTAAAATCGTCACCCACGAAAAACAAATACTGAATTATACTTACTTCAAATTTGTTGTCTATTCACTGAAGTATATTTTAAAAAAAAGGTAAAGTCCAGACTTCCAGGTTACAACCATTCATTAACCTATTAATGTGAATGTGTTAATCAATGGCAACTTGGCATTGTAAATTAAAACTAAAATTATAAAAAAAATGTTTGTAATAGCTTCCCACCATTAAGATCTTAACAAAGTGCGTGTTTTCCAGCTCCTAGAAGATCAATGGAAAATGGTCAACGATCTATTTTAATGCGAGTTTATATGCTCAACCAATTTCCCATGAATTCAAAATGACGTACTGTCCGCATATTAGATCTTGTTGTAAATTTAATTTCTCTGTGCACTTCCGTCCTTCCCTTATGCTATCAAAAGTTTGACTTACGAGCCCGGAGCCCTATTCACTTTTAATCTGTTTTCCAGTTCAGTAAAATATGAAAAATTAAAGTCTGCCGTTCTGATATAAATAGTCGAATTCACACAATTTTTGTTCGTGGTAGCTTAGTCTCCACAACGTCGCGATTGAGGGGGCTGGGACACCCTCGAGCTCCATTAAGCCAAAACAAACATTTCTTTATTGATATAATTGGATTGCTCCTATGGTACATTTCTATAATTCAGATTTGTTGCTCACCAGTGAGCAACACACATCATTCCATATGATGCTCAAGAAGAAATATAAGGTGTGGTTGACTAAGGACCTGCTAATTAATCGAATGGAGAAAGGTATAAGTTGTTTTGCCAACAGTGCCGTTTTTAGGCATGGGCCACCTGGGCCCAAGTTTGTGTGAATGAAAAAATTTTAGTGCAAAATCTGCCGCCTTAAAGTAAATGCTGATTTAAACAAAATTAATGCATAGAGTAAGGGATACCGGAAATTCTAAAATCCTGTAGATCTTGTATACAGGGTGGTGACTTGCGTAGTACATCATAGGGATTTCAATGTAAAATTCATAACATGTGATTATTGGCTCCCCAAATTAATTTAGAGCAAAAATGTATTAAGGTTTTTGTAGAAATTATAATTTTTTACGTCAATCAACCGTATTAGTTTTCCATTTTTTGCATAATAAAGACGGAAAATTGGAAAAGTAAAACCCCCAATCTTTTTCAGTAATCTGTCATGCCATGGAATGTCTGCATAAAACAAATGGAATTCTATCAAAAAGTCGATCATAATAGTATATTAAGTATGGAGAACGGTAAGGGATTTTTACCGTTCGAAGACAATTGTTTGGAGGAGGAGCGAAGCGACGACTCCAATTATTGTCTGAGAACGGTAACCCTTAACGTTCGACGTGCTTATAAATTTTTTTGCGCGATCGAAATTAAAATTATGTAACCAATATAAATATGCACTAAGAAATTAACGAGCAGAATAAATCGAAATGATCGAAGTGGTATGGTGTACATCACTAGGCAACCAGTTTAAATGTCAAAATTGAAATTAATAATTTATAATTTCATAAAAATGTGCATGTGTCTGATGTAGTTTACTAGCTTTGCACTTCCTTTATGACTTTATGAGCGTCTTGCTATAGGAAAAACAGCACAAATTGTACGTTTAATGTACCTAACAGTAATTAAAGATTAAATGTAATGTAAGACTGTTGATTTTTAAAAAGGCGTCGGTAAGTATTTTTGCTGTTCTGTTTTTAGATCGGTAAGTAATTTTGGCGTCGTCGTAATCATAGTAACTGGTCAATTCTACGTACTGTCATGGAAACACCCATGGTAAATAGTCAGAAATGACCGATCGCGCAAAAAATCCATTTCGAACTGCTGCTATTAATTGATAACTGGACATCTTTTTGTTTTAGAAAATTCCATGGCATCGCAGATTATTGAAAAAGATGCGGGTTTTATTTTTCCAATTTCCGTCTTTATATGTAAAAAATTGAAAACTAAGACGGCGTAAAAAATTTTGTCTACAAAAAACTTTAATATACATTTTTGCTCTAAAATAATTTGGGGAGCCAATAATCGCATGTTATGAATTTTACATTGAAATCCCTATGATGATGCGTTACGCAAGTCACCACCCTGTATAAGGTTACCATTTAGAAAGTTAAAAAGTCCTAATAAGTGACAAAAAGCCTAAAGTGGGTAGATATATTACACTGAGGTTTTGCCCATGGGTAAGACAATGACTTTACAGTTCAATAAAATAAAAGTCCGGTCATTTTGGTCACAAAATGCCAACATTGTGCCGTTTTTATTGAGGGTAAGGGGGGCCTCCACGAGCGAATGGCCCAGGGCCCCGAAAAACTTAAAAACGGCACTGTTTGCCAAAATCTGCAAAAATGTTAAAATAACTTAGGTCGTTAGACTTATATTAATAAGAGAATAATTAGGGTAAAAGGCATTCGAATATTTTGGTTGTTGGTTTTATTCATACCATGCTCTATTAATATGTACCTACCTGCAGTAAAAGGAGGTATGTATAGTAATTTTACTTTATTTTGTACTAACTAGCCAATTGAAATAATTGTTAACGTAAAACTTCAGGTGCACGAAGTAAACTGGAAAATTGAAAATACTAGACAAATATAAAAAATTAATTGTTGACGTTTAGTTTAGAATTGACCATGCGAACCTTTTAAATTCATACATTGAAAATAACAAATTTATCATCAATGAGATTAAGAGATAATTACATCAAATTTAAAGTTGAGAGAAAGGTCAAATCAAAACTCACTCCCACGGTGATAGTATGTATACTTAGTAAGTAGATAGTTGTTTTGCAGGGAAACCTTGTAATAATGATAAATACATTCTTGTACAAAGTAATTTTAGCCAACCACAAAAATGCCGCAACCATCAAAAATGACCACTGATGAGATAGGATCGCACTAATTAATTATTTTAACATGCGTTAACATGTCATTTCGAATGCAAATCACTCGTTAATCTTGACCATTACCTAAATTTGTCACCTTTTTGCAGATACGCTTACGACATCTTCAAAACCGGTTACTCGGAAACGCTGGACGTTGAAGATTTATACAATCCTATACCGGCAGACGAGAGCACGCAGGCGGGCAACCGATTAGAAGTGTGAGTATCGCCAGTTTCCGACCTCTCCGAACAAACGTGACAATTCCAGAAAATGGAAGGCGCACCTGGAAGAGACGAGAAAGCGCCGCAAATCGCCGAGCTTGCTCAAAGTTCTTGTGCGGACGTTTTGGCCCGAATACCTACTGCTCGGCGTGGTTCTGGGGGTCAACGATATCGTGCTTCGGTTGCTGCAACCGTTTTTGTTGAGGGAACTACTCGGGTATTTCACATCGGAGGCCACCAAGTCGAAGAGTGAGGCGTACTGGTATGCCACCGCAATTGTTGTGAGCAACCTCGGAATTACCTTTCTTTTGAATCAGTACATTATGGAGGCGTTCCATTTCGCCATGAGAGTGCGTGCTGGTTGCTGCGCTCTGATCTACAGAAAGGTTACCATCAATCCTAAGTCTTTGCAAGCTAGTAACCAGTAAATTTTAGGCTTTGAAGCTAAGCAGAACGGCCTTAGGCGAGTCGGCCGCTGGAAAGGTGGTAAATTTGCTCTCGAACGATGTCAGTCGTTTTGACGTTGCTTCCGTTTTCGTACATCACATGTGGGTCGCACCAACCACAGCCGTAATAGTAATGTACTTATTATGGAAGGAAGCCGATTATTGCGGTCTAATCGGCATGATTCCCATCTTTCTTATTTGCCCATTGCAAAGTAACAATGCCGTTAATTTTTGAACAGAATTCCTAACGCTTCACCCCACAGGTTACACCGGAAAGTTAACGTCCAAGTACAGAAGGCAAACGGCGTACAAAACCGATCAAAGGGTGCGACTCATGGACGAAATCGTCGCGGGTATACAAGTGATTAAAATGTACGCGTGGGAGAAGCCATTCGAGAAAATCATCCATTACGCCAGGAAATCGGAAATAAACGTTATTACGAAAGTGTCCTACCTTAGAGGCGTGTTCATGTCGTTTAATTTGTTTACGACGCGCGTTGCCTTACTGTTTACGCTATTGGCAATGGTTTTGTTGAAACGAGAGATTACAGCGGCTAAAGTAAGTACCTACCTTGACAATATGTAGGTACCAGTTTGGTTGGTGCCCACACGTCAAACTTCCAAACGTAGCACGAATTTGTTAATGAGTGGATCTACTCGGTTTTAGAGCAAAAGAAAAATCTCGCGCAGTTGATACCTTAGCAGATTTTCCTAATAGTTAATATTCGATTCGGTTCAAGTTAGACAAAAAAAACATACATTTGAACAAAGCTTGAAATGGTAGCAGTTTGCTTTTATCATGAGCATCCACAGTTGGTGTGTTATGTGACTGTACAGAACAAACATGTTAGGCACAATTTTAAGTAGTCATATTTCAGGAACTCCTTCCAATAAAAAAATATAGGTACCAATCAAAGTATTTAAGCTACACTATCTATATGTGTGAATATGCCTACCTACTGACACAACCGTAATAAAAACAAATTTAAAAAATGTGCCAAATTCCTGACAGAACAGCTTCCTAGCTCAATTCATAAATAGCGCTTTTAGAAGAGCGTCTTCAAAATCTGATAAGTGTAGGCAAAAACGTTTCCCACGAAAGTTTATTATTTTCCAATGTAGAAATTCAATACAAAGAATAGATAGGTTTCTATTTGAAAAAATGAAGCTGTCCTATACAGTTTCCCAGAACTGGTAGTCCAAAAAAGGTGACACTATACGCCTTCGCGGCTATACCCCAATTCGTTTCGTGTATACAGTTAATAGTCCATGGGCCAGTCGACATGACAGTATAATTTGGGGGTACCAATTTGCCTTTTTACAGTGGTTATACAGATTTATTAGGATGCCAAAAAATCATGATTGCCATCTCAAAGCGGTAGCTAATAGAAATGGCGGCCAATCAAAGATGGCGGATGTAGAGTTTTATAAAGTAAACTATATCTCTGGAATTATTGATCCAATTTCATTAATCTTTTTTTTTAATGAAAGCTCTATATGTACTATAAATATTGTTATTAGTACTTTTTCGATAAAATTAACTGTTAATAAGTAATTAAAAAAAATGTTTTTTTTTTAATTGTTTCCCGAATGTTCTGTACTGCCTGTATTAATACACAATGAATGGTAAAATTATGCGCATATTATGCAGAATATTAGTGAAAAATATGCAAACAGTTTTGATATATATGCACACGTATACAAAATTATATATGTTGCATAATTTCTAATAAAAAAGGAATTACGATAAACACTAGCAATAAGATGTTTCTCTAAGTTTTCTGCACGAAATGATTGTCTCCTGTCGCTAAGAATTAATTTATAAGCACTAAGCAGAGAAACTATACTCTACATCAACTAAAGTAATAGGTGCATTAGAAAAGGACAAACTATTGGGAGCAATTTCCAAACCTTCCACAATATCACCCATCATCACCGTAGAGAAAGAGAAAGATAAAATAGTTTGGAAATGATGAAACTAAACATCAATTAAATCAATAAATCTTCCTTTCGGCTTCTGCAGTATGTTTCATTATCGCGTCCGTTATAAAAATCCGAAAGAATGTATTAAAAATTGAAATTAAAACCGATTAAATCTAACAAAAATTTAAATACATCTTAAAATATGCAATTCTATCATGTAAATGCAAAGGATATCAAAATATGCAAGATACGCAAAAATAAATTCGGTTTATTAAATATTGCAAACCGAAGATACACAAAATCTCATAAGACAACCAAAAGTAAACGATTATTCACAGCTTTAGCTGATCAAACAATTGAATTAAAATAAAAATAATTACTAAATACAAAAATCATTGTAGTTACGTCTATAGATATATTGTAGCTGAAGAGCCATGATCAAATAACAAATGATGATGAAATTGGTATGTGCGGATTATGTTTTTAAACCTTCACTTCTCTACTTTAATTGAACTTGTATCTCAATTTGGACGACACTGGGTTCGTTGTAATTACAGGTGTAAAATTGGCTCTTTAATGGTGAAAAAACTCCCTTTAACGAGTACTGGGAAAACCTTAAAGAAAGGCTTCAGATAAGCGACGCCTGTTCGATAAACACAGCACTTCCACTAACTTCCTCGTAAAACGTGACACACGTTTCCGCTTAACGGTAAACAAGAACTTTACAACTGACAAGACTGACTGTCTTGCAATAAATACGATCAAATACGGCTTTTAGCTATAACATCAGCAAAGAGTTTGTTAATATTGATGGAAAGGTGTATACTGTGCCGATAATTTGACATAAGTAGATTATATAAAACAAAAAATACATTGGAAAATTGTACGTCAAAATCAAAGAGATGCTATTCCGGAAGCAGCAAAAAGATGAAAGATAACCCTAAGTTTGGCTTCCATATCACCTCACGTAGAATTACCAAGCTGGCTCTTGACAACTACCATTATGTAATGCTATAATAACTTAAAGTGTACAAGCGCATGCAAACTGCCAACTTGTGGATACGTCACTGAAGAAAAGGAAGAAGGAGCAGATTTTAGTGTATATGAAACGTTTGAAAGTAACGATGGGGTTAATTTAGTTTTCATTAAATGTTAAGAGTTACAAAAAAATCCGTTCGTTTACTTCATGCATTAGTTACTAATTGTTGATTTTATCGGAAATGTAGTTATGACAATATTGTAGCACACACAAAAGCTTTCATTTAAGAAAATGATGAAGTCGGACCAATAGTTCGAAAGATAGGTATAGTTAATTTTATAAAACTCAACATCCGCCATCTTGGATTGGCCGCCATTTCTATTAGCTACCACTTTGAGATGGCAATTATCGTTTTTTTACATCCTAATGTATGTGTCTAAGTCTAACCGTGGTAAAAAAGAAAATTGGTACCCCAAATTATACCATTTCCTTAAATTTAGCCAGTTGGTCCATAGACTATAAACCCCCATAAATCATTTCTTAAACTGATATAATATTTCACCTTTACGGTGGTAACAATTATATACAATAGTTTTGAAGCAAGAATTTTTGCATATAATATAATTTATAGTATACAGGATGGTGACTTGCGTAACGCATCATAGGGATTTCAATGTAAAATTCATAACATGCGATTATTGGCTCCCCAAATTATCTTAGAGCAGAATTCGCGTCAAAATCAGAGTTTGCATTATGTGTACCTATAACAAATTACTGAATTTCTCCATCTGCTAGCAAGGTCTTCGTTTAGTTCGTCTATAGCACCCAATTTTTTAAAACGTTCAATAAGAACGATGATGGTAATGGTTTCGAAAGTTGTTTGGGTTAAGAGTAAATCTTCTTTTGAGTGGCGCTATTTTGCTGTCCAGCATATTTAGTATTTCTCTTAAAAAGACGTTCAAAACGGAAAGCTACTCTGCTTTTGCTCAAGAAGAGATTTGAGCATTTAATCTACAAAGAAATCCCCAAAATTAGAATTCATTTAATTTATTTTTAGTTTGACATAAATATATTGCACTAATATAGAGTCACTAAACAAACGTTATTGACCACGGCATTGGTACAAGTATCAGCGGCCCCACTGGGCGAGTACCCAGTTGCCCCCTGACACAGTCCGTCCCTGGCATCCCGTACTAAGTAGGCTCTGTACTGCGGCCCTCAACAGTCTTGCGCCCAATTACAAAGTGAGTTGCATTTTAGAGGTGCCCCTTTTACGGTCATTTGCTCGTCCTATCAACTTTAGTCTTTGCTCATGTATGTCTACATCATTTGTTTTTTACTTTGATTCTTATGACCGTTTGCACGATCAAATTTAAGCCGAGTTTATTTATTTATTTTTGACTTCATTTTTGAGTGGGCGGGATTTCATCCACTTCTATCACATGGAGATGCTTTCTCTCTCATATTTTATTTTATTTATTCATTTTATTTTTGCCTTTATTTTTAAGTGGGCGGGGTTTCAGCCAAGGCTGCTCTACCAACCCAACCCACTATACATTGACAAATATCCATGCCCGAACCTGGATACGAACCAGGGACACTTGGTAAACGCAGTCCAGCTTATTATTCATATCGGTTTATCATATTAAGTAAAAAGACCTTTCTACCTGGAAATAATTCCTTAAAAGGAGAAACTTTGCTTACTATAATAAGCTAGAAGTAGAAAGAAACCCAGTAAGCTTTATATGAGTGTGAAGTGACAGAATACACAACAAACTAAAAGCGCTGATGCCATATAGGTATATGCGTCTTTTGAGTAGGTTAGTATCAATGACACATTTAATTGCTACTGTCATTGTCAAAATTAGTAAAGCTTTGTCTCTCTCACACTCATATATAATGCTTCTTGGGTTTCTTTCTAGCTTATCATAAGTCGGACCCGCAATAATTTTTTCCATACCAGTATGTGTAAGTACTAGGAACCAGTAAGAACATACCAAAAATCAACATTCGTTCATTCTGTGCTACGGCCGCCATCTTGAAAAATGGCGGCTGATTCACTTTTGTTATCATATTTCACTAACCGTTGAAAATATAAAAAAATGTCCTCCTCATTATATACCCAACGGACCCAAAAAATGAGAAACTAGTTGACCCGTATGCAGAGGGCCTTAACACACTATACTAATCCTTAATAATAATAATAATATATTAAGTTTCCTTGTTCAACTGCCTAAAATCAAACAAAATTCAAGTTTTGTTAATAATAATAATAATAATATGTAATTGTACTTTATTGACTTAATTTGTTTTGCTCGATAACCGTTGGAGATAAGACAAAAGTTATAAGAACTGAAGAGATGTATTTTGATGTTCTTCAACTTTTCATAAATTTTTTTTGTATTTCCAACGGATAATAAATACGGCAAAAAAGTGAAGATGGCCGCATGAGCGAATTTTGATTTACGTGTTGTTAATGGGCACTAGCCATGTATTCCATTTTAAATATGAGTGGACTTTTTCATGCAATAAACCAACTACGACCAATGGAATCGGTCGCTTAATTACTAAATTTGTAAAACAAAATTTTAGTTAACGTGACATATATTTCTAAAGGGCTAAAATACCTTCCATGTTTCTTTAATTTGTCTTCATGCATTATTATGAGTGAGTGATGAATTATGCTGTAATTTTTATTTTAAAAATAAGTTGTAATAGAGAACTCTTCATTATTCCATTATTTGCAAGATTTACGCATTTACAAAATTTCTAAAATAAAAAAACAACACTGAAATACAAATTCAAATGAAACGAACTAACTCTGTGCTTAATTTGTAAATAGTCCCTCATATTTACTTAACAAATGGAAATAATACCACATACAAGGTGCCCCGTCATTATTTTTGGTGTTTAGACCGAAATAACGTTGACATGACGTTGTTTACACAACATTATGTTAGGTAAACTATACGTAATCAATATTCAAAGTTTTTATTTCGTATTTGTATTGATTTTTGGCGGAGCTACTTATTATTGATGATCTTTTCGTAACTGAAAGGGATCGCTTTTGGCACAGTGGGGACTGTGTTAGGCCCCCACTTGTAAAAAATAATGCTTTGATTAAATTTCATGTAAGTATTCTTTTAAATAAATCTCAAATTTAATTAAATAAATTTGTTTTATTTATGGCGTGTCAAGCGTCGGATGAAAATGTTAAAAGAGCCGCACTTTGCCAACCTCTGTTCAATAATTTACCTAAAGATTTAAAAAAGATATTTTTTCAAATGCGCTGGAACACATCAATTTTATATTGAACTGGGACAGTTTTTATGACAAAACTCATTCATTCATTAATCTTCTGACCACAATCTCTACAATTTTAAATGGTATGTCGGTCAAGTGAAAGGCAATAAGTTGCACAAATACTTAAAAACTAAACTAATAATATCACTAACAATGGTGCATAATTAAAATTAATGATAATGAATGATGATAAGAGAATGATAACATTATTTCAGTAAAGGTCGATTCTCACTTGCGCTGCACTTATCTTGCGTGCGGCATCACGTCGCGTCGCTAAACTGAGTGCAGCGCAAGTGGGAATCGACCTTAATAATCTAAAACGTAGAAAAACTTGGAGGAACAGAAGATGAACCGCACTAGTTACCCTTGATCACTAAAATTGACACATCATTTTTTTCGTGCTTTCATTTTAGTCTCGATTTTAGTTCATCAGAGATACGAGGGCAGTTTGATAAGTGATTTTTTCGCGCAGTGTCTTTAAATGCAGCACTGCTTCCGTCAACTGCCATCTATTGGACCATTGGAGAATAAAACTGCGTGAGGGAGCGGGTAGATCACATTTTCCCCCACGACTTTGTACGCTCAAGATGTATACGGATATATGAGCCTGGTGTGGCACAATTGCGAATCTAAACCATTATTTCTCAACCTTTTCTACAGCCCCCGTAAGGAACAAAAAACTAGCTAGTGCCCCCTATAATAGTCGTTTTTTAATGGTCGTATAGTTGGTCGGTACACTGATACACACTGTTTGGTAATATACTTCTTAGATTCCTTCAAAACTAATATCCCCCCTAGTGTTATGCATGTTTCGGAATCCATTACCAGAATTTTGAGGTGGCCACCATCTTGAATTGTTTTAAATGACTACATGGGTAATTTAATAGTATATTATTTACAAGGGACTAAAGTGTGAGTTTTAATTATGAGGGTGTTGTTACCGAGACGCACTTTAGTTTAGTCCTGTGGTATATACGCTATTTTTTGTACTCCGGTAAGGTACCTACAGCAAATTTCAAAGAAACAAGTTGTAAATCAGCATAGGTATACATGATGAAAGGGCATTTTTGGTAATTCCGATCAGTATTTTATTAGCGAAGTTTAAAATGATCTATCTCACAAGTAATCTAACTCAAAATAGACTAGAGCCTGTACATCTAGACTGTAGCAGAAAGCTTTTAGTGAAAATTTGAAGTTATTATTCACATCGATCACCGGCAAATATTATTCAGAGCTTTTGGACAGATTCGATGTTGATTTGAAGCAGAAACGACCGCATTTGGCGAAGAAAAAAGTGTTCCATTAGGGCAATGCGAAAATCCATAAATTCGGGTACGAACTGCTACCCCATCCAGCATATATTCATCTGATTTAGCGCCCCGACTATTTCCTGTTTATAAACCAGAAGGAATGGTCGGGCGGCAAGGGAAAAGGCAAACCGTATTATTTGGAAGGAATAAAAAAAGATGACTTGCCGAAAAATTCTTTCATTCAAAAAGTCACTGATTTATCAAACTGCCCTCGTATAACGTGGTTTTAAACCCTTAAATAGAATACATTATTAATTATATATGTATAGTGATTACTCAAACATCTTTCCAATCACATAAACAAGACCACGTTTGAATATGAAGTATTTTGAAAAATTATCGATTGTAAAAAAATAATTACTTAAAATTCAGAAATTCAATTTCTAATGCCCTGTTAGGTAATTTAAAATTTTAGACGTCGGTGCCCTAGCGCCAAAGGAATGAAGATATTATGTAGTGATTGGTTTTATAATACATTTCTTCTTCGAACCTGAAATTGGCTACGTGCGCATGTTTCTTTTCAAAGTGTCACTCTGTATGCATCCAAAATTATAAAAATTAGGTAAGACTTACGAATGTCATGCTCATATATTAATCTTTTGCATGATGGTATTGAATTATACGTGTTTACTTTACCTGAGAACATATGAAAACTGCATCAAGAACTTTTGAAAATCATTTTCTCTTGTTTCAATGGGTCAATTCGTATAATTTGCATCATGCTATACGGCGCCCTACTCGCTCACTTCAAGTAATCGGACTGTGGCCTTCTTGCCATTGGTTAAGGAGATCAGAAATGGGGCACGGGCTTAAGAATTGCTTCCAGTTCTGTCAGCAGTCTGAATAGTTCAGTTACTGACTTATTGTATTTTTGGTTCGTTCCATAGGAAGTACCTTTCCGATTGCAACAGGCCTTTGGTATGGCGGATGTCAAAGAAGTGAATTTTTTGACAGTCATTGTAGGTCTTATGTGGCACATTGAAGCGATTTAAAATCATTTTTAGTTTTGAATTCTTTGGCAAAGAAACTCTAATTGGATATAACTTTAAAGATTAAATAAATTCGTGGATTAGAGCCCTGAATGTTGTAGTCGGCTGTCATAGTCAGAACTCGTCAAAGAAAAAATCCAAAATCTGCAATAAGCTCTGAACCTTGTAGATTCATTGCATACGACTTCACCATACATTGAAATTATTCAATATTGCCTTTCAGGTTTTTGTCTTCATGTCCTACTTCTCCATACTTTCAGTGACTATGTCGTCCAATTTCGTGCGCGGAGTGTCGGAGATAGCCGAACTGTTAGTGGCGATCAAAAGATTACAGGAGTTTCTGCTCAATGACGAGTTTAGCGAGAAGAAAAGTATTACAAATAATAACGATTTGTCATTGGACGCCAAGCAACCTGCGTTGAAGTTAGTCAATGTTACATCAAAATGGAAATCGAATTTAGCGGAAAATACTTTAAAAAACGTAAATATATCGATCGCGGAGGGCGGCCTTTTAGGTGTCATTGGACCTGTGGGTAGTGGAAAGACTTCGCTTTTGTTGACAATATTAGGTATGTATCTCTTAATTTCATGTGTTTTTCATATACCTACTTGTGCTCATTCTATTCCCGGAAGTCAGGGTCATTGTGAGTGGATGTTTTTTCAAAAAGAAATTGAACCATCTCAGACACTTTGCTTGTAACCCTCCCCCCTATATTGTTACAATTGTAGATTGAGACTAACTTTCTTGCTCTGTTTTCCTCTGTAGGAGAACTAGATATACCCGAAGGACATGCGGAAGTCAATGGCCGAATATCCTACGCCTCCCAGGAACCGTGGGTTTTCGCGGCAACGGTCAGACAGAATATTCTATTCGGCCAATCGTATGACAAAGAGAGGTACAACGAGGTGGTGCACGTGTGCAGCCTGGAAAAAGATTTCAAACAGTTTCCCGACGGCGATCTAACGATCGTCGGCGAAAGAGGCGCGTCGTTAAGCGGCGGCCAAAAGGCCCGCATAAATTTGGCGCGTGCTGTTTATCGACACGCCGACATATATCTGTTGGACGATCCGCTGTCTGCAGTTGACACTCACGTTGGCAAGCATTTGTATCAGGAGTGCATACTCAAGTTTTTGGCGCATAAGACGAGAATTTTGGTCACCCATCAGGTGTATCATTTGGAAAACGCTGATAATGTTGTTATTATGAATAATGTAAGTAGGTATTTCGCTTTCAACTAATTTGTCAAAAATATACACACTATCAACTAAAATATTACCATTGGCCTTTTGCGCTCACTGTATCAGTGTGTGTTAGTATACCGTATAATTTACAGGGCTGCATACAAATAGAAGGAAAATATAGTGATTTGGCCTCGAGCGACAATAGCTATGCCAAACTTCTTTCCGTCGCGCAGGAGGTAATTGAGGAGGAGAAGAAACCTGAGCACATTCAGCTGACTAGACAAGTATCACGTGTAAGTATAATACTATTAATTTTGCATTGAATCTATTTTTGCAAAAATCTGTAAAAATAACTTTTGTATTGGCATTGAATAAGTACTTATTCAATTATATCTCTCATTGACAAAAGTAATGATCCCCTAATAAACTCTGCAACATAAGCAACCAACACGCGCTTATCATATGGGTAGCGTCGCTTTCTTGGGAAATACCTTAATTTCCAAGTTGCGCAATATATTCAAATGTTGGTTACGTGTGCTGTATCTGGCGATCGTTACTTTTGTCAATGACTGTACATTGCTACTCCACTTCTGTTTAGATCATAATATGAGGGGGGTTTAATGTAGGTATTGAGAATACATTTAATAACAGTATATAGGCATATACAGTGTGTCCCAGATCGCGTGGGATTGCATGGGCAACTTTCTTTTTATTAAAGATAGAGAATTAATTGGGTAAATGGGCAATGTTATGCAGTTTTAGTTATATCAACGGTTTTTATATATTAATTAAGTAGGCTGTGATGAATTAACAAAAAAACAAAACAAAATCTATTCGAGGCAACAAAACAATGAAAAAAATTACATCAGATGTTTAAAATACTGGCCATTATTAATGAAACACACCTCAAGACAGTTTACTTTAGGCAACGTGTTGCCATTGATGCTATAACACGCCTTTAGAACGGCTTCGCGCAGTTGTGTACGTTATTATTATTATTATTTAGTTGTGGGTACTTCCATATACTTTATTCTTTAATGTACAATGTACACAATTCGTGAATTGTGACCTGGGCAGCCAGCTCAATTGTTGGTAGGTACCATAAACCAACCCTTTCTGAAACATACTTTGTCTAGAAAATCCTTCAAGGAAGTTTATTGGAGAATTTGTAAATAATGGTGAGCAGTTAAAGTTCCATCGAAGATTACCGATCCAATTACATTACTTCCCATTATGTCTAGACAGTCTCTCCTGAAAATGTTCTTGAAGTTGACTTATATAGTCCAGTGGACAGGTTGGAAAAAGTACTGTTGGGTGGAAAAAGGTCAGAAGATAATGAAACGTTGATGTTTATGGATGATCATTTAACATTTTCTCAAGTGTTTGACCCTCTGCGAAAAGAGGAGGAGGGGTAAAACTGCAAAATTTTTGGCTCTCCTCCGGCTTTTCTTAAATACCTTTTTTCCCTTGCGTCTTACGGCAAAAGCTTTTCTATACTTTTTTGTACAGCGTTAAATTTTCAATGGATTTGACTATTTAAATATACATACACTACTGACTACAATGACCCAGTTACAAGACAAATGAATGATTAGTGCAAGACAAAAGTAAGTGAGGTACTTGATAGGGAGACGCCGGATTACCAAACGTGCCTTACTAACGAACTGCCGGATTATAAAGATTCTACTATAATTCTAAAAAATCTCAAAACTCATTTTGCGAAGCATAATTCTGGCGTTCCCGCGTATATAGACTCGGTGAACGGATTTAGGATTTGGTCTAGGGAGGGGCGCATACAATTGTTAAAGTGAATATATTAAAAAAAAACCTTTATTATACATATTATAAAAATAGAACATTTTTGTTATAATTCATAGTATATTGAACAAATAACTAATTCTTAATCAAATAATCAGAAAATGTCTAATGACAAAGTCAAGCTTTCTTTTAATGCGCAAATCGATTTTGTCCACTTTCCACGAAATTTGTCCAATAGGTATTCTTGCACGATTAGGGCATTGTGCGCGGGCACACCATCTTGTTGAAACAGTTTTCTTTTGTTTTCTTTTGTGCGCCATACATCGTTTTATTCGTAATAACAAATGCTACTCAATTTAATATCTCGCACAGTTTAGTATAAGTTTTAAGCAGCTGCTAATAGCAAAACAGTCTGCAGTAATTTTATAAAATTTGTATTATTATTTTATTATTTATTTCTTATATTTATAATTTCTATATCTTGCGTACATGTAAGTAAAAGGGGATATGTGAAAAACGGCACTACCGATCATAAACCCATTGAGCACGCGTCATAGTATGTATGTGTTCAATAAATATATTATTATTACTTTTTTTACGGGCCATATAAAAAAATAAAGTTGATAATGATTTCTCCGAAATGAAACTCCTGAACAGTGTCTTGTAAAATAAGTGGCAATTAGAAATTTTTTTTTTTATTTTGTATCTGTTCAAATAACATCAGGAAACAATAAAAACGAAATCGGCAACTTTCTTGTCTGTTTTTGACCATCTTTTATAGTTTCCCAAATCTCCATGATAGACATCCTTGTCTGGGACACAGTGTATAGCTGCACTTCATCCGGAAATTGCGCTAACGACAGGTTATCCATATTCATTTATTATTAGCGTTAAATGATCAATTAAAATGTTATCATTTGCGACAGCCTGAAGAGCATTAGGTATATTAACCTTTTTGTACCTGAGCGGAAATAATTTTTTGCCTTAAACTTTTCTTTCGTGGCTTTAATGGAAATTGTCCTTCCAGGTAATCCTTGCTCGGTGTCATTTTATGAAAATTATGGCGTTAAATTACCTAAAGGAGGTTATAACCGTCGGGGTTAGTCGGTTACCCCACCTCGGTTTCTGTGATCCATAATTTATGCACAGTCGTATATATTTGTGGGTGCCCCATGTTGGGCGCCAAATAAGAACGCTGTGTGCCCCACGTTAGGCGCCAATTAAGATCCTGCCAGACGAAATAAACACAGCAATATTGTAAGTCATTCAGTCACTGAATGTCGAGAGTTGCATATAGGTTGTTAGGTTTTTGATCGATTGTTAGTTGGTTTTTCGCACGGTAAATGCTGTTAAGTTTTAGTTTATTATGGTCGGAAAATATCACACAGAAAAGGACCTATGCGAGAACTCGCTGAGAACATTGGAAATTTCGATAGTGATTACGAATTAGAACCAATATTATGCACTCTAATCGCACTAAACATTTTAGAGGCAATTCAATGGTATACTCGCCAAAATCTTTCCAACGACAAATTCTGACACTTCGTTATCGAGATATTCATACTTACTTGAAATTTTCATCAGCATTTACGCTTGTTGATGTAGGGACTAAGGTGTAACAGGTGATCGCGTAGCCGTTTTCAAAAATTTTGGTTTGAATTTGTATTTTATTCGATATAAGACAATTTACACATATACCGCTTCATAGCGATCGTGATCAAAAGTATGTCTCATATAAAAGGCGATAACAACTTGTACGCTTTTAATAAAAGTGTCGTTTCGAGATAAGCGAAGAGAGGTCCTGAGTTGTACAGGGCGTTTTCGAGCAGACGAGATTAGACTTTCAAACAGTTGTACGTATACTGTGTGTGCATGTGAGAATTATACATTTTGCATAATTGCGATTTTTCGAAGCCCATTTCGTTAACGGAGGAGGAGCGCTAAAATTTTCGTTTTGTGAAAGTGTAAGATTTTACCAGCTTTATTTTGGGTGAAAGATTCTAAAAGAGAATGTTGCTTTTTCAAGGAGAGATAAGATCAATTTGTTACCAGAAGATGATATTTAAATTTGTTGTTTTGTACATTTTTAGTTTTGGTTGTTTATGTAAGGATTTTACCAGCTTTATTTTGAGTGAAAGATTCTAAACAAGAACGTTGTTTTTCAAGGAGAGATAAGATCAATTTGTTACCAGAAGAGGATATTTAAATTTTTTGTTTTGTATAGTAGTGGTTGGTTATTATTAGGAATTTGCATCAGAAATTTTGTTCGAAGTAATTTTGTATTCCTAAAGGAATCGACCTATGAAAATTGAAATTCAAAGTAGATCGATATGCCCATGCATGTTTATTGGAGTTCGAAATCAAACCAGCGCATTAAATTTTGAATTTAAGAGAAGATAAACGGCTAAACTTTCGCAAAGTAAGCGGTATGAAAAAAAATTTTTTTGCCAGTGCCGTAAAGATTCAATTTTATTTTATGCAAGTTAGGTCTTCGATCCTTGTAAAAGTAACTATAATAAGGGGATGGGATGGGAGTTGATAGAACACACATTGTACATGCGTTCTTTTAGTTTTTGGTTCACCAAATAAAATGTTGGACCTTTGTCTCAATCAAAACGGGCGATAAATACAAATTACAAATGCGTACAACCGATCTTAATAAAGAAGTGGAGGATGCCCTTTCATTAAAATATTATGAAGGAAAGAATCGTTCCCACTCCCACACCTTATCCAACTTGTCCAAACTTTGACTTTGAAATTAAGTACCATTTTCCCCATTACAGTGACATGGCTTTTTTCCTATTTTTATGCAGCTTTAGTCATGCTGAATGAGGGGCGGAAATTGTCGAATCCTACTATTTGCAAAAATCAGAACAATGTTCGATTTTGATTATAAGTACAATGTATGTTATGCTAAAAATATCTTGTTTTGTTTTAGTCGAGGAAGGCCTCCCTCTCACACGCCATAAGCGAAACCAGCGTCGTGGAAAGCCTGCTGGACGAAAGTGAGCACGAGTTTTCGTCCAACGATGTGCAGGAGGAATCGTCTCGAGGAAGAATCGAAGGTTCTCTACTTGCCCGATACTTACTAGCCGGAGGAAACCTGTTCGTAGTGATACTAGTGGGTTTGCTCTTCGTTCTAAGTCAAGTTGTCGCATGCGGCGTGGACTACTTCGTCACCTACTGGGTGAATATCGAGGAAGATAGGGCTAAGCGCAACGACACCTTTGACGCGGCACGCAATGACACAGTCACCGGCGATAGTTCACTGAGCCAAAACACCTGCTTGTACATTCATGGTGGTCTAATAATTGCCTTATTTTGTGTCGCGTTCACGCGCTCGATGAGTTTCTACAAGCTGGCGATGCGCAGCTCGCTGAATTTGCACAAGGCAATGTTTATGAATGTGATTTACACGACAATGCGGTTTTTCGATACAAATCCAAGCGGGAGAATTTTAAATCGTTTTTCCAAAGACGTAGGTACGGTTGATGAACTGTTGCCGAAAGTAATATTGGACTCGTCACAGGTAATCACTAAATCGCTTGTAACTTTCTCATGCGATTGTTGTAGCTGTTGCTGATAATGGTGGGGTCAATTACACTTGTGGCAGTTGTTAATGTATGGATGATAATTATGGTTGTAGTGATTGGGATTTTATTCTTCATACTCAGGATGATATTCCTGAAGTCTTCAAAGAATATCAAACGCTTGGAAGGGATTAGTAAGTTCAATTTCTTCGTTGTCAATTGTCATGTAATGTAGATTCATCATTTCAGCGCGTAGTCCCGCTTTTACACATCTAAATGCATCTTTACAAGGCCTCACTACCATCAGAGCGTTTGGCGCGCAACGTATCTTAATGCAGGAATTTGACAAGCACCAAGATCTACATACGAGCGCTTGGTACATGTACATTGCAGTAAGTTCGGCTTTCGGATTTATAATCGATATGCTCTGTTGGATATTTACAGTATTTGTAACGTTCGGTTTTCTATTACTGTCCGAGAGTAAGTAACGGTAATTGGCAACTATCACACGGTCTTAGTCCCCAATTTGTAGAAGTTCCCGGCGGAAATGTCGGTCTGGCGATCACACAAGCGATCGGACTGTCCGGCTACGTGCAGTGGGGCATGAGGCAGTCCACCGAAGTCTCGAACCAACTGACGTCTGTGGAAAGAATGGCGGAGTACGTTTCTCTAACGCCAGAAAAACAACCGGAGGTACCTGTACGCTTGAAGGACCGTGAATGGCCCAAGCACGGGAAGATTTCGTTTCAAAATATGGGACTGCGGTACTTTCAAGGGGGAGATCTAATGATCAAGGATTTAAATTTAACGATTCATCCCAAGGAAAAGGTTTGTGAATTTAATTAATTTTTAAATTGTGACAAAAAAAATCGTTTTTGAAATTTTTGAAAAATCTGAGTCTATCACCGCAATTGCTTGTTTTTTGGTGGTCGACATGACCTTTTTCTTTTGTGTAACAAAGTGCACTTCGTTTGAACAAACAGCTGAGGCGTTAGTTGAGAACGCGTGGAATTTTAATTGCCATCCATATTTTATTAATTTTTGGCAATTGGATTTATTAAATTGGGGATTCTGGAAACATTAGTGAGCGGATTCGCCTAAAAACTCCAATAGGGAGGATATAATTGCGTTTTTCTTTATCGTAAGCACGCCATTTGCATTTTCCGTAATTGAAGTGTACCTTTTCTTTAGGTTTCGGCTCATACCGGGTGATTCATTAGAAGTGTGTACAATTTGAATTTCCCGCAAATCAAAAAAATTATGAAGTTGGTACTAACTGATGATCATTTATTTAATTGCATCTCAGTTTATCAAACAAGAGGGATTCTCTTTTCTCTAGGGCTTCAATTTTGGGGTTTTAAGTTCTATTTTGATTGTCACCGGTTTGACAACCTAAAGTCACTAGATATAGAAAGTACCGCAATCATCCGCCATTTTTGGGCAAATTTGCTTGACAAAGAAAATCTGAATAGCTGTAATTTTTTATAACCTAACTTCATAGTACTGTCATGTTTTATAAAAATATATAAAGGGTACGTTCCACTTAACGCCCGCAACGACCACGACGCCCGGCAGCCGTTCCACATAACGACCATAGTCGTTATGGTCGCAATCGCGACGTCAGATATGACGCCATTACAAGCGACCGCAACGAGCCCACGGCGCTCGCCTATCGTACCTGGGTCAGCGTGGGCGTTCTAATTTTATAACCTTACATTCTTGACAGGAGACATTTCTAGAGACATTTAACTGTCAGACACTGATTGTTTGAACACGCATGCGTTACAAATTTTTCGTTTTCGCTATGGAGAAAATATACTTACGTGTTTCAGAACGTAACCTTGTGGTGGACATTACACTATGGATGTTCTACATGCACAAACTTGTAAGTATATATGCTGATTCCTGAATGTTAAAGTTATTTGTTAAGGAAAATTCTGCTTTAACACAATTTTCTTTATTGTAGACTAGTTTGCTGCAAAGTGCTTTACCAGGGATTGCGAATGAGACTCGTATAATGGTAATGCAACGATTGATGAAAATGAGAATGCACGTTAGTTTTGAATGAAGAAGAGAAATTGTTTTCGAAGCAGCATTTCCACAAGAAATTCTGGGGAGAAGTGTTCATTTTCATCGTATTAAGTATGGCCGCAGCATTTATGATAGAAATTCAAAAGTCGTCCTCAATATTTTATTAACAAGAAGCAATATCTTGTGTAAAGCGAAGAAGTATGGGCCAATAATTGGTACTGAAAAATAAAAAAATATTACTAACTGAATGTGACTTTTGAATTCATAATCCACCCCACTTTGTATCCTTTACGCATTACGATCTCCTCAACGGCGTCCATGTTGGAAAACTGTTCACTCACGTGTGACGTCACACCGTACTCAAAAGCGTTCCACTTAAGGTTTCGCCCACAACGCCTATAAGCTAGTGGAACGACCAAACCGCGGTCGCGGTCGTGATCGTTACGGGCGTTAAGTGGAACGTACCCAAAGATATCTCCAAACAGGTGTAACAATCCCTAACATTAAAGTTACTAGAATCTGGTAACTTCCGCCATTTTTGGGCAAAAATCATGCATTCTCTCTCTAACACACGAGCCCAATGGATTGCGGTACTTTCTATATTTAGTGACTTTATGACAACCCTTCCAATGGCTCTAGACGCAAACTTCCCCATTTTCCTTAAACGTTGGAAACAATATTGAGTTTACGAGAGAGACTCTAAATTTAGCAACAAATTTGAAGCACTGGTAATTTTGATCTTGTAATAATTTCTCTACCAATTAAAAACTACAGTCATTTTTGCCAAAACTAGAAGTAAGCAAAAACTAACGGATATTTGTTGTGGATTAATATTCCAAAACTAGCACCAGCTTTACGAACCTGTCTAATTTATGAATTCTATTTTAAAATGTAGACGACGATATCTTACTAAAATGTGTATCTTAGTAATTAGTAATAAATGAAGTTCTGTTTAATTAAAACACAAAAAAAAAACACTTTATAATGGTTGGTAGAGTTGGCGCTGCGAGTTGGAACACAAAATAAAAGCTTGAGATCTTCCACAACGGTAGTTCGTTCTGGGCTAACTTCTTTGCACTTACCAATGGGGTTGAGCACCACCCAATTTCTATCTGAACTCTCATCATATGAAATTGAGAATATACGAGTAGTGTAGTGTACTTAACCCCCAGGTTCTACGCTACCCACACTACAAGAACACGGAAATAAAATCAACCCGGTAGCGTTTAAAAATGGCCACCCTCCAAAACTAAACAGGGTTCCGCTTAAATTTGAAAAGTGTCACGTGATCAAACATCTAAGGCAGGGCCCCCTTACGTTATTGTAAACAACACTTTGACCTGTAGCACAGTAGGGAAGGAACGTAAAATAAAACACTGAAATTGTGAAAAGTTTGTTTAATAATGATCGCAATTATTATTGATTGTAAAAGCTCGGAAATTTAAGTCCAAAATAAATTACATTGCAAAAATGGTAGTTCACCGAATCAAAATTGAAATAGGCTGGGAAAAAAAGAACTTACCAATAAAAAAACCAGCCGTCAAATTAATATCAAATTGTGTTGTAAAATTAATTGTTTGTAATGATGTGAATGCGTAACATAAAATTATAGCATCACAAAAAGTAGCATGCAGACTTCAAGAGGTAACATATGCAGGTTAAAAACAAGTGTTGGGAATTATGGGTCAAGTAAGCAGGTACCCAGATTCTAAGAAAGGGTGAAATACACAGGATGTGAGTCATCTTTGGTGCAATAAAGTCCTTTTGTTAAATCAAGATGGAAAATTAATGGCTTTGTACGCAAATTTAACCCATTTATCGCACATAAATTGAAGAGCTTTGATTAGCGTAATTCCGCTCCTGCAAGATAGGTAACCCGCCCCTGGTTTCGGGGTTTCGAGTCTACAGTTGAATGTCGAAGACAATCACGGAATTAGGTAACTCAATTTTGACTACAGTTTTTACCGCCCCCGTGACTGCTTCATTCACGGAGAAAATTCTTAGTTACAAACAACAAGGCAGTACATACATCAAACGAATCGGTAATTTCACATATTAAAATAAAATGATCAAAACTTATGTATGAATGTAATGTAACTTCTCGGACAAGACCAAGTAATCAACACATAAACATAAATTAAGCAAACATTACACCAAAAACGTAAACGATTACAAACAAAATAGGTAGCTACTGAAGTTCACAAATTAATTGAATCTGTATATTAAATCTCCTTCATGACTCGTTGACCCATTTCACAGCAAAATGGCCGCTCATTATCAGCAGGTGGAGAGATATGTCAAAGGTCAGCACTCACAGGTATCTGTGAATTAATCCAAGGTTACAAACTTGTACATATGTAATGTAACGTAATTTACACTGGCACTGGCACTTTAAAAATTAGATCGGAGCTAAAATCTCGAACTAAAACTTGAACCCTAAAAGAAATCAAAGGTAACCAACTTCCTTGATAACCTAAAATTTACATAGTTCTTAAATAAGAAGGTTAATCATAGAGGAAGAGCAATAAATTGTATTACACAAATTACAGCCGAATCTAAAGAAAGGTACACTTCCTTCAAATACACGAAATCCAAATGGCGGTACTTACGATAAGAAAGAAAAACCGCAATTAAAATCCTCACTATAGGAGTTGTAGGGGAATCCGTCCTAGATAATCCCCAATTTAATGAATCCAATCGCCCGAGATTTAGTGTAAAATTTATATACACTCATGTGCAATAAAAAGTTTCCAACTAATCCTTGCAAGAGGGCAGACACAAAAAATGTGCTTTCATTATTTTAGTGTAGTATTACTTATTTCACAAGCCTTGAAAAAGGAGTGCGTGGGTATATTTATTCCCAGAAAACTATAGTAAACTTCGACTATCTCCAACGACAGCTGTTGTATAATCTTCTGCACTCATCAGGAGAAGAAAACAAGATAACAATGAGAAGAATTACAAAAATTAAGTTAAATCACATAACCAAACACATACCAAAAACCAAAAAAAAACAGAAAATAGTATTGTAATAGAAAAATAACAGGTGTAAAATAGACCATATTCATCGCACTGTTCTTCCATATGGCCATAAAACCGTCGTATTAAAATCCCATATGCAAATACTTCTATGTTAATGAGAGGGCGTAGAAACCAATTAATGCGAATAACGATGCTAATTAACCATCAAAATCTTGCTGAGTCAGTATTTAATTAGTAACGTCAAAGACCCACGCATCTTGATTCATGCGGAAAATTCTCCCAAACATTTTGTGTGCTGTTTCACGCGCCGTTTTGGTTGCATCACACAAAAAGAACATTATAACTAGTCACTTCTTACAGATTGGAATAGTTGGGCGCACAGGTGCCGGCAAATCATCTATAATTTCCGCGCTGTTCCGTCTAGCGATAGTCGAAGGAACAATCGAAATCGACGGCATCGACACGAAAGATTTAGTACTGCAAGAGATGAGATCGAAAATATCAATCATTCCCCAAGATCCGATCTTATTTTCGGGCAGCCTGAGATACAATTTGGACCCGTTTTCGGAATATCCAGACGAGGTTCTGTATAAAGCCATACACGAGGTAAGTAAGCGACTTAAATGCGCGAGGAGGCACGTTAACAAGTATCTTAGGTCGAGTTAAAGGATCCGACAAATACCATCAACAGATTGGAATACGCAGTGATGGACGGAGGTTCGAATTATAGCGTCGGGCAGCGGCAGTTAATCTGTTTGGCACGCGCGCTCGTGAGAAATAACAAAATTTTAATGCTGGATGAGGCCACTGCAAACGTTGATCCACAGTAAGTGGTCCACCCATTGTAAATTAATCAACAATTTAACGCTTACCCTTACAGAACTGATGCGATCATTCAAAAAACAATAAGGGAGAAGTTTTCCGAATGCACCGTGCTAACAATTGCACACCGACTTAACACAATTATGGATTCCAGTAAAGTATTAGTGATGGATTCGGGCAGAATGGTGGAGTTTAATCATCCGCACTTACTGCTACAAAACCACAAGGGCGCTTTTTACAAGATGGTTTTCGAAACCGGTAAGGGAACTGCAGAACAATTGAAGAAAATTGCGAGACAAAATTATGAACAGCAACTAGTGCTTCCAGAAGGCGATTAAGTGTAGGCACTAAACGTGTCGACATGAAAAAATTGTGATTATGCTCAAAAAAGACTTGTGCTAATAGTATAATTAAAGACTACTTAATTAGATAATATTAGTAAGTAAATAATGAATTTTATATAGTAGATAGGTGTACTAATTGACTGTTACTAATAACCCATTGCAAACATAGCCAAAGTTCTGATTTGTGTAAAAATTAATAATCTCTATGTTAGGATTTCTAATTTACAAATTTGTATCTCGAAAAGTGCTCTATTTTTAAATAAATACGATTTGAATGGACATTGTATTGTGAATAGGACTCTTTTACACTGTCAGATTCCGGCGGACAAGTCGAGACATTATACTACAACTGCTTTACAGATCTTGCAAGATTGCGTACATTTTGTACTGCCATTTAAGGAAAATTAAGTGCAACGAGGATATTAATAGCATAAATTCAAATATAATTTCGAAAGAAGTTATGTAAGTGGCGACATCTCAACTAAACTTGTGACACTATGAAATGTAAGAAAGTGTATCGATTAACAGGGAGATGGCGCACTTGTACTTATTGTATTTAAACTAACTATTCAAAAACCGGGCCATTAAACTACAATTGCTCTACAGATCTTGTAAGACTCCGTACGTTCTGAACTGCCATTCAAGGAAAATTAAGTGCGACGTGGCTATTAATGGCATAAATTCAAATATAATTTCGAAAAAAGTTACGTAAGTGGCGACATCTCAACTAAACTTGTAAAACTATAAAATGAAGAAAGTGTATCGATTAACAAGGAGATGGTGCACTTGTACGTATTTTATTGAAACTAAGGCCAGTGGCAGACGAGCGAATTTTAAACGGACGTCACGACGTGCGTTATTTTGAACAGGTTGTTTTTGTCATAGTCACACACCAGCGTTCAGTTGACGAGTTAGATGTTGCCATATTTTTGTATTTGTCTTTGAAATTAATTTTAAAAAACGCAAACGGTGGATGCATCCTATAAATAATGCAAAACTTTCACACAGGCTGCTTTTATACCCTGTACCCTGCACCTTGTATGTTATTTTGATTTTTACCAAAAATCGACTGCACCAAAATTTCTCGGGAGAAAACCTTTTCTAATTAATTTTGGTGCGTAGAATCCAAAACGATTCGTACTTTTTCGATTAGACGTCTTAATCAAAAGTTATGGGCAAAAAACGAATTTCGACAAAAAATTATTCAAAGGGCTATAACTTTTGATCTACACCTTTTCCACTTTTATTCGAGAAACTATAAAGTTAATTTGAGAAAGTGTCAATTGTATTTGAGAATAGTAAAATGTATTTGAGAAAACAACAAATGTAGTTCAGAATAGTGATTTGTATTTGAGAAGGCATCAAATGACTTTGAGAGTACTAAATTGTATTCAAGAAATGGTAAAATGTATTTGAGAAGATATCAATTGAAAATGAGAAAAACAAAATCACATGTATAACATAGCCTGATGCTTGATTCTTAATATTACATTCTGAAATACAATTAACGACTTTTTAAAATTAAATGATACTTTCTCAAATACAATTGACTATTCTCAACTACATTTGTTGTTTTCTCAAATCCAACTGACTATTCTCATCTACTTTGATGTTTTCTCAAATACAAGTAACAATTCTCAAATACAATTTACAACTTCTCGAATAAAAGTGGAAAAGGTGTAGTAGCCTGATCTTGGAACTGTTTGAAATTATGGATTCTACAGGCCACATTCTATAAGAAAATATTTTTTTCCGGTCGATCTGAGACAATTTTTTTCTTCGAGCCAAAAAAAAGGCAGTGTACAACCTTCCTTTTTTACCAAAAATCGACTGCACCAAAATTTCTCGGGAAAAAACTTTTTCCAATTAATTTTGGTGCGTAGAATCCAAAACGATTCGTACTTTTTCGATTAGACGTCTCAATCAAAAGTTATGGGCAAAAAACCAATTTCGACAAAAAAATTCAAAGGGCTGTAACTTTTGATCTAGTAGCCCGATCTTGGAACTGTTTGAAATTATGGATTCTACAGGCCACATTCTATAAGAAAATATTTTTTTCCGTTCGATCTGAGACAATTTTTTTTCGACCCAAAAAAAAAGGCAGTGTACAACCTTCCTTTTTTACCAAAAATCGACTGCACCAAAATTTCTCGGGAAAAAACTTTTTCCAATTAATTTTGGTGCGTAGAATCCAAAACGATTCGTACTTTTTCGATTAGACGTCTCAAGAAAAAGTTATGGGCAAAAAACCAATTTCGACAAAAAATTCAAAGGGCTGTAACTTTTGATCTAGTAGCCCGATCTTGGAACTGTTTGAAATTATGGATTCTACAGGCCACATTCTATAAGAAAATATTTTTTTCCGGTCGATCTGAGACAATTTTTTTCTTCGAGCCAAAAAAAAGGCAGTGTATAACCTTCCTTTTTTACCAAAAATCGACTGCACCAAAATTTCTCGGGAAAAACTTTTTCCTATTAATTTTGGTGCGTAGAATCCAAAACGATTCGTACTTTTTCGATTAGACGTCTCAATCAAAAGTAATGGGCAAAAAACGAATTTCGACAAAAAATTATTCAAAGGGCTGTAACTTTTGATCTAGTAGCCCGATCTTGGAACTGTTTGAAATTATGGATTCTACAGGCCACATTCTATAAGAAAATATTTTTTTCCGGGTCGATCTGGGACAATTTTTTTTTCGGGCCTCAAAAAAAGACAGTGTATATACACTTCCTTTTTTACCAAAAATCGACTGCACCAAAATTTCTCGGGAAAAAACTTTTTCCAATTAATTTTGGTGCGTAGAATCCAAAACGATTCGTACTTTTTCGATCAGACTTCCCAAAAAAAAGTTAAGGACTAGAAACCAATTTCGATAGAAAATTCAACTGTAACTTTTGATCTTATGTCCTAATAATCATCATACTATAAGCAGTTTTGGATTGTACGGGATAATGTTTATAAGAATAAGTCTTTTCCCAGTCAACCTAATTGATAGGCAAGATCCATTATACAAACTGTTCGTCCCCTATTCTAGGATACATACTTACCTATTAAAAATATACCTACTTACCTATGATATTGCTCAATTTTAAATTGCAGAAGGTCTCGGGCAGTAGCTACCTAATCTTATGGAATCCAAACCGATGTGAAGAATTCATACAGAGCAACGTGTTTGGAGAAAGCTTCTATTCGTTTGCTGATCAACCCGAACACTGTCGGGAAAGTACCAAAACCATTTAGGTAGGATAATGAAACATTGCGTACACGTTTATTGAATAATCTTATTGTTGCAGATATGAGCACCGTTTCACCACATCGAATTCGATTACCTACGATCCAGCCATCAACGAGGAACACATTATCTTATAGTTGCAATTTAGTAGTCAATCTAACTAGATGTCTTGATGCGCTTCACTATAGTAACCTCTGATAAGTTCATTCGCTTGCAATTTTTATTTGTGCAGCTGTTTGGGGGTCATAGGAAACAAAACAAAATTGGTGACAAAAGATCAAGGTATTTATTTTGTCAACGCATCATGGTTACAATAAGAACTTCTTTATAAATTAATAATAAATAAATAATAAATTTATTGCCTAATAGCAAAAGCCTATAGGACAACTTAACAATATATATAATAATAACAGTAAGTAGGTAATATATAATTTTTCTTTAGAATAAGTACAATAAACAATTTCGCGTGTGCACTTTGATGATTACGCTACACAGCCTCTGTCTAAGAACTAATTGTGAAACAAAATCCATAACAAAACTAGAGAAAATCCGTCTGAAAGTCAGCGTGAAAAATATTCAAAAAATTCAAAATACCTTTCTTAAATTTTTTTAAAATGTTTGAAAAATAAAAAAAGATTAAAAACATTTTTTTTGAAATTTTGAATCTTTTTAATTCTTGTACGCGTGCGAATTAACTGATTGAACTTGAAACTAACTGTTGTATGGTTTCCAGATTTTATGGCCATGGTTTCTGTACTGCACCTGTCTTCGATAGAGAAGAGGCCCTAGAACAAGAAAAATTTATTGTAATATGCCACTTTATAAATTGTGATTTAAGATCTTTGTTAATAAATTAACTCACTGTCAGAGCTGTATTTATTTCGGCGTAACACAGGACCATAACAGAATTTCCAATGTGGGGGTGGCAAGCCTCCATCTCCAGAAAATCGTTGACAATCACAGTGACTTAGGTATCTAAAAAAATTCATGAGACACAATAGAGATGGAAGTATTTGACGTACTCCTGCATTTCGTTCCAGAGTGGTATAGGCTAGCTCCATTTTCAATAGGGGGGGGGGGATCACACATGAAAATCTGATAACCTTTTTTAACAACTGGAAGGTGGCAGGTGTGGTGATCAATCAACGGCCAAACTCCTCTATCTCCAGAAAATCGTTGACAGGAAGTGAATTACCTAAAAAAAAATTCATCAGGAGCAACAAAGGTAGAAGTCTTTGACGTACCCCCGTATTCAGTTCCATGGGGATCACACAGAAGTGAATTGACTCTAAATGATCCATCAGAAGTACCCATGTATTATGTTCAAAGCTTTGTTCGCAGGTCCTAGCGTGGATATTTACAAATGTATAGTAGGTTGGGTTAGTAGAGAGTCCTTAGCTGAAACCCTGCCCACTCAAAAATAAAACAAGTGATTAATTGGAATAGAGAATGAACATATACATGACCCAACTGTGGTACGAAGGGTCCCTGGTTCGAGCACGGATATTTGTAAATGTACAGTGGGTTGCTTTGGTAGAGTAGTCTTGGCTGAAGCCCCGCCCACTTAAAAATAAAGACCAAAAATAACCATTGATATAGCTGCACAATTCAAAAATAAAAAATTTATTTTAAGTAAATGCACAAAACACTCTTAAGCTAAATGGGAGAGGTCATCTATAGCCACTTCTTGCTTGATCTTTTGACTCTGCGGTACAAAGTTTGTTAAAAGAGAGAGCTCATCCATTGAGACCTCTTGCTTGACTTTTTGATTCTGCTGTATAAAATTCGGTTTGGGAACCACGGCGAACTGCGGCTGGCTTTGCATCGGACTGATCCCGGGACTTACAATTTGCCCCCCCTGCAAGCTACTCGACACTTGCGTATTTTGACTTATAACGGTGGAATTGGTCGACCCCGAGTTCGGCATGCACACCACCACCAGTTTCTGAGGCGCGCCGACCACCTTCGGCTGGGGATTCGGCGAGTTCATGATTTTCACGACGGTGTTTTGCTGCGGTTGCGCGGTCGGCTGCGCCGCTCCTTGCGAGCGTTGCGTTACGAACACAAACTTCTGGTTGCCGGTGGTCGGCGTGCCGCGGTTCGGTTGGTTCATTACGATCGTGCGACCGGGAGTTACGGTGTTCTGCACGATTCCCATCGGGGCGGTTATGTTTCGCGAGATGGTGGCGCTTACTGGCGCTATTGAGGTGTTTGTGGGCGTGACCGGTTGGGGTGGCTGCGTTCTCGCCTTCATTACCGCCGATTGGAGGGTGGGCCCCAGGTAGCCGTAGTCCGCCTTGTACTCCTCGAAGTAGTCGGGTGGGGCGCGCAAATTTTTGATAATCGGGGCAAGCACCTTCACCAAAAGCGCTTTAATGTGCCCGGAAGCGACCTTGTCCAGATTCGACATGAGCGATCCTTCGAGGTGTACTTCGATTCGCGCACCGATAGTCTTAATGTGCGGTAGAATGAACGTTTTAATTACTTCGGTCCCCAACTCGGACAGCCCGTGCAAAGCGCCATACAGCGACGATAACGGCAACTTATCCCCTTGCTGCACTGAATTTGTAAAAATACGCGTCACTCTCGTTTGGATGTTGTTGGTACTTGTGTTGAAGTTTTTGCAAATTTGTGCGTTAAGGCGCGAGGCGAAATCGCGCAAGGCCCAGTGATTGTCAAATTCGGGCCTTGTACAGAGCTGCTTAGACACAATGCATGTTATGACGGACGGAATCAGCTCATGAAGCTAAAATCAAAGGGTGTCAGTAAGGTCCATTACACGACACGAGCGACATACGTATTTCTCCAAATACAACGACTGATTGTCCAGAAGGGCTTTAACCATTCTCATAAGATAAATTAATAACGCCAGATTGTTCTGCACGACGTTGACACGTACTCCCTCGATTATAAATGTACACATTCTGGGTAGCATTTCGTACAGTCCCGGATCTAATGCTAAACTCTGTAACGCTTCCTGTCGAGAAAAAAATAAAAAATAATAATAATATCTGTTTATTGAAAAAAACAGTGAACAGAAAAGCAGGTACAGTAAAAAAAAAGACAGAAGAAATGTTCACAGTTAAGTTCAAAAGGGCGAAGTTCAGAGTGGTAGTTGAAAACTTCTACCATCTGTTCTTCCATTTAACCCTTAACACAGCTTTTCGTAGATTCAGGAACTATTTACTATTGTGAATAACAAACAAAAAATCAACACATCGGACTGTCAAGCAGGTACCAAAGAAACGCTGGTGGAGCACTAACCATCCACATCTCACTTTTTTGGGACACCCTCTAACTTTTTATATAGATCGATAGCGTCTATGGTCAATTAAATACTTCATTGCATTTAATTTCATAAATGGTTAAACATTCTCAATATACCACAAAGAGTTGACTCAAATTTTGTGATAAAGTTACTGGCGCAATCTTAATCCGTGTGACCGCCAGAGGGCGTATCCAAAAAACATTATGTTAAAGTCACTAGATATAGAAAGTACCGCAATCATCCACCATTTTTGGGCAAATTTGCTGCCAACTTAAAAAAATTAAAAAATAAAATCTGAATAGCTGTAATTTTTTATTACCTAACTTCATAGTACTGTCATGTTTTATAAAAATATGTACAGATATCTCCAAACAGGTGGAACAATCCCTAACATTAAAGTTACTAGAATCTGGTAACATCCGCCATTTTTGGGCAAAAATCATGCGTTCTCTCTCTAACACACGAGCCCATGGATTGCGGTACTTTCTTTATAGTGACTTTACATTATGTAAAGTCACTAGATATAGAAAGTACCGCAATCATCCGCCATTTTTGGGCAAATTTGCTGCCAACTTAAAAAAATTGACAAATAAAATCTGAATAGCTGTAATTTTTTATAACCTAACTAAGTATAACATAGTACTGTCATGTTTTATAAAAATATATACAGATATCTCCAAACAGGTGGAACAATCCCTAACATTAAAGTTACTAGAATCTGGTAACATCCGCCATTTTTGGGCAAAAATCATGCGTTCTCTCTCTAACACACGAGTCCAATGGATTGCGGTACTTTCTATATTTAGTGACTTTAAAATTATGGAATTTTTTGTTTATGGGATTGTCTCTCAAAGCAGTCTTTGATGTAAAATTTGTTTAATACTGCAAAATGTTTAAATTGTATTTAAGCTGGACAAGAGGAAGTGAATTGTGGAGATGTAAAATTTTACTTTGGTAGAGATAAAAGAATAGAGTGGGACAGAAAAAATAGTTAAATCTTTCTTCTTTTTTAAATGTTATCGAATCCTATACCTACAATAACACTAGAGGCGCTGGTGTAATTTCCAAATGGCGAGTTATAGGTGGGAGTGGTTTGTAAGCATATGGTTGTACTAATTTAAATTTGAACGTGAATTAAACTTACCATGCCGTTTTTGAGACTTGAAAATATAACTCCCTAATCCTATCTTAAAAGGTCTTTTTCTTAGGAACTTGAGGCTGTCTTGAAGTAGCTTGAACATGTAATTAACTTAAATGATCTAATTTTGAATAAAGATCATAATGTGGCATATTACACTGATCACGAATCAAACTATTAAGTTGTAGCGTAATTACACTGATAGCAGCTGATGTTATTCAAAGTGGAGTGTGTCAAGGAATGACGTATATATCTCCTATTTGTTGTTGTGTAATTGCAGTGTTCACAATTAAAGACTTTGGAAATGTCTCGGGAAATGTTATGCATTGGACGATTTGTTAAATTAGTTGGTTGCATAATTACACTGGTCACATTTAAAATTTTTGACAGTACTGTGACTTTTTAAACTATCCTTGCCTCTTTACAGTGTAATTACATTCAATTTTGCAAGTGCATTTTCTTTTACAGCCCTAAAAACTACAATACAACTGTATTAATTGCAATGTGCTGCCACCAGAGGTCACTACTGTTCATCTGAATCGCGAACGAAGCCGCCATCTTGAATTTCTCAAAATGTTCCCGACACATGGGGAATCAAATGCAACACTTACGACGTATCGATGATTGTGATGACGATCGAACAATTAAATTATTATTATTAACAAAAAAACCCTTCAAAATACCTTAGCTGCCCTGAATCACAAAGTGACTAATCTGAGAAACGCCCCCTAGGGGTCACACAGCTTCTCTATTTATGTCAGCAAAATTTGAATGCAGAAGCGTTTTACTTTGGTCCACCCTGTACATATTTCAACAACCCAGTCACCACCACCAGACACTTACAATTCGGCGCGTTTCATCCGACCCGACACACGCCTCCGTAATTTCCTTATAATAAAGCTGCTGCTCGACAGACAACTCGTGCGTGGCCAACTGCTTTATCTGCACCGTTTCGACGTTGCGCAACTTCTGCTTGCCGGTGCTAGGCTTGCCCGACGACTCCTTGTTGGGTTTATTCATTTTGTTGACGGGATCGACGGACTCGAGCTGTAAAAACGTTACGATAATGACACGTTTCGGTATATTGCACGGAAACCTTTTGAATTTCCTTATCCTGAGGAGGGGGATTCTCGGGAATCGCCGGCTGTATACCGTCGATGCACAGCCAGTGCGATCTCAGCGTGATGTCGAGCGGCGCTTTGACGTTTGTGTTTGTGACGAAATCGTGCAAGTCGACCTCCTTCTCCTCGATGAAGTGTAACTCGCGACCGCCGCCCGACGCAAACCTGAACGGTAACGAGTCGACAGAGTGGAACCCATATTGAGGCTACAAATGCAATGTTAGGAACCACAAGCTCAAAGTAGGTCTTTTACCTCAATGTTTCTCGAACGAAGTGTGGCGTCAATGTCGTGATACATTAGCTTATTTCGACGAGCGTGGTGCATAAACTTGGCGGAGTCCTGAATGAAATGCTTCAAACGAAACGAGATATCATCCGCCAGCTCCTTTGCGGCATCGTCGGGCAGATTTGCTATGCCTATACTCTCGGCAATCACTTTCATAGATTCGATGGAAAATGAAGTGCCATAAAGGTCGTTCTCGGAAGCTTTTGCCATTGTATACCAGCCCTAAGAAATACTGAAACTATGTACTTATATATCTATTAGTAGCAAGTGTAATTATGTGATTATTTAAAATTATATTATTATTGTTTTGTTGTCATTTTCCATGTATTGACATTTTCAGGAGTACCAATTTCTAATTTGGTGACATAATACATTTGAACTACGTGACATAATACATTTGAACTACCTACGGTTCATTGTCACTAAAATTTAAATTTTAAAAATTCGGCGCGTTTGGAGATGATGAATATATTTTTTGTTTAATACACATTCATTCTTCAAGCTAAAATTGTGAAACCATTTTATGAATTTATAATAATAGTATATTATATACCGCGGGACTGAAGTAGTACTTTTAATCCCGAAGGTAAAAATTTACCTGAGGGATTAAGACCACTACTTCAGTCGCAAGGTACATACGATATTTTTCGTACTTCCGAAACTGAAACACTTAATATGTATGGAGTTAGAGAACGCGTTCTTTCAAAAAATCGCTGCCCAACAAGTTACCATAGGAACTGTCATTGCTAGTGTCATAATTTTGGTGGTGTATTTGATATTGATAAAAAGCAACCAAAGTAGGTAAAGAATTGATACCACCGAAATCCAAAAACTATATGAACAGCAGTACGATGCGTTTAAGAAGTAGTGCCGCATACAAAAAGTGGAACAACCTACTGAAATTGCCTTGTTAGTAATTTCATCCTTCCGGGATTTTCGTCCAAATTTAATCCCGGCGGGACAAAAAGTGACACTTCAGTCCTTGTCATAATGGAGTGAAGTTGTCACTTTAGTCTCGGAAGTACGAAAATACTTTCATCAACTGTTACCTAATAAATATACAATGCTTTTACTTGCCCAACAAAAATTTACTCCACAATGTTTTACATATTATTAGATACATATCCATTTTTGTTGTTAACTTTTTACAAGAAGCTTTTCTTACCCCACATTTTTCTTGCGCTTTCTATGGTGGGAGAGGAAATATTTTGTTGCACTTGTGACCAACCTCTTTTAAGGTACCTTTACACTATAATATATCTCACATGATTTTTTATATGATATGTTAGGTATATGATATTTAATACCAACATATTTTCTGTAAGAGCTTTAATACAAGAAGTTACGAAACCTATATAACTTCTCTAAATTAAAATGTTCCATTCCAAGATTGGGCTACTAGTTCAAAAGTTACAGCCCTTTGAATTTTCTTTCGAAATTGGTTTAGTCTATAACTTTTGATTGAGAAGTCTGATCGAAAAAGTACGAATTGTTTTGGATTCTACGCACCAAAATTAATAAGAAAAAGTGTTTTCCCGAGAAATTTTTGTGCAGTCGATTTTTGGAAAAAAGGAAGGTTATACACTGCCTTTTCTGCCCCGAAAAAAACATTGTCTCAGATCGGCCCGGAAAAAAATTTTTCTTATAGAACGTGGCCTGTAGAATCCATAATTTCAAACAGTTCCAAGATTAGGCTACTAGTTCAAAAGTTACAGCCCTTTGAATTTTCTTTCGAAATTGGTTTCTAGTCTATAACTTTTGATTGAGGAGTCTGATCGAAAAAGTACGAATTGTTTTGGATTCTACGCACCAAAATTAATAAGAAAAAGTGTTTTCCCGAGAAATTTTGGTGCAGTCGATTTTTGGAAAAAAGGAATGTTATAAGAAAAAGCCTATTTAGCTTACCACATCAGGACTAGTAAATTGTCTAATCTATGGAAGGAACTTATAAACGGTTGGATATATACTCAAAATCGCGCAATGTAGAAATTCCTTTTCATCTGAACCATAAGCGAATAATTTAAATGAAGCGTTTATTTACAAGCATAATTATTCTATAAACAATGACTTAGTACACTTTTACACAAATAACGTTATGTGTGAGTTTCGTGACACGTTACAATTTTAACAAGTTTCAAACATTGACGTCATGAATATACTTTATAATATTAAGTCAAAAGCCGTTGGCGAAGATGGCATAAGTCTTGATATGCTACTGTTATGTTGTCCGCTTATCATTACTTACATCACGTACATCATTAACGTATGTCTTAGATCTAACACGGTACCTGATATTTGGAAAGTGGCTAATGTGGTTCCTATTCCAAAAAATAACAACCCTCAAAATATAAATGACTTGAGCCCCATCAACATACTCCCCGTATTGTCGAAGGTGTTGGAAATTCTGAGATCTTTTTCCTTCACCGCGCTATCATAGGGTACCGGCCGTCAGGAATTAATGGATATGAATTGAACATCTAGTGAGGGTACTGTTCGTCACCCACTCCCAACTGATAGACGTGGAGTACAATCAATCTGGAGTTCTCTATTACAAGTTTTCACCCAAAAAATCTTCTTGGAAAACATTCCAGATTCTCTTACTAAGGAGAGGCTACTAGCCTACACCCAACCCAAAGCTAATTCATCGTGGCTTTCAGCGCTAACACAATTGTAGTTATCTGTGGCTCTAGCTTCTCCACATCTGAAACTCCAATTTGGATGAGAAGACAATTTAATTATAATAGGAGACTCGGAATGCGGTAGTGGGAGAAGAGAAAGGGCATTGTGGTTGGGCCTTTTGGATTTGGTGAAAGGAATGAAAGAGATTTTGCACGCAGCACCAATTAATAGTATATGCAACACAATCAGGTCATCACTGAAAATGTGAAAGCTGAAGATCAGAAACCACCTTAATTCCGGTCACCGACAACAATCAATCCCAAGCAAAAGTTGACAGCTGCAAGGTGTAATAATTGAATCCTAGAATTAAAAAAATTAATCCTCCTATTAATCATATTTCTTTAAATGGAAAACAATTCAATTTTATCATTAACAATTGAGCATCTCGCTTTGGACACTGTGCCAATCAGGAAAATGTGCACTATTTTATTTTATTTACAATGTTGTACATTCATTAATTATAATAAATTACTTAAACTTAGAAGACTTTATGGCAGAAACTTGACTTTGGAATAATTTTACAAATTACTATTTCGGTGACAAAATCCCACATCCGCGATTGCTTGGAATGTAGCAAAAATATAATTTTAACGTAAATTAATCAGTCATTTTATGGCTATTGTATTATAAATTAATATGGCAATTGTGATTATGTAATTATTTACATTTCTATGTACAAAAAAAAATGGCAGTGCTGTTCATAATACTTTTTTAAGTTTATGAGGTCATCGGACAAGAGTCTAGCAAAACGTTTGTAACTTGTTCCATGTTTAACCAGTCGACTGTTTTCTTTCCTATCTTCATGTTTCGTATGCAACCCTTGAAGTTCTCCTTCATCTTTAGCGTTCCAACAGGTGCGTAATCTGTAAGTTGTTAACAGGTAATTGAAAATAAATGTACCTCTGGAATTTTACCAGGTATTCCACCTATGTAAAGTGGCGCTTCCAGTTCGTCCATCAGCGTTTCATCATCGGGTTGCACCCAACTCTTTCGTATTCCGTCAACGTTGATAGTTATCTCCGAACTCGTGTAGACGGCGGTGATATTATGCCATTGATTATTGCACAGTGCGAAATCGGACAGGTTATTTGTCACGTTCGTGATGGTGCCGTAACCATTGTCCGTCGTCATTACAATTGCCCCGCTCTGTAACTCGATCGAGAGCGCCGGACTGTTGCGCGGATTCGACACGCTTATGATAATTCCGTTTTGTTCGGCCGTCCGGAACTCTAAACTGAGTTCCAAAACCGCATTGATGTGGAAGTATTTGTCTGGAAGAGAAAGTGAGAAATCCTATGGAATAGGTAGACACTTACTGTATATCGCAAAGGCGTCCCCGCCGAAGTAAGAGCCTTGCTCTATGTTGGGAAAACATTGACCTATGTTGTGATGGACGGTGCTTTTGTCTTTGATTAAACCGTGAGGAATTTTGTTTATCGTAAGGCCTCTTATACATCCTCGGAATGGGTGATAGTTCGATTTCTGTAAAATAAAGATTCATTCATGCTTCATGTGCGTTTTCGAGGCATCCTCGAACCAATTACTTTAAAAAAATAGTATAAATGTAGCACCCTTAAGCTTCTAGTGAGGTGACACATTTAGTGCAGAAGCTTAAGAAACTGGTTGTAATGAAGCACCTATTTTCCGTTGAAGTTTCATACCCGAAGTTATGACCACACCGTACATTTGTGGGGTCGACCAGCTATGCTGAACACCTAGTATCTAGAAGCGTTTTAAATTGGGCGCTTCGTTACGAAGTGTCGTAGCGGAAGTATTTCTAGGGATACCGATATCGTAAATAACGCTGCAATAATTATTTCGCAGTTTGCAACCGTTTCCGTCAAGATATTTCAATTGTTTTTGTTGCGTCCGAAAGCTCTAGTCATTTAGTAGAGGGCAAATTAATATTTTAGAATTTCAGCTACGTTATGGTAAATTTAGAAATTTCCATTCGGCCAATTAAGTAAGTGAAATTGACAGTAGTGTTGCAGTAAAAGTCATATCGAGTATCAAAAGAAGCGCTCTTAATAGATTCGAGTTTTGGGACCAATTGCAGATTTTTAGGACGTCAGCAGGCAGCACAATTAATTAAAGCTATAGCTTTTGCTTCTTCTTGCACATTAATTTCTACCGCTCCATTTAATTGCAAGGTAAGCGTTTTGTTACTTTCCGTTTCACTAATTATATGGAAGGAAGAAGGGAGGGGGGGTACTACCTCGCTTTCATGCATTTGCTTTCCCGTAGATACCGCTATTGAATCCGATTATTGACTGTTCCTATGCGCTTTTATTTTGTTTTAGCATTCACCCGTAGCCGACCCACACTTGCCCTTTAGAAGTCCAGGAGCTGCTGTTTACTCCCCTCGAGGCTTTCTAGACCGAAAAGCCAAACGCTGCTACCGCCGACCTTGACCAGGAGTAAGGCCGTACGCTTGTTCCGCCGACACAACACCAAGGATGCTTTTTTGACTGTGGAAATGAATCGTTGTTTCCTCAAAGTCAAAAACCGCTATTGGCTGCACATTGTCGTCCGTCCGTCTGTTCGTACACCTTCTACACGACTGAACCGATTTGAGCCATATGGGGCTGATTTGAAAGGACTTGTTAAAAGGATTCTGTGCATACCGATATTTTTTGGTTTTGCGCATGCGCAGTGTCAAAAATTTGGTTTAACGCATGTGCAATTTTAACATTTTTATTTATGAATATATTTAAATGAAACTTTATATGTAAACACTACGAATATATGCTCTCGTCATTTATGTTTGCATAATGACTTTTTAACTTGTTTTTTTCTTGGTGGATGTTGAAACGTAGCGGCTTATTGTCTTGTGTATATTTGTCACTTTTTCCGGTATTGAAGCTTTTTGAAAAGACAGTCAGTCTTGTTTAATTGTAAAGTTTTGTGGAGGAAAGTTAAAGAGTGTTAAAAGTCGTTTTGATAAAAGTGAATGTTCATGTTGGATTAAAGAAAGGGGAGGTATACGAAAGAGTTAATCGGAGTGTTGTTTATTCCTTATGTGGTGTCAGTGTCAGTTGGATTTCTTGTTGTGAAATGACACCGCAAATCAGAAAATTGACAATGGAACGCCTTGGGTAATACAATTAGACCTCTTGTATTACCAGGTGAGTTGAGTTACTTGTTGAAAATTAATTTCGAAAAATGATTGACGCAACTTGATTCAGGAACTGTGCTTCCAGGCTTCCTTTGATTAGTTGAACCTTGAGTTATTCACGGTAGGTAATAAATTACTCATGTTCTGCAGTATGTAATAAATGTTAAAAATGTACCTTTGTAACAATTGATTTAACAGCAAACAAAAGCTTGAATTAATTGTCTTTAACCTTTTTACCGGTAGGTAGCCATAGTGTTCATAATGTTGTTCGCACTTCCTATAAACAACTTAGGTGCACGAACTTGATTGATGAACTAGTTTCTTAATCGTAACGAGCCACTATAAAGTGCAGTTTACATTATGTGATTTTGCTTACGGTTTCCCGTATGATTTTCCGTACGATTATTCATTCGTTAGGGTTTGTTTTGGTGGTTTTCTGTTTACGTTATACGATTTGCTACCAACAATTACGAATAAGTATGATGGGACCCGAAAACATGGCAACTCGCAAGAGAAATCGTAAGCAACATCATATAACGTAAATTGAACTTGAATATTCTGTAATTTGGACCCATTTACCCATTACTCATT